>NW_027509042.1:28470000-28472500 GCF_051911475.1 Siphateles boraxobius
TTTATAACACAGTTTCATACATTTCAATCTGCAGACGAAGCTTTTCACTAGTTATCAGATCTTTTGAGAAGATAGCTTCACTTTACTGAAAATGTGGCTTATTTGTCACGCAGACGCAGTAATTGGCTAACATCAGGATCCACTCGTCACCACGACGGTAACCCGCAAAACTCCATGACAAAAACTTTTCTAAACAGTAATAACAATGATTCGTGTTTAAATGTGAGCATATTTTAAAATCTTCATCATAACATGTATATTTATTTCAACACTAGTTAAAATAGGAAATGTATATTTTAAGAACAGCTAATGTGGCCCTAGAGGCGCGTTGCACAGTAACCAAGGTGAAGATAAGGAGGAAATTAAACTGCTATTATGAGACACAATTTGCCCTGCTCCTTCCAAAATGGACAAAAGTGCATATTCAAGACATGTGGGTAAAAAAATCCCCCCTACACAATCAAAATAAATATTTTACGACTGTCACTAATGTGAAATGTGAAAATGAATTAAAAGTGTGACGTCACGCACACTATGCCCATATTATATTCAGTCTACACTTATATATGGTACACACACACACAGGGAGATTAACTAACTAAACTAATGCTCACGTGCACTACTCTTTTATACCATTTTCCCCAGTGTTGAGCATTACAACCAATCATACACGTCTCTGGTGAGCTCATGATGCAATACCCAATCCGTTTAGATTAGTTACTGGTGAATAAAAACACTGCGGATTCGCGGGAGTTTTACCACGTGCACGCCATGTGTTCAGCTCAAGTCAATGCGCGCGACACGAGTGATACTGATATTTCTCTCGTCAGAAACCGCAGATCAGATGCAGGTAAGATATTAATTTATAATCGTTTTGTTTTTCATGCTTATAAAATAACAATGTCTTGATTTTCAAATGCGTAAAAACCAATTAACTAATTCATAAACGGTTGTTGACTTGGCAGGTATACAAGATGGCCTTAAAATGTTTAATGTATTTTTAATCGACATCAATCATTATTACAATATCATGAGCAATAATCGACTATAATGATATTTATTTTATTTAATATTTCAGCCCTACTCTAAAATTAATTCCGTTTTAATATAGGTTAATTGGCCTGTATATATATAAATATATAAATATATATATATATATATATATATATACTTGAATACTTTGTGTAAGCCATTTATATTTGGTTAAATCAAACTATTTGACAGAAAGGACAGCATATTTAATAATAGGTAATATTAAAAATTGCTCTTAAAAATTTGTCTGTGGGTAATCAACACCTAATTTGAATTATTGTTGGCAAATATCTTCAAACTCAGTTCCTGGAGGGCCACAGCCCTATAGAGTTTAGTTCCAACCCTGCTTCAACACACACACACACACACAGTTTTCAAAATAAGCCTGAATGCCTTGATTAGCTGATCAGGTGTGTTTAATTAGGGTTGAAGCTAAACTCTCCACAAAAAAAAAAAATCACTATTTGTTATTCTTTTAATAAAATAGTGCACATTACTTCTCTATATAAGTATTATATAAATATACAATTAACTGTTATAATGAATTAATGTTTTCTAATGAATTACTCTCTTCTATTTCTTTATTCCTTGTACGATCTTTAAGACTACATTTTTTTTCTAGAAGGTCGTATAAGGAATGAAGAATTCAATAATCATTAGCCTAAGTCTGATGCATTTTATCACCTCCCTACCATAAACATAAATCATAAATGCTTAATGTTGCTCTGATCTTAATGCTAATTAATGCTAAGTATTTTTAACATACTTGGTAGCATTAAGATCAGAGCAACATTAAGCATTTATGATTTATGTTTATGGTAGGGAGGTGATAAAATGCATCAGATTTAGGCTAATGATTATTTAATTTACATTTATGGAATGCATAATAAAAACACTTAAAGCAAAATGTATTAAACACATTTTATTGAACTGTAAAATTAACAATTCATGAACAATAAAAAAACTAATAAAAATTGAACTAGTAAAAACAACAACAAAAAATTCAAATTGATTCCAAAACGTCCTCCATGAGCTCCTCCAACGGTTCAGTGCTCTGCACTACACCACTGCTGTGTGTCAGTTTCAGCTTTATGGGCAGGTCCTCTGCAGTGATGTCGAGGTGTAGAGCTGCAGGGACACTGAACTCCTCGTAGCTGTCAGACAGCAGAACTGTGACTCCTCCGTCTCCCTCCAACACCCCGATGATGGAGACCTCCACCTCCACCGGCTCAGCTGCAGTCTTCTGAAATATAATAACATGAACAGTCTCAGTAAAGGCATTATATATCAATAGACATGAGTCATTACATTTCATATTATTAATGTTAGTTGACCACATGAGCTAACAAGAAAAATGCTTCTGAAGCATTTATTTATCTTTGTTAATGCTAATTTCAACATTTACTAAAACGTTATATAAGTAAAAGTTTTGGAACTGTTTTATTTTATTAACTAACATTATGTGTAA
>NW_027509042.1:28482500-28627500 GCF_051911475.1 Siphateles boraxobius
AGTTAGAAAGAAAGAAAGAAGAAAGATTAGTTAGAAAGAAAGAAAGAAAGAAGAAAGATTAGTTAGAAAGAAAGAAAGAAAGAAAGAAAGAAAGAAAGAAAGAAAGAAGAAAGATTAGTTAGAAAGAAAGAAAGAAAGATAGATTAGTTAGTAAGAAAGAAAGATAGATTAGATAGATAGATAGATAGATAGATAGATAGATAGATAGATAGAAAGAGATAGATAGATGGATAGATAGATAGAGAGATAGATAGATAGATAGATAGTTAGATAGATAGATGGATAGATGGATAGATGGATAGATAGATAGATAGATAGATAGATAGATAGATAGATAGATAGATAGATAGATAGATAGAAAGAGATAGATAGATGGATAGATAGATAGATAGATAGATAGATAGATAGATAGATAGATAGATAAGTTCATTAGTACATATAGAATGGTAGTTTAATTGAGTCTTGGGCTTCAGGGAGTTTAGATTTGAGTTTTTGTGTTGTACACTGCTGGGCCACCGTAGCCTTGGCTCAATTTGAACTGTTGCAATGAAAGTCAATGGGATTTTTATGATTTTTAATATTAATTTTTAAGAAATCTGAAAGTCAAATCAGTCTGAAAAGATATAGCACACTAAGTCAGAACAGTCTGAAGGTCTGACCCGAGTTTGGAGTTTGTAGAGTTAAAGCTCTAGGAGGAGTAGCAGTCAGAAAATTTTGGTTAAGAAAAAGAAGAAGAAAAAGAATAATAATAAGTTTAAATAGGATTTCAGTAAGTTGGCTTTCACAAGCCAACTTAATAACTAGAAAAAGTTCGTCGAGACAAACTTTAAGTTGGCTTGTGAAAGTTTGGACCAATAAGTTTGAAGAAGTTTAAATTAGTTTAAAGTTTAAATTAGTTTAAATTTTAAAGTAGTTTGAAGTTGAAATTAGTTTAAAGTTTAAAGTAGTTTAACCTGTTAACCTTCAAGGCCACTTTTGAAAAATCCCCAGAAATGGCATACCCAAACTTAAACAGATACAGTTCATGAACCCTTTGCACTAAAAGCACAAGTATGATCTCATTTGAAAGCTGACACCTAGTAGTTTATTGTAAATGTAGAAATAATTATTGTCATAATGAAAAAAAAATGTTTAAATAGCTTCAAAGTTTTGTAAAGTTATTAGAAATTTACTTTCATGAAACATCTTCATAAAAATAAAATTGAAGTTGGCCCTGGAGCAATCTAGAAATGCACTGCAGCTAAAGCCATATGTGTGACCATTTTATATTTAAAATCTGAAAATGATAAGTCTAAAACTCTGTATTTAGTTAAATGTTTTTCAAGATCATGTCAAATTACTTTATTTTGATTAGACTCTAAAATGCAAACTGATGTTTAGTCATCTTCTGAGTCATCTAATCAGTCTATTGTCTCTATTATTTTGTGGTGCAAACGAGCCCCATTCAGAGTCAGTCTCTCCTTACACACATTTACACCTCTCCAGACTGGTTATGGCTCTAAATATGCATTTCTTTTGTCTGCATTATAGCTACTAACGACTGGCTATTCACAGGCTATTCATATGGTTTCAAACCCTAATTTCTTTTATCAAAGTTCTCACTAAATATTTGAAACTGGTATCAAATGCACTGAAACATTTCAGTAAGCATTCCTATTTAGAAAAAAATCATAAAACAATAACTGCTGGTGGCAGGTGCACCTGGGCTAGCTAGCATGTTAGCTTAGCACACCATCAATACACGACCATTTATGAGATTGAAACCATGTTTGTGCTCCAAACTTACTTTATAACGCAAGTCGAGTGTTTTAAATAATCTTCTGTGATCTAATTTGGCTTCAGATAAAAAAAAATCCGACAGAAAATTTATTATTTATAGTGTTCTGCACGATGATGAAATCTATATCGATTAGCATTGCATTATAAATATAATCTATTATTATGAAATACCTGGCATGGCTTGAAGAACACAGGTAACTCAAATATCATTGCAATCATGTTTATTGTCTTCAAAACATCTTTATCTGCATGTTACAGCGATCTCTGTCAGCTACTTTCTGTATCAGTGACGTCCTGGAATGTCACATGACTATGGGTCTTCTTCGTGATCCATATATGGACTGTTATTGTGCATATAGCGCCCTCAGGCTATTGGTATGAATTGAAAACACAGCACATCTCAGTAAGAAGCGATCATAATGATTACATCGACGCATTTGGGTATAAATTCAACAAATATTATTCCTGTCTATAGAAATATGATGTGAATCTATGAGAATATATCAATATTTCTCCAAGTCTGCACATTTTTGAGCTAAAGCCCTGAGGGACGATGTTTTGCGAATCGCTGTCATGACGACAGCTTGGAGTGTTTTTTATGAATGGACCAGCTGACGCTCATAATTCATATTAAAGGTATCGACTCATTTTTCCATTTCATAACTCCTGACACAAATTAAGACATAACTGTCACTATAAGTTTCTCAGAATACAATAGTGGTCAAATACTGAATCTTGAGTATTATATCTTTTTAATGATGTATAGTTTGTCAAGGTATAACATTAAATCTGATAGTAAATTTGAACTAAATAAAAAAAAAACGCTTCAGTGCGCCGACGCTCTGGGAACGGTTAACAGGTTAAAGTTTAAAGTTTAAAGTTTTAATGGTTTAAAGTTTAAAGTAGTTTAAAGTTTGAAGTATAGTTTGAAGTAATTTAAAGTTGCTAGGGTGTTTCTAGTGGGTTGCTAAGGTGTTCTGGGTGGTTGCCTGGCGGTTGCTAAGGTATTTTAGGTGGTTGCTAGGGTGTTTTGGATGGTTGCTATGGTGTTGCTTGTGTGTTCTACGGTATTTTGGGTGGTTGCTATGGTGTTGCTAGGGTGTTTTAAGGTATTTTGGATGGTTGCCATGGTGTTCTGGGTGGTTGCTATGGTGTTGCTAAGGTGTTGTAAGGTATTTTGGGTGGTTGCTATGGTGTTCTGGGTGGTTGCTAGGCAGTTGCTAGGGTGTTCTGGGGTTGCTAGGCAGTTGCTAGGGTGTTCTGGTGGTTGCTAGGGTGTTGCTAGGGTGTTCTAGGGTATTTTGGGTGGTTGCTATGGTGTTGCTAGGGTGATTTAAGGTATTTTGGGTGGTTGCTAGGGTGTTCTGGGTGGTTGCTAGGCAGTTGCTAGGGTGTTCTGGTGGTTGCTAGGGTGTTGCTAGGGTGTTCTAGGGTATTTTGGGTGGTTGCTATGGTGTTGCTAGGGTGATTTAAGGTATTTTGGGTGGTTGCTAGGGTGTTCTGGGTGGTTGCTAGGCAATTGCTAGGGTGTTCTGGTGGTTGCTAGGGTGTTGCTAGGGTGTTCTAGGGTATTTTGGGTGGTTGCTATGGTGTTGCTAGGGTGATTTAAGGTATTTTGGGTGGTTGCTAGGGTGTTCTGGGTGGTTGCTATGCAGTTGCTAGGGTGTTCTGGTGGTTGCTAGGGTGTTGCTAGGGTGTTCTAGGGTATTTTGGGTGGTTGCTATGGTGTTGCTAGGGTGATTTAAGGTATTTTGGGTGGTTGCTAGGGTGTTCTGGGTGGTTGCTAGGGTGTTCTAGAGCATTTTGGGTGGTTGCTATGGTGTTGCTAGGGTGTTTTAAGGTATTTTGGGTGGTTGCTAAAAAGAAAGAAAGATTGAAAGAAAGATTAGAAAGAAATAAAGATAGATAGAAAGATTAGTTAGAAAGAAAGAGAGAAAGAAAGAAAGAGAGATAGAAAGATTAGTTAGAAAGAAAGAAAGATTAGTTAGAAAGAAAGATTAGTTAGAATGAAAGAAAGTTAGAAAGTAAGATTAGTTAGAAAGAAAGAAAAAAAGAAAGATTGAAAGAAAGATTAGAAAGAAAGAAAGAAAGATAGAAAGATTAGTTAGAAAGAAAGAAAGAAAGATTAGTTAGAAAGAAATAGATTAGTTAGAAAAGAAAGAGAAAGAAAGAAAGAAAGATTAGTTAGAAAGAAAGATTAGAAAGAGAGATAGAAAGATAGAAAGATTAGTTAGAAAGAAAGAAAGATTAGTTAGAAAGAAAGAAAGATAGAAAGTAAAATTAGTTAGAAAGAAAGAAAGAAAGAAAGAAAGAAAGAAGAAAGATTAGTTAGAAAGAAAGAAAGAAAGAATTAGTTAGAAAGAAAGATTAGTTAGAAAGAAAGAAAGAAAGAAAGAAAGAAGAAAGATTAGTTAGAAAGAAAGAAAGAAATAATTAGTTAGAAAGATTAGTTAGAAAGAAAGAAAGAAAGAAAGAAAGAAGAAAGATTAGTTAGAAAGAAAGAAAGAAAGAAAGAAGAAAGATTAGTTAGAAAGAAAGAAAGAAAGAAAGAAAGAAAGATTAGTTAGAAAGAAAGAAAGAAAGATTAGTTAGAAACAAAGAAAGAAAGATTAGTTAGAAAGAAAGAAAGAAGAAATATTAGTTAGAAAGAAAGAAGAAATATTAGTTAGAAAGAAAGAAGAAATATTAGTCAGAAAGAAAGAAAGAAAGAAAGAAAGAAAGAAGAAATATTAGTTAGAAAGAAAGAAAGAAAGAAAGAAAGAAAGAAAGAAAGAAAGAAGAAAGATTAGTTAGAAAGAAAGATTAGTTAGAAAGAAAGAAAGAAAGAAAGAAAGAAGAAAGAATAGTTAGAAAGAAAGAAGAAAGATTAGTTAGAAAGAAAGAAAGAAAGAAGAAAGATTAGTTAGAAAGAAAGAAAGAAAAAGAAAGAAAGAAAGAAGAAAGATTAGTTAGAAAGAAAGAAAGAAAGAAAGAAGAAAGATTAGTTAGAAAGAAAGAAGAAAGATTAGTTAGAAAGAAAGAAGAAAGATTAGTTAGAAAGAAAGAAGAAAGATTAGTTAGAAAGAAAGAAAGAAAGAAAGAAAGAAAGAAGAAAGATTAGTTAGAAAGAAAGAAAGAAAGAAGAAAGATTAGTTAGAAAGAAAGAAAGAAAGATTAGTTAGAAAGAAAGAAAGAAAGAAGAAAGATTAGTTAGAAAGAAAGAAAGAAAGAAGAAAGATTAGTTAGAAAGAAAGAAAGAAAAAGAAAGAAAGAAAGAAAGAAAGAAAGAAAGAAAGAAAGAAGAAAGATTAGTTAGAAAGAAAGAAAGAAAGAAGAAAGATTAGTTAGAAAGAAAGAAAGAAAGAAAGAAAGAAAGAAAGAAAGAAAGAAAGAAAGAAAGAAGAAAGAATAGTTAGAAAGAAAGAAAGAAGAAAGATTATTTAGAAAGAAAGAAAGAAAGAAGAAAGATTAGTTAGAAAGAAAGAAAGAAAAAGAAAGAAAGAAAGAAAGAAAGAAAGAAAGAAGAAAGATTAGTTAGAAAGAAAGAAAGAAAGAAAGAAAGAAAGAAAGAAGAAAGATTAGTTAGAAAGAAAGAAGAAAGATTAGTTAGAAAGAAAGAAGAAAGATTAGTTAGAAAGAAAGAAGAAAGATTAGTTAGAAAGAAAGAAAGAAAGAAAGAAAGAAGAAAGATTAGTTAGAAAGAAAGAAAGAAGAAAGATTAGTTAGAAAGAAAGAAAGAAAGAAGAAAGATTAGTTAGAAAGAAAGAAAGAAAGAAAGAAAGAAAGAAAGAAAGAAGAAAGATTAGTTAGAAAGAAAGAAAGAAAGAAAGAAGAAAGATTAGTTAGAAAGAAAGAAAGAAAGAAAGAAAGAAGAAAGATTAGTTAGAAAGAAAGAAAAAGAAAGAAAGAAAAAGAAAGAAAGAAGAAAGATTAGTTAGAAAGAAAGAAAGAAAGAAGAAAGATTAGTTAGAAAGAAAGAAAGAAAGAAAGAAAGAAGAAAGATTAGTTAGAAAGAAAGAAAGAAGAAAGATTAGTTAGAAAGAAAGAAAGATTAGTTAGAAAGAAAGAAGAAAGATTAGTTAGAAAGAAAGAAAGAAAGAAAGAAAGAAGAAAGAATAGTTAGAAAGAAAGAAAGAAAGAAAGAAAGAAGAAAGATTAGTTAGAAAGAAAGAAAGAAAGAAAGAAGAAAGATTAGTTAGAAAGAAAGAAAGAAAAAAAGAAAGAAAGAAAGAAAGAAAGAAAGAAGAAAGATTAGTTAGAAAGAAAGAAAGAAAGAAAGAAAAAAGAAAGATTAGTTAGAAAGAAAGAAAGAAAGAAGAAAGATTAGTTAGAAAGAAAGAAAGAAAGAAGAAAGATTAGTAAGAAAGAAAGAAAGAAAGAAAGAAAGAAGAAAGATTAGTTAGAAAGAAAGAAAGAAAGAAAGAAATAAAGAAGAAAGATTAGTTAGAAATAAAGAAGAAAGATTAGTTAGAAAGAAAGAAGAAAGATTAGTTAGAAAGAAAGAAAGAAAGAAAGAAAGAAAGATTAGTTAGAAAGAAAGAAAGAAAGAAAGATTAGTTAGAAAGAAAGAAAGAAAGAAGAAAGATTAGTTAGAAAGAAAGAAAGAAAGAAGAAAGATTAGTTAGAAAGAAAGAAAGAAAGAAGAAAGATTAGTTAGAAAGAAAGAAAGAAAAAAGAAAGAAAGAAAGAAAGAAAGAAAGAAGAAAGATTAGTTAGAAAGAAAGAAAGAAAGAAGAAAGATTAGTTAGAAAGAAAGAAAGAAAGAAAGAAGAAAGATTAGTTAGAAAGAAAGAAAGATTAGTTAGAAAGAAAGAAAGATTAGTTAGAAAGATTAGTTAGAAAGAAGAAATATTAGTTAGAAAGAAAGAAAGAAAGAAGAAAGATTAGTTAGAAAGAAAGAAAGAAAGAAAGAAGAAAGATTAGTTAGAAAGAAAGAAAGAAAGAAGAAAGATTAGTTAGAAAGAAAGAAAGATTAGTTAGAAAGAAAGAAAGAAAGAAGAAAGATTAGTTAGAAAGAAAGAAAGAAAAAGAAAGAAAGAAAGAAAGAAAGAAAGAAAGAAAGAAAGAAGAAAGATTAGTTAGAAAGAAAGAAAGAAAGAAGAAAGATTAGTTAGAAAGAAAGAAAGAAAGAAAGAAAGAAAGAAAGAAAGAAAGAAAGAAAGAAAGAAAGAAGAAAGAATAGTTAGAAAGAAAGAAAGAAGAAAGATTAGTTAGAAAGAAAGAAAGAAAGAAGAAAGATTAGTTAGAAAGAAAGAAAGAAAAAGAAAGAAAGAAAGAAAGAAAGAAGAAAGATTAGTTAGAAAGAAAGAAAGAAAGAAAGAAAGAAAGAAAGAAAGAAAGAAGAAAGATTAGTTAGAAAGAAAGAAGAAAGATTAGTTAGAAAGAAAGAAGAAAGATTAGTTAGAAAGAAAGAAAGAAAGAAAGAAAGAAGAAAGATTAGTTAGAAAGAAAGAAAAAGAAAGAAAGAAAAAGAAAGAAAGAAGAAAGATTAGTTAGAAAGAAAGAAAGAAAGAAGAAAGATTAGTTAGAAAGAAAGAAAGAAAGAAAGAAAGAAGAAAGATTAGTTAGAAAGAAAGAAAGAAGAAAGATTAGTTAGAAAGAAAGAAAGAAAGATTAGTTAGAAAGAAAGAAGAAAGATTAGTTAGAAAGAAAGAAAGAAAGAAAGAAAGAAAGAAAGAAAGAAAGAAGAAAGAATAGTTAGAAAGAAAGAAAGAAAGAAAGAAGAAAGATTAGTTAGAAAGAAAGAAAGAAAGAAAGAAGAAAGATTAGTTAGAAAGAAAGAAAGAAAAAAGAAAGAAAGAAAGAAAGAAAGAAAGAAAGAAGAAAGATTAGTTAGAAAGAAAGAAAGAAAGAAAGAAAGAAAGAAAGAAAGAAAGAAAGAAAAAAGAAAGATTAGTTAGAAAGAAAGAAAGAAAGAAGAAAGATTAGTTAGAAAGAAAGAAAGAAAGAAAGAAGAAAGATTAGTAAGAAAGAAAGAAAGAAAGAAGAAAGATTAGTTAGAAAGAAAGAAAGAAAGAAAGAAATAAAGAAGAAAGATTAGTTAGAAATAAAGAAGAAAGATTAGTTAGAAAGAAAGAAGAAAGATTAGTTAGAAAGAAAGAAAGAAAGAAAGAAAGATTAGTTAGAAAGAAAGAAAGAAAGAAAGATTAGTTAGAAAGAAAGAAAGAAAGAAGAAAGATTAGTTAGAAAGAAAGAAAGAAAGAAGAAAGATTAGTTAGAAAGAAAGAAAGAAAAAGAAAGAAAGAAAGAAAGAAAGAAAGAAAGAAGAAAGATTAGTTAGAAAGAAAGAAAGAAAGAAGAAAGATTAGTTAGAAAGAAAGAAAGAAAGAAAGAAGAAAGATTAGTTAGAAAGAAAGAAAGAAAGAAAGAAAGAAGAAAGATTAGTTAGAAAGAAAGAAAGATTAGTTAGAAAGAAAGAAAGATTAGTTAGAAAGATTAGTTAGAAAGAAGAAATATTAGTTAGAAAGAAAGAAAGAAGAAATATTAGTTAGAAAGAAAGAAAGAAAGAAAGAAAGAAAGAAAAAAAGAAAGAAAGAAAAAAGAAAGATTAGTTAGAAAGAAAGAAAGAAAGAAAGAAGAAAGATTAGTTAGAAAGAAAGAAAGAAAGAAGAAAGATTAGTAAGAAAGAAAGAAAGAAAGAAAGAAAGAAAGAAAGAAGAAAGATTAGTTAGAAAGAAAGAAAGAAAGAAAGAAAGAAAGAAAGAAAGAAAGAAAGATTAGTTAGAAAGAAAGAAAGAAAGAAAGAAAGATTAGTTAGAAAGAAAGAAAGAAGAAAGATTAGTTAGAAAGAAAGAAAGAAGAAAGATTAGTTAGAAAGAAAGAAAGAAAAAGAAAGAAAGAAAGAAAGAAGAAAGATTAGTTAGAAAGAAAGAAAGAAAGAAGAAAGATTAGTTAGAAAGAAAGAAAGAAAGAAAGAAAGAAAGAAAGAAAGAAGAAAGATTAGTTAGAAAGAAAGAAAGATTAGTTAGAAAGAAAGAAAGATTAGTTAGAAAGAAAGAAGAAAGATTAGTTAGAAAGAAGAAATATTAGTTAGAAAGAAAGAAAGAAGAAATATTAGTTAGAAAGAAAGAAAGAAAGAAAGAAAGAATGAAAGAAGAAAGATTAGTTAGAAAGAAAGAAAGAAAGAAGAAAGATTAGTTAGAAAGAAAGAAAGATAGATTAGTTAGTAAGAAAAAAAGAAAAAAGAAATATTAGTTAGAAAGAAAGACAGAAAGAAAGAAGAAAGATTAGTTAGAAAGAAAGAAGAAAGATTAGTTAGAAAGAAAGAAAGAAAGAAGAAAGATTAGTTAGAAAGAAAGAAAGAAAGAAAGAAAGAAAGAAAGAAAGAAAGAAGAAAGATTAGTTAGAAAGAAAGAAAGATAGATTAGTTAGTAAGAAAGAAAGATAGATTAGATAGATAGATAGATAGATAGATAGATAGATAGATAGATAGAAAGGTAGAAAGAGATGGATAGATAGATAGATAGATAGATAGATAGATAGATAGATAGATAAGTTCATTAGTACATATAGAATGGTAGTTTAATTGAGTCTTGGGCTTCAGGGAGTTTAGATTTGAGTTTTTGTGTTGTACACTGCTGGGCCACCGTAGCCTTGGCTCAATTTGAACTGTTGCAATGAAAGTCAATGGGATTTTTATGATTTTTAATATTAATTTTTAAGAAATCTGAAAGTCAAATCAGTCTGAAAAGATATAGCACACTAAGTCAGAACAGTCTGAAGGTCTGACCCGAGTTTGGAGTTTGTAGAGTTAAAGCTCTAGGAGGAGTAGCAGTCAGAAAATTTTGGTAAAGAAGAAGAAAAAGAATAATAATAAGTTTAAATAGGATTTCAGTAAGTTGGCTTTCACAAGCCAACTTAATAATACGTTTAAATAGGATTTCAGTAAGTTGGCTTTCACAAGCCAACTTAATAATAAGTTTAAATAGGATTTCAGTAAGTTGGCTTTCACAAGCCAACTTAATTATTAAGTGTTCTTCTGGTTCCTTTCAGAAATGGTGCAGAGCTTATGCTCCAGACGGCTTCAATGTTTCAGTGACTACAAACAATGGCGTGGAAACAATTAACAAAAATCTCAAAGCATTTTTTTTAAAGATCTCTGGCACTGGGACAGTGTCTTCTCTTGTCGAAACTATTGTAACACAATTCATCCCAGAAAAAATCAAAGGCTACGAGAGCCTAAATTACCGGTATAGAACATACCACAAAGCATACAGCAAGGATGTACCAGCCTTTCTCCAAAACCGTCCGAGAGAAATTGTCCTACAATGTCTGAAGAACATCACTGCAGCTTCCCATTTCAGTGCCCAGGATATAGTGGAGAGAAATGATGATACATGTCTTGTCAGGAGTGAGCAGTCAGACACATTTCATTCTGTGCACCTCACAAAGCCGTCTTGTGAATGTGAAGCTTTTCAACTTTCTTATCTTCCCTGCAAGCACATTTTTGCCATTTTTAGTAACACAAAGCACTCATGGGATTCCCTGCCCCTTATTTACACACTGTCTCCATATCTGACACTTGATACATTTGACGATGTAAGAGGGGTAGATAGATCCAGAGGAGCACAGAGCCAGGAGGATGGAGAAGCACAGAGCCGAGGGGCAGAGAGCACAGAAGATGGAACAGAGAGCCTGGTGCACGACGAAGGGGCAGAGAGCCTGGAAGATGGAGTAGGCTGCCGGTTGCACGATGAAGGAGCAGTGAGCCTAAAAGACATTATGCCACAGCAGATCAAATCTGCACAACTTAAATTGAGAGAAGAACTAAAGATGTTTAGTGATGACACATATTTATGCAACGACCTGGAAACTCTCACAAGGTCAACAGAAGTACTGATCAATCTAAGAAAATCATTTGTAACCCAGTGCAGAAGAGAAAATGGCCTCATGTTAAATAACCCAAAGGAAATAGTTATGGTTAGAAAGGACTCTGAAGTTCTTCGGGCTCTTCCAGCTAATAAACGAGGGGTAGCAAAAACGAAGAAAAGGAAATGGAACCAGGGTATGTTATTTTTCTGCTGGTTATATTTTGTTAAAATGTTAACATTAAGCCATTGGTCCAGTTGTCCATTGCTCCCATTGCTATCTGTAACAGGTAGGACTTAATTATATTTGCACACTTAAAGCCCTAACCCTAACCTCTTCTTCTTTGTAGGACTCGATCCTCTTCTGGCTTCGAGCAACACAGAAGGTGCACCAGGTCTCCTGACAGACAGACAAGACTCTCATGCTTCCCTCATGGGCAACACAAGCAACACTCAAGGTAAAACAACTAAAAAAACAAGATTATAGAATGCAAGAAGACGTGTTTGTGTGTGCGTGTGTGTATGCGCCAGGGTTATTATAGTTTTGCATTCTTCATTAGTTTTATTTTTATTTCGTTTTGAATTTTTGTTTTCAAATTCAGTTTAGTTTTAATTATTTTTTAAAGTGTGTTTGCTAGTTTAGTTTATTTTTTTTTTTTTTGAAAATGCTTAGTTTCAGTTTAGTTTTTATTAGTTTTAGTTTTTTTGGGTTATTTGTTAGGGGCAAGATTCAAAAAGGTCAGAATAAGTATTGTGTAATAATAACTCAACAAAAACATCATACAATTTTTTTTTTTTTTTTAATCACACCCCCTTGAAATTCTTTTACCTCTTACAAAGTCCAACCGCCGTACCAAAAATCTATACAGAATTCACACCCTATTTACTCTTGTCATCATGTAATAATAGACGAGAAGCAAATGCAAGTAAACAGTAGATTTAATAAGGATGATGATGATGATGATGCAGTACAGGCAGATGTAGAACGGGTGACACAGGGACTTCGGTGGTCAGGATCCGGTGGTGAAGAGACGATGGTGCGGTGACGGTGAAACAGCAGACGAAATCCAAAGACGAAGACGGAGAACAGGAACTGGAACACAAGGCAGGAACTGGACACTGGAACACCAACACGAACGACATCAAACAACGATCTGACAAGGATGATAGAACAGCGGTAAGTATAAATAGAGTGGTGAGATTGACTGCAGCTGGTGAAGTGAATGAGGATCAGCTGAAGTGGATCAGGTGATGTCATACATTCACGCCCACTACCCACGTGCATTCAAACCACAACATAAACACGAGACGAGAAGGAACAGAGAATGTGTCTACCGTGACAGTACCCCTCCTCCTAAGAACGCCTCCTGGCGTTCCCAGACTCCTTACCCTGTCGATTGTAATCATCGATGAGGGAGTGATCCAGTATGTCTCTAGCAGGCACCCAACTTCTCTCCTCCGGACCGTAACCCTCCCAGTCCACCAAGTACTGGAATCCGCGTCCTCTCCGCCTGGAGTTCAGTATACGATTAACCGAATACGTGGTCTCCCCATCTACGAGTCGCGGTGGGGGAGGAACCGGGACAGGCGGATTAATATGAGAATGAAACACGGGTTTAATTTTAGATACATGGAAGGCGGGATGGATCCTCCTGTACGCGGGAGGCAATTTGAGGCGGACTGCCACCGGGCTAATGATCTTGGTGACAGCAAACGGGCCAATAAATTTGGGAGCAAGTTTGTTAGATACGGAGCGAAGAGGAATGTTCTTGGTTGAAAGCCACACCTTTTGACCAACGACGTATACGGGAGGCTTCGACCTGTGGCGATCGGCCTTAGCCTTAGTGCGCGCCCCCACCTGGAGTAGAGTCTCACGGGCTCTAGTCCAGGTACGGTGACACCTCTGAACAAAGGCGTGAGCGGAGGGGACCGCGACCTCGGATTCCAGACTGGGAAAAATTGGTGGCTGGTAACCTACACTACACTCAAACGGAGATAGGCCCGTAGCCGACACTGGCAACGTGTTGTGGGCGTACTCCACCATGGAGAGTTGTTGACTCCAAGAGGAAGGATTCTTGGAAACCAAACATCGCAACACTCTCTCCAAATCCTGGTTGGCTCTCTCGGTTTGACCATTGCTCTGGGGATGAAACCCTGAGGACAAACTAACCGTCGCCCCCAGTAATCTGCAAAACTCTCGCCAAAATTTGGACACGAACTGGGGTCCCCTGTCGGACACCACGTCAATCGGAAGGCCATGTAAACGAAAAACGTGATCTACGACTGTAACCGCTGTCTCCTTAGCTGAGGGTAATTTGGGTAAGGGGACAAAATGGGCTGCCTTCGAGAATCGGTCCACTACAGTCAAAACGACTGTGTTCCCCTGAGAGGGCGGGAGGGCGGTAATAAAATCTAGTGCGATGTGGGACCAGGGTCTCGAAGGAACCGACAGCGGTTGGAGTAACCCATCTGGAGGTCGATTGGAAGTCTTACCAGTGGCACAAACCGAGCAAGCCAAAACAAAATCGTGAATATCGCGAGCCATAAGTGGCCACCAGAACCGTTGCTTGACCAAAAAGCTAGTACGATTAACTCCTGGATGGCAAGCCACGTTGGAGTTATGACCCCACTGAATAACGTCGGACCGTAATCCCTCCGGCACAAACAATCGGTTCGGTGGGCAACCGGGCGGAGGCGTTACCCCTTCTAAGGCCTTCTTGACCTTCGATTCGACCTCCCATGTGAGTGTGGAAACGAATAGAGTTTCGGGCAAAATACACTCGGGAGTAGACGGGCGTTCGGAAAAATCAAATATACGGGATAGTGAATCGGGTTTGACGTTCTTGGAACCCGGGCGGTATGAAAGAGTAAAATCGAAGCGACCAAAAAATAATGCCCATCGAGCCTGCCTGGAGTTCAATCTTTTGGCGGTTCTGATGTACTCTAGGTTCTTGTGATCAGTCCAGACAATAAAAGGTACCCCCGACCCTTCTAACCAGTGGCGCCATTCCTCCAACGCTAACTTAACTGCCAACAACTCTCTGTTACCAATGTCGTAATTGCGTTCGGCTGGAGATAAACGATGAGACAAAAACGCGCAGGGATGCATCCTGTCGTCTGTGGAAGAGCGTTGGGACAACACTGCGCCTACTCCCACCTCTGATGCGTCGACCTCCACCACGAACTGACGTGAAGAATCAGGGGCGACAAGGATGGGGGCTGAAACAAAGCGGCCCTTTAGTTTGGAGAACACAGCTTCGGCTGTGTCTGACCACCTGAACGTAGTTCTGGGGGAGGTCAAGGCAGTCAGAGGTGCGACTAGTTGGCTAAAATTGCGAATAAAACGCCGGTAGAAACTGGCGAATCCCAGAAACCTCTGCAGGGCCTTGCGGGAATCTGGGCTTGGCCAATCTACCACAGCCTTGATCTTCTCAGGGTCCATCCGCACTCCCTCAGACGAGACGATGTACCCTAAAAACGGGACCGACTGTGCATGGAAATCGCATTTCTCCGCCTTGACAAAAAGCCCATTCTCTAGCAACCTCTGAAGCACTCGTCTGACGTGTTGCACGTGTTCCTGGAGAGAAGAAGAAAAAATCAATATGTCATCCAGGTAGACATATATGAACTGATCGATCATATCTCGCAACACGTCGTTGACCAGTGCCTGGAAAACTGCTGGGGAGTTGGACAGCCCGAAAGGCATGACCAAATATTCAAAGTGCCCCCTGGGGGTGTTAAACGCAGTTTTCCATTCATCCCCCTCCCTGATGCGAACCAAATGATAAGCGTTACGTAAATCCAGTTTTGTGAAGATGGACGCTCCCTGCAACCTCTCGAAGGCTGAAGACATCAACGGCAAAGGATAAGTATTCTTTACCGTGATGTTATTCAGCCCTCGGTAATCAATACAAGGTCGCAGAGAACCGTCCTTCTTCCCCACAAAAAAGAACCCCGCCCCCGCTGGAGAAGAGGAAGGGCGAATGAACTTGGTTGCTAGAGAATCAGAAATATATTTCTCCATAGCCTCCCTTTCTGGAATAGAAAGTGAATATAACTTGCCTTTAGGCGGAGACTTACCTGGCAGTAAATCTATAGCACAGTCATAGGGACGATGCGGAGGGAGAGAAGCAGCACGAGACTTACTGAACACCTCCTTCAGGTCCAGGTACTCCGCGGGCACGTTAGACAGATCCCCTGCTTCCTCCTGAAACACAGAAACAGGCACAGACGAACAGGCAGACACGAGACAAGACTTATGACATTCCTTGCTCCACTCCAGTACTGATCTATGGTGCCAGTCCACTCGGGGGTTGTGACGGATGAGCCAGGGGTGTCCGAGGACGACGGGTGCAAGGGGTGAGTCCATGATGAAGAATGAAATAGTCTCAGAATGGTTGCCGGAAGTGGTGAGGGTGATGTCTTCAGTGCAAAGGGAAATGGTGGGGAGTTCTTGTCCATTGAGTGCGTGAACGGCAATTCTGTGAGTGAGGGGTCTGAGGGGAATCTGAATTTTCTGTGCAAAAGTGTGGTCCATAAAATTACCTTCAGCCCCAGAGTCCAGAAGTGCATGGCAGTCGTGCTGTTGGACTGACCACCTTAGTCTTACCGGAAGGAGTGTGGAGGTAGATGTAATCGATGATGAGGTCTTCCTAGCGGAGATCCCACCCGATAGTAGCCTCAGTTTTACTATCGGGCTTGGCCTTTTACCGGACAGTTGTATGCGTAATGTCCCGCTCCTCCACAATACAGGCAAAGGCCCTGGGATCTCCGCCTCTCCCTCTCCTCCCGGGAAAGCCGAGCTCGACCCACCTGCATGGGCTCGGGATCGTAGACGGGGCTGACCACGTCCCTGCCGCTGGATCGTGGAGGGTCGGTCCCTGCGAAGGTACGGGTGGACGGGGCTCGGCGCTCGACCCTAGACAGCCGAGCGTCCACCCGCAGAGCCAAGTCGACCAACCCGTTGAGAGTGGTGGGTAGATCCAGGGCGTAGATCTCCCTCTGGACGTGGTCAGCCAACCCATGCAGGAACATATCCCACTGCGCCTCCTCGTTCCAGCCGCACTCCGCCGCCAGGGTCCGAAATTCAATAGAGTAGTCCGAAACCGACCTTTCTCCCTGCTGTAGTTCCGCCAGTCTTCGGGCTGCCTCTCTCCCAGAGACAGCCCTGTCGAAAACTTTCCTCATTTCGGCGGCGAGGGTCTGGAACGAGGCGCAGCATGGGTGTTGGTTCTCCCACACCGCCGTTCCCCAAAGCGCAGCCTTCCCCGTCAGCAGAGTGAGAACGAACGCCACCTTCGCTTGTTCCGTGTTGAACGTGCGGGGCTGTAAAGCGAAATGCATCGTACAGCGGGTCAAAAATGCTCTGCAAAAGGTAGTCTCACCGGCATAATGCTCTGGCACTGGAAGACGGGGCTCTGGCTGGGAGGGTCCTTCTGGTGGTATGGGAGGAACGGTCGGTGTGGGCGGCGCAGTGGGACCCTGTAGGCGTTGGATCTGCTGGGTGAGCTCGGACACCTGTGTCACCAAGGCCTGTACTGCGCGTCCCGTGTCGCCGATCTCTCGCTGCTGCGAATCCATCCTCCTGATGCTATGGTGAATGAATTCCTCCATCGATCTCTGTGATGCACTCGCTGCTTCTCTTTCCTGGTCAGATCGTTCTGTCATCATGTAATAATAGACGAGAAGCAAATGCAAGTAAACAGTAGATTTAATAAGGATGATGATGATGATGATGCAGTACAGGCAGATGTAGAACGGGTGACACAGGGACTTCGGTGGTCAGGATCCGGTGGTGAAGAGACGATGGTGCGGTGACGGTGAAACAGCAGACGAAATCCAAAGACGAAGACGGAGAACAGGAACTGGAACACAAGGCAGGAACTGGACACTGGAACACCAACACGAACGACTTCAAACAACGATCTGACAAGGATGATAGAACAGCGGTAAGTATAAATAGAGTGGTGAGATTGACTGCAGCTGGTGAAGTGAATGAGGATCAGCTGAAGTGGATCAGGTGATGTCATACATTCACGCCCACTACCCACGTGCATTCAAACCACAACATAAACACGAGACGAGAAGGAACAGAGAATGTGTCTACCGTGACAACTCTAGTCTATACAGTCAATTGCATACTCATCTGGATTAATGGATTGAAGCAGCAAACATTCAGTGTTAAAGTAAAAAATTATTTATTATATAACGATTATAACCTTAGTATGCGCGTGTGTGCACAAGACAAAGTTGTATTCGCACACTGTAACCCTAACCTTTTCTTCACATGTTGTAGGACTCCATCTTCCCCTGGCTTCGAGCAACACAGAAGGCGCACCAGGTCTCCTGGAAGACAGACAAGTCCCTCATGCTTCCCTCATGGGCAACACAAGCAACGCCTGGGTCAAGAAGCCTGGTGAATAGGACCTGTACTGAAGGATCAGCACAGCCACACTGCTTCACTATATCTTGTAGATAGGTGTTTCTTTTTCTTTTTTGTTTCTTTCTTTTTGTGTGTGTGTTTATTTTGTATGATTACTTCACCCATGTATTTGTACTCTGCTGACTAATGCTGATCCATGTGTTGTTGGTAAGGGGGTGGAGGTGGGGGGGTTATGGGAAAATTTGACAAATGCTGTATATATTTCCCACATTACAAAATTTTTTTGTGTATTTACATGATTAAAATCTTGCATTAAGGCCTGTTTCTATTTCATAATTCCATCTGTAATAGCAGTATTGAGTCTAATTAGTCGTTACTGCTTGAATCACCTAAAGAAGAAACATGAACTGGTTAACTGGAGTTTACTTTTCTGCAATACAATAAGTAGGCCTAACTTTATCGAGGTAAAAGTTTCCCCGCTGTCACCAGACGTAGGTCTAGGAGTGGAGAGAAAAGTGACAAAACCACGGTAGGGCTGTGCAAACAAAGTAGGCTATCTGTCTAGCATTGCCATGTCAGTGTATTGATTGATTCATTGTCCCTTCATAGTTTGTAAGAGACATTTAAGGTTGGATGTATTTAATAAACCGAGCGAAGCCTATTCATCTGTTAATATGAAACGCGACTTGGCCATTGTAATTAAGGCTACAGCACATCTTGTACAACTTAAACCCATGGTAGCTAGGTAACGATAAACAAACTGAAAGACCGCAATTCCTAATTTCGCTTTCGTTCACTAAACAAAGACTATGGAAATTAAACATCACTTTTCCATCAAAAAACGTGTTGTAAACATAACTTATTCGATTTAAGACCTAGGTTCGCTAGCTAGTTCTGTGCCTGCCTGTGTGCGCGCTGACCCTGGTCGACGAGAACCCGCATGAAGAGATGTGACGCAGGACTTAACCCCGCCCCCCGGGCGAGATGCCCCAAAATTTATGAATCCCACGGTGCACCACACGCTGACTCCTCCCACGACACCCCAGCTAACAAAAATACGTGACTGTTACGTAACTGCAACGTAATCTGGTGACCAAACTTTCGTCGTGGCGACGTGGCAACCGGAAAAGTGAAATTCCTGGATTCGTTGTCACGACGTAACTTTGTAACGTTGTCAGTAAGTAACTGCGACGTTGTGGCAACGTCGTGGATCAACAGTCGTGTGTTGGTAACCAGTTGGTCATTTTAGTTTTTAATTAATATAATATGGGCGGACATACAGTGGTCTAATTTAACTTGTCCTCATTTGCCCAGAACTATTTTGGAGACTTTTCAACGACATACGAAAGATACAGACTCAGTATTTGGTTAATTCAGTTCATTTACTATAGAACAAAGCACAAACAACAGCAAAAACAGTGTGCAAACAGGTTTATAAATTTTATATTAATATAATGAAAATGTAAAATAATGGTTTTCTATTTTAATATACTTTAAAATATAATTTAATCCTGTGATGCAAAGCTGAATTTTCAGCATCATTAATCCAGTCTTCAGTGTTATATGATATAATATTATACACAGGAATAAATTACACTACTATATATTCACATAGAAAAGAGAAACATAGAAAACAGCGGTTTTACGTTATGATAATATTTTACAATATTACTGTTTTTTGTCAAATAAATGCAAGCTTGATGAGCAGAATAGACTTCTTCCAAAAAATATATAAAAATAGTAATGTTTCCAAACTTTTGACCGGTACTGTAAATTATTTTATACAAAATAAATAGTAGTTAATAAGATTGACACTGTATTATATCTAGTATTATTGAAGCAAAACAGATCGAGTCCCTATAACAGTGCAATTTGTAGATTTTAAGTCTTCGAGAAAATGTTTTATGAGTTGCAAACCTCTTTTTCTTTCCTTTCTCTCTCACAAACACAACACATGAGTTGCACCTTTTTAAATTCTTCATTGCAGGTGCACAAATCCTATTCTACAAATTACCAAACTCATGGGGTCATATTTTTGTTGATAAACACTACAGTAACATTTTGGCCAATTATGCACATTTCTTTGTGTATAATTTTGTGAATCATCTATACTGTTTGGCTATTCTCATGTGGTCACACTTTACTTTTTATTCAGTCACATATGCTATAACCCCCTGTGTGGCCGCGCTTTAAATGTCAGCATACATTTCTTACTTTGTGATTTGAAAAAAATAAAAGTATTTGTGCATCTCCAATGAAGAATTTGAAAAGCTGTAACTGCAGTGTTTTTTGTGTAAGAAAAAAAAGTTTGAAACTTCTATAAAAAAAAAAAAAACTTTCTGTGATTTTAATTGTACTGATGTCTGACTACTTTACACCTACAGATTCCACTGTCACAGGTGCTCAGTTTTGCTATAATAAAACCTATACAGAACATGGTAGTAATCAGCCATCCGTGCAAAAGCAGAGGTCTGTGTGGTGTACAGATACATCTGTCCAGGCCAACATCTCACGCCTTGATGCCTTCCGCTGTGGATCCCAGAAAACCTGTAATACAAACATAGTACAGTTCAAAATCTATCATACATACATACATACATCTCATCTGGTATCACAAATTATCATTCCAGGTTCAATTTAAAATTAGGGTTAGGTTAAATGCTCAATATTAAGGCTGCACAATATTGAAAACCTTAAATAAAATATTTTGTTTATCTGCTGCTATATATATTGCGATATAAAAACAAATTTCAAGAGATTATTTATTTAGAGGAGTGAATCTGCATTGAAAATTATAAACAAATTACAAGCATGGATAAATTCAATTGAAGAAAAATACATTTGAAATAAGCAGTGCATGATGTTTTTTTTAGGAAAATCTAACTTATCAGGTACGGAAATTGAATTATCGAATGTAAAAAGTCTTCCCTGAGGTACAGCCTCTCCCTACTCTTACAAAATTACAAACAACCAGACTGAAAAACACATGTTGTATGAAGACTGTTTAAAACACCCCTCCTAATCCTCACAGAATGTGCAAGACAATGTCTATAATAAATAGTGTGTGTAATTTCTTCAGTACCGTCAGCAGAACCGATAACATCTGAGCTTATCGATACTGCGGTCTTCCTTAATTTGGCCCCAGGGCCCGTTTAATGTTTAATACTGGGTTTCGGTACCCATGCCTACATATGTGTGAGTTCATATGGATGAAGGCCTGTTGTGTTCTGTCTCTTGATTTGTGATAGTGGCAGCTATTGTGAAACTCACCTTCGTCATGTACTGAGTGTGGATGGCATCAAGATCTTGTCCTGAAGAATCACAGGGTCAAATGATATCTCATCTGGTAACAAGAGCATAGCCATAACTTTAAAAACTCTAATGATATCTTTACCCCCTGATATTGTATTGCGGATATACATTCAAACATTTTAAAAGGCTAAGAGTATGAGCCATGAGTAAACTGGACAGATATCTGTGAAAAATAACTTGCGTGCCTAAAGTTGTCGACCCCCTGAATTCAGCATTTGAAAGTAAAAAGAATTTCAGTATTTATCAATGAAAAAATACATATAAAATACCTTTGAGTTGGACAGTATGGTGTCTGTCTCATTGGCCAACATAATAAAAAACACACCTAGAGAAAAAAAAAAATATATATATACCAATGACCATGATATCCTGTTATCATAATAGTTAAATGAATTATTTAACTATGACCATTATAACATTATATTTGCTGCCTATTATTTAGCCTACAGGCTTCTCAAGGACAATGTCAGTGAAAAAAAATGGGATTAATGAATTTAAAGTGAGACTTCATTCAAAATTATAAATCCTACAGACCCACAACTATTGAACACTATGTTTGAGGTTTTGCTTACTAGTCGAGTTCATAGCCGTGGAGGTTGTCTTGGACAGGGGGTGCAGCAGGCCATCAGCATGATGATCTTCTAGAAAATAACATGCAATGCCAACAATGTTACATAGAATTTACAATAGAACAAAGGGTTTATTACAAGGAAGCAAGCTAGAGCAGAGATGAAATGCAGAAAAGATAAAGAATATATATAAAAAATATATAAGGTAACGTTGATATATTGTGCAATAAATGCATATGAAATTATTATCATGATTAAACAATAATTCCCCCTTTGTTGTGGAGGGTTTTTTCTGTCCCTCCTGAAATCACTTATTATCAATCTTTGTAAGTGATGTCATTAACAGTACGTTAACTTACAGTGAATTATTTCAGGTTAAATAAATCAGCGTACTTCCAATCACCCATTGACAAATTAACTGTTACCAGCAAAACAAAACTATCAAAAACTGTTATCAACACAAAAATGTTGTTAAAAACCCAAACTTATGTAAAACAAGAGCTCAATTGTAATGTAAACTTAACTTAGCTCTTCTGAAAACGGTTGAGATGCTAACGGACTTTTTCGAAGACACAAAACCATTTCTATAAAGTAAATATTCAACAGAAGTGTACAATTACACGTAAGAAAGATGTCAGGCACGTTTGTATGTATTATTTGTGTGATTTTGGTAACTAAACTTACCTGAAAGCAGTGAAAACAACAGTGAGAGACGCTAGTTTCGCTGTTTGTCAGTTGATGAGGTTTCCTCGTTTCCATGGTTTCCATCTGCTTTCGCGCGCTCCTGTCTTTGAATCAGATAGCTTTGAATGCGACAAGGACTTTGATGCGACACGTACGCCCATTGAAACCATAGAACACGTCAAAAGGCACGCAGCATTTAAATAAACATCTAGAATTATAACATTTAACCATTTATAATATCATTAATTTTAAATAATGAATTTAAAACTCATTGTGCAGTTCTATGACCCATTCACTTTACAATTATGCTTTATTTTTTTACACCATTTTGCTTTTATTTTTATTGTAAAGCAATTTCAAGACATCTGTATTATATATATATATATATATATATATATATATATATATATATATATATATATTACATTAAAAGAGAATGAATTAGCTATCTTTATATAAATTAAATATGGTAATGAAATTACGGTCCCGTGACGTTGCAGTTCCGTTGCCAGTAAGTCATACAATTACCAAGTAATTACGATTAGAGTACGTATTTGCGACATTGTTGGTTATTTTATAACCTTAGGAGGACGTACTGACGATGTTGTGGTTTGGTCATATGATGGTAATGAAATTACGGGCATGACGTTCTAGTTCCGTTGCCAGTAAGTCATAAAATTACCAAGTAATTACGATTAGAGTACGTATCTGCGACGTTGTTGGTTATCTTATAACCTTAGGAGGACGTACTGACGACGTTGTGGGTTGGTAATATGATGGTAATGAAATTACGAGCATGCGACGTTGTAGTTACGTTGTCAATTGGTAAAGTCATGACGTGACCAAAAAGTACGAATACATTACGTAACTGTTACGTCGTGTGGTACACCTCCGCACCTGGGGCCTCATGTACAAAGACTTGCGTTGAATTCATACTAAAACATTGCGTATGGACAAAGCTGTAAATGTGCGTACGCACAAAAAAAAAACAGATGTATGAATCTCTGCGTACGAAGGATCCCACGCTTATTCTCTTTGTACATCCCAATTAACGTAAAATTGAGCGCACATGCACGAGCACAACGCCCCACCCAGTCTCCTCCCTCAATTAAATCATTTAAATATGGTAATTAGTCCAATGTGGCGAAATAAACCTGCAAGAACATGGCTAAAGCAAGCAAGAAACGAAATTTCACTGAAAATGTCTTCTATGTGAATATATAGTAAAGTGTAATTTATTCCTGTGATCAAAGCTGAATTTTCAGCATCATTACTCCAGTCTTCAGTGTCACATGATCCTTCAGAAATCATTGTAATATAATGATTTGATGATCAAGAAACATTTATGATTATTATCAGTGTTGAAAACAGCTGTGCTTCTGCTTCATATTTTCGTGGAAACCATGATATAGGCTAGTATTTTCAGGATTCTTTAATTAATAGAAACTTAAATCAAACAGATGTCGAAATCTTATAATCTTTTGTAACATTATAAATGCATTTACTGTCACTTTTACTTGTCACTTCAATGTGTCCTTGCTGAATAAAAATATTACTTTCTTTTTTATCTTTACTGGCCGAATCAATGAAGTTTATTTTTTTTAGTTAAGCCAACGCTGCCATTGCTAGACGGGTTGTATCAATTTGGACATGCTTTATATAGCCTATGTTCTTACTTAATTGCATAATATAATATTTTAATAAAACTCGTGTGACAATAATATGTCAAATAATTTATCAATTACAAATTATAAGCAATATCTGACAGCTGGTGGTGCGATAGAACAATTCGTAGTGTAATGATTGCCACTTCACTTTATTGCCTCTATGAGTCGCCAACGGACAAAAATCACGACAAATATACGTACGCCAGACATGAAGTTTACTTGGAGGAACGCACATTCTTACGTTAATTTCACTGTTAGTACATCTGGCCGTGAACGTGAAAGCTGACGTACGCCGTGTTTTTGTGCGTACGCAGTGTTGATACATGAGGCCCCTGGAGCGTGGGAGATCGAACACAGCGTTCCCACGCACACACACATCTCCACACCTGGATCGAGGGGAATAGAACACAGAGTCCTACTATAATAAATATTATTTCTCCAGAACAAAACTCCATTGATGAATGTACATCGACGACGAATTACCAAGACCCCGAAGTCGGAGGACCATACAAGAAACGAGACACGGATTTACCCGTGTCTCACGACTCATACGAAAGCTCATCGGAAGATAGTGGTAAGATAGGGTAGGCTACTATACATTTTGTGTCTCATCATATGTAATAAATAATACATATAATAATTATTATGCTTTCTTCTAGTACAATATCATGATGAAAGAGAATTGAATGTATTCCTCGAATCCGAAGCAGCAGTATTGGAATTGAGCCTGAAAAGATTTCATCCGACAACAGTGACTCCGGAGAATCTGCGGGTGCCTTTAGACCGTTATTCAGCGAGCGCGATTTACAGAGGTTGCGTTATGAAACATTTCTCAGCGCCAACCGGAATTTCCTACGAATTTTAGATGTTGTGTCAGAGCCCTTATCGTATCAGCAAACCGAATGACTGCTGTTTGATTCACAATCGCCAATAGTCGGACTTCTACGTACGATTGCTGATCGCCAAAACCAACACACTGCAGACTTGAGAAGCGTCGTGGAGTTTTTCGGAAACTGTCACGAACAAGCATTAGATGAAAACAGACAATTGCGTAAGGAGCTCTTAAGCGTACAACAAGAAGTCGATCAGGTAAGGTCTGATCAACAATTGGTGACGGTGGCCATGTCTCTAATTTCTGAACGATTAAATGTTGTTCAGAGAATGTTGAGGGAATTACATGATGCTTTTATGAGAAGATAAGGATGCATACCTTTTTTTTCGTCATTTTATTTCCTTTTGAATGTTACTTTTTAATTTCTTTTTAAAACTCATTTGAGGGTTATTATTTTTAAATTCATTTGGTTGTTATTATTTTTAAATTCATTTGGTTATTATTTTTAAATTTCATTTGTTTGTTATTATTTTATGTGATCTTTATTAGTGATACAGACATGTGTATGTGGTTTAGTATTGTTGTTAAATTGTTATTCTATTTCTGTTACATTTTGTTAATTGTACACATTAATTCACAATATTGTTTATGTATGGTAGTAGTACATATGTGCTTGTTTTACACGATTTTAAATAAATAAAACATACCAAAATGCTTTCTAAAAGAGCTCGAACCGACTCAGATTCTGATGACGTACACTGTAAGAAATTTACTGTAAAATTAACAATAATCCTGTTAATCATTAACTACAACTGTACTGTAAAATTTACAGTCTTACTGGCAACCAAAATTGCCAGTAAGACTGTAAAAATATACACAATTACTGTAAATCATTAACTACGATTGTACCGTAAAAACACAGCACACTGCTGTATATATATGTATTTCCTGTAAAATTGTCTTTACAGCTGTAACTCTAAAATTAGTCGAAATAATGTTTATGAATGCAAGAGAAATTACAAGAGCAACTATGAACTTACATGTACTGCTATACATTTTACAGTAGAGCATTTACTGTGGAATTCAATTCACTATCACAGCAGTGAAAAATCTCAACTGTTGTTAGTGTAAACATACGTTTGCTTTAAGTTTCAGCCTTTTTGTCAAATAAAACTCACAATAACAGGTTTTCGTAAATATAATAACAAATTTATTGTGCAATAATGGCTGTTTAACATAAGCACCAGATTCCAAAATATATTTGGAAAAACACAAATGGAGATTGCACATTAAATGAAAGGCTTTAGCCTTGGAAAGAACCACTGAGAACAGAAGCATTTAAAGGATTAGTTAATCTCAAAATGAAAATTTCCTGATAATTTACTCACCCCAATGCCATCCAAGATGTTCATGTTTTTCTTTCTTCAGGGGAAAAGAAATTACGTTTTTTGAAGAAAACATTTCAGGATCTTTATCCACACAATGATTTTCAACCGCAAACCAGCCCTAACATGTTGAAGCCCAAATCAATGCAGTTTCGAAGGGCTCTGAAGTGCTTCAAAGGGCTCTGCACGATCCCAGCTGAGAAATAGGGTCTTATACAGCGAAAAGATCTGTCATTTTCTAAATATATATATATATATATACACTTTTTAACCAAAAATGCCTGTCTTGTACCATCTCCGAGATGCGCTACAGCGTGTTACTTTATCAAGTTGGAAAGGTCACGAACATTTAAAAAGAAAATAATCAAATATTTTTCACCCTTCCCTACCTTTTTGAACCGGAGTACACAGACAAATAACTTAAAGTGATAACGTGACCCGATGATGTGTCGCAGACCAGCACAAGATGAACAATTGTGGTTAAAAAGTATAACGGTTATAAAGTTTTTTTTGTTGTTGTTGAAAATAACCGATCGTTTTGCTGTATAAGACCCTAATCCTCAGCTGGGATCGTGCAGAGCCCTTTGAAGCACTTCAGAGCCATTTGAAACTGCATTGATTTGGGCTTCAACATGTTAGGGTTAGGTTTGCGGTTGAAATCCATTGTGTGGAGAAAAATCCTGAAATGTTTGCCTCAAAAAACGTAACTTCTTTTCCACTGAAGAAAGAAAAACATGAACATCTTGGATGGCATTGGGGTGAGTAAATTATCAGGAAATTTTCATTTTGAGGTGAACTAATCTTTTAAATATCAATTATAAAGGGCACACATCCCTAAAGTGTGACTGAACTTCAGTCATAAACAAAATAAATGGTCTGAATTGTGCCTACCTTTAATTTGCCAAATCCATAAAAATGGCAAGAATACTTGAACCTCAATCATGAACTTCAGGTCAGAGTCTCTTGTATCAATTCCTTTGGAATACTTATGTTTAAATGGCAAGCCATTCAAAGTCCATTAGCTTTCGTAACAGTGTGCATACATGAGTGTTCATTCCATGCATTTTCTTGTCTCGCTTTCCAGCAGCAACTTTTGATCCAGTTTCCGGGTTAATCCCCACAAGTCCTCTGTGGAAAAAAACCCGCAACATCCAATTATCCAAAAAAAAAAAAACAGTATACACTTAGACAAAATACATAATTTGTCAGACAACTCATAAATTACATTTAATGAAAGGTCATATTTAATTTAATCAGAAATTTAAATATAAAAATATTTAGCCTTCCATGTTTACAATAAACAAACTGTACAGATTATATCATTTTACGGATTATGTGCAGAATTTATAGATTGAGCTCTATGCTGGGATTCATCGTGTTTAGCATTTTAAAAAGTGCTTTTCTAAAAATTTGGCTATAGAACATGTAAATCATTGTGCACTGCAATCTACTGCATGACAATGCAGAGGGAGCCTGCCATGATTATGGAGCTGTTAAATGATCTCAAGATATTTAAGATAAGGTAGAGTTGTACTGTATTGGAGTGCAACCACATTTTGTAAAATGCAATAAAATCAAGAATCTGTGATTTCAATTCTTTTTCAACTTTATTTAACTGGAAAAAAGTACAAAGAAAATATTTCCAATATTTTCACTGACCAACTTAATTGTATTTAATAAATAAGCAAGTTTAGATTTTGATGGCTGCAACACGCTCCAAAAAAGTTGGGACAGTCAAATTATTATTCTATTATTATTATTAATACTTTTTAATTATCTTTCATGGATTTATTTTTCCTGTTATTTTAGTTATAATCTCTTTTATTTTTTATTATTTATATGGTTTTGCATTGTTTGTAGTATTTTAATTATTTGCATATTTGTAATAGATTATTTGCTGCAGTTGTATATTTGTAATGTTTTTTGCTATACTTAACTGCTATAATCTCTTGGCATTCTACTCTTGCTAACTGAATCCAGAACGCTAATTGATTAATCTTAACTAGTCTACAACGAAAAAAGAGTGAATGTTTGCTAAATTGAAAACCTAAAAAAAGTCAAGAAAATTTGAGTAAGATTTTATGCTCTGAAATACCTCTGAATAAATTCCAGCGTGCATGCAGCATCATCCTGATAAGCAAGATTTAAGTTGTAATAGGTTGCAAACAATGCTGCCAGGCCCTCAACAAATGCCTCTGAATATGGGCCCAGGACAACTTCCCTTTCGACTGACAACATCCACTTGCTTGGGGTCATGGATTCACCTATAAAAAAACAAAAGAAATACAGCAGGACATAGATTAATAAGTCTTGTAAAAGTATGGTTCATGGTAGCTCATGTTAAAGGGATAGTCTGAAAAGAATGAAATGAAAATTACCATGATTTACTCACGCTATCCTAGGAGTAAATTACTTTATTCTTTCAGACAAATACATTCAGTTATATTAAAATATGTCCTGGCTCTTCCAAGCTTTATAAAGGTAGTGAATGACGGGCAAGATTTTGAAGCCCAAAAAAGTACATCCACCGATCATAAAAGTACTCCACATGGCTCAGGCCTTCTGAAGTGAAGCGATGCATTTGTGTTAGAAAAATATCCATATTTAAAACCATATAAATTAAAATATCTAGCTTTCAACATATTTATGGCGAAAGGGTGAACTCTGCTCTTCCGTGTTCTTTGTTGCGTCAGATCAGAGGATAAAGAGCAAAAAAAAAACCAGACAGGAATTAGAAGTCTAAAACAAGATTTTTTAAAGATAAATTTCAGGATTTTGATAGAAGACAAGACCTTGAGTTTGTTACACAGTCCTATTTGTTTGAACCACGAGAGGCGTTAAAGCTTTCACTACTCCTACTTCATACATCATGTCATGAATTACTTTCTTTTGGCATAAATCTTGGAAGAGCCAGGACATTCTTTAAATAACTGACTGTATTTGTCTGAAAGAAGTAGTTCATATACACCTAGGATGGCTTGTGGGTGAGTAAATCATGGCCTAATTTTTTTAATTTTAGATAATAAAGACACTATAAACTATGGATTAATAATGAAGATTAATGTTACTAATAAAGATTTTTGTTAAGGAGAGAGAATGGTTCAGAGACAACAACAAAAAAAACAGGGCGCAGAGAGAGCTAACTATTGAAGGATTATAGGAGTGAGAATAGAATTGTGAAATAGAATATAGGAACAGAGGTGGAAAATTTTTTTTTTTTTTAATGGCCATTAAAGTGATACGAAAAAAAACAGAACAGGACAAAGAGGTATCCATGTACAACAGCTAGAAAGTACAGAATAGTGTATGATGGAGACAGACACAAAGTAAAGCAAAAAAACCTTGGATGATCAGTGCGGGTGAATCCGGTAAACCCTCTCTTTCCATGTCGGCTGCAGTTGCTGCTGCCTAAGAAAAAACAAAAATTGATTTTACATTACAATTAAACTTTAAGACATTAAAAATCTAAATGTTATACTTAAATCAGCTTCAATTAGAAGGGATTCTGTTCTCTCTTTAAAATAGGCCATTAAGAGTCGCAAGATGCACAGGACCAGAGAATTTCCCTCTTGATACTTTGACAGAACAGCAGACACCTCATTGTTTGTTGGCTTTTCTTGAAAAAATCTTAGAATCCTCTTTCCTTTCCCTTCAATGCACTCCATGATTTTTTGTAGCAGTGAGATGTCAGTAAGCAATTGGAAATGTAAAAAGATCTCCTTCAGACAAAACAGGTAAGGCCATGAGTTCTTTAGTTCAGACAGTGGCAGAGGTGGAGTGGCGTTTATATCACGGCGCTGACAGTAATATGTGACCTCCATCAACTTGTGAAGTTCTCCTCTATCGCCTCCAGACATTCCTTGAGTAGAATGAAGCAATACCATTTGCTTGCGCTTCTCTTCTAGAGTGTCATCATTTTCTCCAGCAGGAAACTCCTCTGGCTGCCAACTGACACAACCATATTGATCAGCCAGCCTTCTTGAGCTCTGGCTTATGGTTCTACACGATGATCGTAGTCGTTCTTTTCTCCGACGAGCTAATGTGTTTCTGTTTACATGTTCAACAAGGGTTTTTGACTTGCAAGAGCAAAGAGGCATACCCACTACCTATTTTTGTTCCATCAGACAGAACATCAGCAAAGCTGTCCGGGTACTGCTTAACAATATTCTGCACTACAATCTGACACTGTGCCTTTGTTGCGTTTACTTCATGTTTTTGCATGTTATCCACTAACATTCTTACTAGCTTCCTTCGATCAGCTGGTGATGGTCTTTTTTTATTTGTAATGGCAAGTTTAATTCCAGAAGGCATGACTTCCCAAGGCACCTTAAATGTTTCAGCCCAGGCGCAAGATGCTGAAAAGCAAGCAGTAGAACAAGATGGTGTAGAACTTGAACTCTCTGATCCTGGGCTTGATATATCAGAAAGAACTTGACTCGATGAGCGTTGGGGAGTCGAGAAGCTGGATTTTTCTAACACAAATAACCAATTAAAAAAATGAAATTTGAACATGAAACATTTTACAATATTTGTCAAATGGACATTAGTAACAATTAGTAGTAATTTTAAATAAAATTAAATAAAAAATACCTTCGTTTTTCCATGCATTCAGTAGTTTGCGGCATTGTATAGGCCTGAGGAATTCCATGAGGTCTTCTTCTTTGACATACTGGAGGTCATCTTTTGTCTCAACACCGATAGCAGAAAGCCCATGGATAAACTTTTGAAGCGTTTCATCAGACAGACCAGGTAACGAAGATGAGATGGCATGTTTTATTTCCTCTAAATTAGACATACCTTAAAAAGATGGAAAAGAGTGGTGTAACACAATCACAGACAAGCCACATGTGTTATACTCCTGGAGAGGGTAATAATCTAATAGCTCCTCTTGAAGTACACAGACATTTCTTGGTTCCTCATCTGTTATGCAGTATACACCCAAATCCACCAACTGCACAGCACGTCGTTTCTCAGACACAAAGTAAACCACTGAATTCTGGTGAACAAGAATTAGTTTAGTTCTGAAAACCTCCAAACTATCATCATTACTGGCCAAAAGAACAACCATGCCTTTCCTGTACTTTGTTCGTTGTCAAAGTGATTTCAGTAGCTACTAATGTATTGGCTGGCTGAAAATCAAAATGATCAACTGATTCCCTGATCGCTTCGTTAAAATCACAAGAATAAAATTCAGAGCCTTTTTCAACTTGCACAGAAAGCTGAAAGACGTTTCCAGCACTTAAATAGGCTTGGAGAAGCTGGTGCCTTTCTGCAAGTGTTGCGCATACATTTTTGAAGTTGTGCAATTTTCTAGCACATTGTTTGAAATAGGTATGTTTGCTCTCAAACCACATAGTCCATAAGCGAATGAGTGGTCCAAAGTAGTGGCACAAGTAGTGATGTTTAGGCTTAAGAGGCTTAGAAGGGAAAGTAACACACCTAAAATTAATGTACTCATCAATGAGCACTTTCAGATAAGCAACCTGATCTGCCAGTATTGCTGATGCACAAATTAGGTCTACAACTTGTCTCAGGAGTAGAATGAGCTGCCACACTTCTGATTCTGGATCCTTAATTCGGTGTCCAACAATAACTGGTAAAAGTCTAAGAAGACACCAGTTCTGAACAGCGTGACCACAAAGCTTCTCACTCCCTGAGTTAACCTCAGCTGGTTTATTGGCAGCATCATTTCCTGTGTACTTAAACTGTTTAATATAGCGATTAAGCTCTGTGAAAGTAAAGCATTTCTCTTGATTTACCAAGTAATCAATGTACAACTTAAGATCAGATGCCACAACACCCTCAAAGAGGTCATGTCCAAGGCAGGGGGGCAAGCCAGGCTGACAAACATGAAAATAATTCAGCTGATTAAAAGGAGAGTTAAATTTGACTCCATCAACTACATTATCGCCAATGGTAGCAAGTTCCTGAATGTTTCTCCGATAAGACTCAACAGTTCGCTTGATAGCAGGTTCTAAAGGTGTGGCATGGAATGAGTCTCTCTCAATGGTGCAATACCTGCAGAAATGTATGCTTCGGCTGAAGTTCTCGACAAAACCACCAATCATGTGGGATCCCAGGTTGTCACCTACGATAGAACACAAAGAAGCTCTCAAAGTTTTGCCATCATTCACAACAACACCATTCTCCTCAAGATCTTTGAGATCTTCAATTAGTGATCTAAAAACATGAGCTGGTCCAATGTGCTTAAAATCTTGCTCATTACACAAAATAACAAGTTGCATGTGGTCTATGTTTGACCTGTTGTGAGGTAAAATATCAGACAAGGTAAGATAAACTGCCAGTAATTTTTGTTTCTTTTTAGCTGAGCCTAAAGGATTTACCACCTCAAATGAATCCTGGTAAATGATCAAACCCAGAGATGATGGATCAGTTTGAAAGAGAGAATTTTCAGAAAAATTTGTACCATCCTTTACATCCCGAAACAGATCAGTTTCAGCTGTTTGTGAGTGCATCTGTTCATATTGATCCCTGACAGACTGGCACTGAAACAGAGCACTGATGGTCTGCTTAACTGGGACATATTGAGCAAAGCACTCTTTCCCATTTCTTTCACTGACTCCTAACAAAACAGGGACTGGCTCAACATAGTGGAAATCTTGCTTGAAAGTAGTCTTTCTCCTCTGTGCTGTACTTAGAACTCCACTATTACAAGCTGTCAGCAAATCCTCCCTAGACAACTGATCAATCACATCAACAATCCTTTCCTCTGGTAATTCAAGCAAAGCAAGCTTTTCTCTCAATTTGCTAAGAAAATATGACTGCCCAATGTCATGGATGTTTTGAAATTCTTCAACAATGCCTTGAATGGTAGACTCAGGTAATAGCAATTTAGCTTGCAGTTTCAGATAAAAGAGGGTTAAACTTCTTAGAAAAAGAGATTCATCCACAACTTCAGGAAAATTTTGCTCTACAACCTCTGATCTCTCGCTCTCAGACACGACATCTGAAACTGGAGTTTCCATGGTCATAGACGGCTCTACCAGATGGTTTATAGAGCACATTTTATGTGTCTGTGATACATGTGATGCAAATGTAGATCTCACCTTAAATGTCCTGCTGCAACCAAATGGGCACTGGATCTCCAGACCTGACTGAATATGGCTCTTTAAATGAGACAAAAGCTGTTAGTGTCCCACATTGAACATCACAAAAGTCTACATGGCATTTAAATGTTTTATCATCACACATCTGTGCCTGATGCTCTTTAGCAGACCGGTGATGTTCACTGTGATTTCTGTATATGTGCGACTTCAATGAAGAAAACTTAGTGAAAATATGTGGGCAATCAGGTACACCACATCTAAATCCTGATTTAGGCACATTTCTATGCAATTTCACATGCTGCACAAAACTCAGAATTGTACTGCTCTCATTATTACATGTGTGACAGATAAACATCAGGCATGTGATTGGCTAAGGACAAAAAAGCAGGAAAATATACCGAGCCCCCCCAATTTTGGCTGAATATCGATATATATATCCCGATATTTTTTTTCGCAAAGTGAGAGTAAATGTTCAGTCAAAGTCAAAGCCAAATATAGTCTTCACTGTATAAATTATACATTGATTCTTATTAAAGCTACTATTAAATTTCTCAGTCAAGAGCAGTGAGTGATTTCCTCTGTGTTTTGTTGTTTTATTAACATTAAATAGATAGTTCTCCCAAAAATTGTAATTGTCATCATTTACTCTCTCAAGTAGTTTTAAACCTGAATAAGTTTCTTTCTTCTGTTGAAGTTATTTGGAAGAATGTGGGTAACTAAACAGTAGATGTACCCCAGTGATTTCCATAGTATATTTTTCCCTATGGAAGTCAATGGGTACCAGCAACTGTCTGGTTACCCACATTCTTCAAAATATCTTCTTTTGTGTTCAGCACAAGAAATAAATGAATACAGGTTTGGAACAACATTACAGTGAATAAATAATGACAGAATTTTTATTTTTGGGTCAACAATCCCTTTAAGGACAAGCGGCTGCATGTTTATTATTGGGGCTACGGTCTCTTTAAGACCTGTACGCGACGCGTCTAACTGTACGTTCACACCGCCGCCGACTTGAGCGTCAAAGAAGCTCTGGCCGCTCTGTCAAGGACGCTTGTCAAAAAGCACGGGGAAGCTCGTTGACGCTTTGGACGCTCTGACGTAGCAGGGAGAAGAGAAGTGTCACAACATGAAATGAAATAAACAGAAAAAAACAAGCAATACATTGAAGAAACCTTTTATAATGACAGCATTTGTATAACTGTTTTGGTCACTTTTGGTCGGGGAAAAAAATAATAATTAGCTATTATTATTATTATTATTATTATTTGCATTAGGCTATTATTTGCATTAGTGCAATTGGTCAAATCTTTGTCACCGTGAGCAAATGAATTGCATTCCCATGCCTCGTTCTTTTGTAACTGGTCCCTGTAAGCAAACTGTCATGATCCTGGTATTCTCCTTCCTTTCTCTGTCTCCCTCTTCTGGTCACACACGCTATTATCTTTCATTCATTCATTCACTCTCACACACACACACACACACACTCTGTGCTGACACACCCATTTACTATTACTCTCTTCATTCTCTGCCAGCCCTCTCTTCAATTATCGCTATTGCATTCATTCCTTTCTCACCTGCTACCTCTTTACCTCTGATTAGTCTTCCTACTTCTTGTTCCTTCTTCCACCTCTCCTTTGCTAGATTATTATCTATGATTGCGTACGAGTCTGACTGTTCACCTGATTATCTTGTCCTGTCCTGTCTTGTTTGGTGAGTCCTGTTCTGCAGGCTTCTTTGATTGTTTGCTCGCTAAAGCTGTTATCTGCCCAGTTACCCTGCTACTGAAGACAAGAGACGGGTTCCTTACCTGAGTTCCATACCGCTGCCGTAGAGGCTCTGCTTTTCTCCTTCGTTGTCACCCCGGGACCCGCCAGCCCTGCCCAGGGTTTCTTCTCTACTGTTTGCAGCATTTAAATTAGAGACTTTCTGTTGCTAGCCCTACGAGGCGCATTCCTTTGTTATATTAAAGACATTGTTAATCTGCTATCGCTCTTGGGTCCTTCCTTCAGACATCCCTGACAGAATAATCTAGCCATTATGGACCCAGCGATGGAAAACCCCATTCAGACGGCGATCGAGCTTCAAGGAGCCATGCTGGGCCGTCACGAGGAGGAACTGTCCACTACCAGACACGCAGTGGAGTCGTTAGCGGCTCGGATGACCGACCTCTCCGAGCAGATTCACCGTCTCCGGCTTGATCCTCCACCCAGACCTCAAGACGTTCATGAGCCCAGGGTTAACAATCTGCCCTGTTATGCCGGTGAGCCTTCAGAATGTCGCTCCTTTTTGACACAATGTGAGGTGGTGTTTTCCCTTCAACCAGTCACTTACTCCCTGGATCGAGCCCGGATCGCCTATGTTGTCTCCTTGCTCACCGGAAGGGCACGCGAATGGGGCACGGCGGTCTGGAACGCCGAGTCTGACTGTTTAGACCGGTATTCGCTGTTTAGAGAGGAGATGACCCGAGTTTTTGACCGCTCCGCTCATGGAACAGAGGCTTCTCGTATTCTCTCATCTCTTCGTCAAGGTAGACGTTCGGTTCCCGACTTTGCTATTGAATTCCGCACTCTCGCTACTTCCTGCGGATGGAACGAACCCGCCCAGGTCGCTCGTTTTTTGGAGGGACTCAATGCAGACATTAAAGATGAGGTAATCTCCCGAGAAGTTCCTACTCGTCTTGACGCTTTGATCGACCTGGCCATTCGCATCGACAAGCGTTTCGAGCTCCGGCGTCGATCCCGCAGTATGGAGTCCACTCTCCTTTCTCCGCTCCCCGCTACCACCATTTCCTCCTCCGCTAGTGTTGGGGCGGAGCCTATGCAGCTGGGAGGGATTCGCATTACCGCCGCTGAACGCGAACGCCGAATCTCTAATCGACTCTGCCTTTACTGCGGGTCGGCTGGTCACTATGTGTCGACATGTCAACTAAAAGCCAACGCTCGCCAGTAGAGAGAGGGTTACTGGCGAGCGCTACTGCCCTTGTCCCTCCACTCAAGACCCGCACTACTTTTTCTACTGCTCTCCACTGGCCGGGCTCCTCCGTTTCCTGTCAAGCCCTTATCGATTCGGGAGCCGAGGGAAATTTTATTGATGAAGCCTGGGCCCTTGAACAGGGTATTCCTTTAATTGATTTAAATCAGCCCACTTCTGTTTTCGCTCTCGATGGCAGTGTCCTCGAGAGGGTTCACCGTGCTACCATACCGGTGAGTCTTACTGTCTCGGGTAATCACCGAGAGACAATTTCGTTTTTAATTTTTCATTCTCCTTATATACCTGTTGTGTTGGGCCATCCTTGGCTTGTGGAACACAATCCTCAGATCGATTGGTCCAGGGGTTCTATTCTTTCATGGAAGTTATCATGTCATGTTAAATGTTTAGTGTCTGCTGTTGCCCCCGTTTCTTCTGTTTCTGTGTTTCAGGAGGATCCAGGTGATTTGTCTGGGGTGCCGGAGGAGTACCATGATTTGCGGGCGGTCTTCAGTCGTTCCCGGGCCACTTCTCTCCCTCCTCATAGACCCTATGACTGCGGTATCGACCTCCTCCCCGGCACAACGCCCCCTCGTGGGAGGCTATATTCTTTATCAGCCCCAGAACGCGAAGCCCTTGAGAAATATCTCTCTGAATCCTTAGAAGCCGGTACTATTGTCTCGTCCTCCTCTCCCGCCGGTGCTGGATTCTTCTTTGTGAAAAAGAAGGATGGTTCTTTGCGTCCTTGCATTGACTATCGTGGGCTGAATGACATAACGGTGAAGAATCGCTATCCACTTCCCCTTATGTCATCCGCCTTCGAGATTCTGCAGGGCGCAAAGATTTTCACAAAGCTGGATTTACGCAATGCGTACCATTTGGTGCGCATTAAGGAGGGAGACGAGTGGAAAACCGCGTTTAACACTCCACTTGGGCACTTCGAGTATCGGGTTTTACCGTTCGGGTTGGTCAACGCTCCCGCCGTGTTTCAAGCCCTGGTGAATGATGTTTTGAGAGATATGCTCAATATATTTGTTTTCGTTTACTTGGATGATATTTTGATTTTCTCCCCTTCTCTCCAGGTGCACGTCCAGCACGTTCGACGGGTTCTCCAACGACTTCTAGAGAATCGTTTGTTTGTAAAAGCAGAGAAGTGCATGTTTCACGCCCAGTCTGTCACGTTTCTCGGTTCTGTCATTTCGGCGGAGGGGATCAGCATGGACCCTACTAAGGTGCAGGCTGTTACCGGGTGGCCGGTGCCTGACTCTCGCGTCGCTCTTCAGCGTTTTCTGGGGTTTGCGAATTTTTACAGACGGTTTATCCGCAATTTTAGTCAGGTAGCCGCGCCCCTAACCGCACTCACCTCCGTCAAGTCTCGTTTTGAGTGGTCTCGGGCTGCCCAGACAGCCTTTGATCATCTCAAGTCTTTGTTTACTTCCGCTCCCATTCTCACTACTCCCGATACCTCCAACCAATTCATCGTCGAAGTGGACGCGTCAGAGGTGGGCGTCGGGGCCATCCTCTCCCAACGCTTTTCCACTGACGGCAAGGTCCATCCGTGCGCTTATTTTTCTCACCGCCTTACACCGTCTGAACGCAATTACGACGTGGGTAACCGCGAACTGTTGGCCATTCGTTTAGCTTTGGGCGAGTGGCGTCACTGGCTAGAGGGCTCCTCCATTCCGTTCATTGTCTGGACCGATCACAGAAATCTTGAATACATCCGATCTGCTAAGCGTCTTAACGCCCGTCAAGCTCGTTGGGCGTTATTTTTTGGCCGTTTCAATTTTACCATTTCTTATCGCCCCGGTTCGAAGAATCTCAAGCCCGACGCGCTTTCTCGCCAGTTCGCTTCCCCCAGGGAGGTCCCTGTTAAGGAAGAGATCCTTCCTCAGGGATGCGTCCTCGGAGCTTCCATCTGGGGAATCGAACGACTAGTCAAACGAGCTCTTTCCCTTGTCACCGTTCCTCGTCAGTGTCCTAGGAATTTGTTGTTTGTTCCCGTCGCTGCGCGCTCTGCCGTTCTGCAATGGGGGCATTCCTCTAAGCTGTTTGCTCATCCCGGAGTAAGAGGAACGCTTGCGGCTATCCGCCAAAGATTTTGGTGGCCCACCCGAGAACGTGATATCCGCCGGTTCGTTGCGTCTTGCTCTGTCTGCGCCCAGACCAAACCCAGTAATTCACCGCCCGCTGGACTTCTCCGGCCGCTTCCTATTCCGTCCCGTCCGTGGTCTCATATCGCGCTCGATTTTATAACAGGACTTCCCTCCTCGGGGGGAAATACTGTTATTCTCACGGTCGTTGACAGGTTCTCCAAAGCCGCTCATTTTATCCCTCTTCCTAAGCTCCCCTCCGCCAAAGAGACTGCTCAGACGGTCGTCGATCATGTCTTCAAGATTCACGGTCTTCCCTCTGATATCGTTTCTGACAGGGGACCCCAGTTCACTTCTCAATTCTGGAAAGAATTTTGTCGACTAATCGGTGCGTCCCCTAGTCTCTCTTCTGGTTTTCACCCGCAAACTAATGGTCAGGCCGAACGCGCTAATCAGATTATTGGGCGCATTCTGCGCAGTCTTGCGTTCCGCAACCCCGCGTCTTGGACTGAACAGCTTCCTTGGGCTGAGTACGCGCACAATTCGGCTCCATCCTCCGCCACCGGCCTGTCTCCTTTTCATTGCTGTCTTGGGTATCAACCGCCGCTTTTTCCATCCCAAGACTCTGATTCTAGTGTCCCGTCGGCCAAGGCTTTTATTCGACGCTGTAGACGCACATGGAGAAGGGTGAGATCAGCGTTATGTCATTCTCGTTCTCTCACTCGTCGAGCTGCTAATAAACACCGCGTTAAGAGTCCTAGGTATACTTGTGGTCAGAGGGTGTGGCTCTCCACCCTTAACCTCCCGTTACAGTCCGTTTCTCGCAAATTGGCCCCCAGATTCATTGGACCTTTTCGTGTTTCTAAGGTCGTGAGTCCTGTCTCTATCAGGCTAAAACTACCTCCCAATCTCCGTCGTATTCATCCAGTCTTTCACGTGTCTTGCGTAAAACCTGTCATACGCGCCCCGACCCGTCCTGCATCCCATCCCATTCGCGTTGAGGGTTCTCCCGTCTATAGAGTTCGCAGGTTATTGGATGTCCGTCCTCGAGGCCGCGGTCATCAATTTCTGGTCGATTGGGAGGGATACGGTCCTGAGGAGAGAAGCTGGATCCCCTCCCGGGACGTCCTGGACCGCTCGCTCATTGATGACTTCTACCGCTCCCGTCAGGCTCCATCCTCGGGAGCGCCTGGTGGCGCTCGTTGAGGAAGGGGTACTGTCATGATCCTGGTATTCTCCTTCCTTTCTCTGTCTCCCTCTTCTGGTCACACACGCTATTATCTTTCATTCATTCATTCACTCTCACACACACACACACACACTCTGTGCTGACACACCCATTTACTATTACTCTCTTCATTCTCTGCCAGCCCTCTCTTCAATTATCGCTATTGCATTCATTCCTTTCTCACCTGCTACCTCTTTACCTCTGATTAGTCTTCCTACTTCTTGTTCCTTCTTCCACCTCTCCTTTGCTAGATTATTATCTATGATTGCGTACGAGTCTGACTGTTCACCTGATTATCTTGTCCTGTCCTGTCTTGTTTGGTGAGTCCTGTTCTGCAGGCTTCTTTGATTGTTTGCTCGCTAAAGCTGTTATCTGCCCAGTTACCCTGCTACTGAAGACAAGAGACGGGTTCCTTACCTGAGTTCCATACCGCTGCCGTAGAGGCTCTGCTTTTCTCCTTCGTTGTCACCCCGGGACCCGCCAGCCCTGCCCAGGGTTTCTTCTCTACTGTTTGCAGCATTTAAATTAGAGACTTTCTGTTGCTAGCCCTACGAGGCGCATTCCTTTGTTATATTAAAGACATTGTTAATCTGCTATCGCTCTTGGGTCCTTCCTTCAGACATCCCTGACACAAACAACGTCATATCATATATGTTAGGAAACCCAGCAACAGCGATTATCAGCTTCTCCTCCATTTTCTCGGAACTAATGTTTTGGTAGGAACGAAAGTTCACATCGTATGTTTCTCCGGAATCAGCCAGAGTGAAGGACGTCTTTATTCTTATTGGTTTCTGGCGTTTTGCCGCTGCTTGCCGCTGAACCGCGTCATAGCTCATTACCATAAAGTTGAGCTTCTCTCAACTTTCTGATTGACGCTCAAAACGCCCAAAACGCGACGCCGAGGGATTTGACGCTCCTTGCAGCTGAGAGAAGCCAGCTTCCATTGAAAATGAATGACTTCCGGCCGCTTTGGAAGCTCAAGTCGGCGGCGGTGTGAACGCACCTTAATATACACACGCATTTGACAAGCAGATTTCTCTCAGTTTTCTCGGTTTGCTTTCAGAGATTAGCTCAACTTCGGCGCCAACCTCGACATCCATAGCTTTCGGAAGAATTAGTCTCCTTCTGCCCATTTAACGAATGCCAACACACAAAAAAAGTTCAAATAGAAGACCACAAAATATAAATGGAGAATAAAAATGATTGATCGATCACATTTCTACCGCAACCGCCAGAGCTCAACTTTACACTTCCACCAACCACGACGCCATCTTGGCCCCCCCCGGACTCGTGTACTTAAAAATAAGACGGGGCCGGAAGTGACGAAAGCTTTTTTGTCTATTCTGCGTAGGGTGGGGAGCGTATTGTCTCTCTCTCTGGGGGTCAAAAGTTTGGAATAATCAAGTTTTTTACTCAGACAGCAATATAGTATTGGTCCAGATCTGGGCTGACACTATATTGCTGTCTGGGTAATGTCTCTTATGCTCACCAAGGCTGCATTTATTTGATAGTAAAAACAGAACGCATGCGTATAGAGGGAATGCACGTGACGTCACCGTTGGCCGGAGTGACTGCAGTTACGCCCACAAGTGGCAAAAAGACTGAGCGGCAGCATTGGTTTTCAGTGTGAATGCTGCGGAAAAACACACAAAACGCGTAGAACATAGAATTTATGTATGCATTTTGCATTATAGTAATTCCTTGACAAACTAAGCAGCTTTGACCGTTTATGCCCATGACTGGTTCAAAAAATGCTTTACAAATATCAATCACATTTATGCATTTGACATATTTTTTATCGAAAGTGATTAACTCCATTTATTTACAGGGACAATGACCCTGGACAAACCTGGAGTAAAGAGCCTTGCTGATTGACCAGCAATCTTCTTCTAACCAGTTCATTGGTTTATCCCTCTACACTACAAAAGGTTTTAAAGCTCTAACAAATATTTGCATGTAATTGTAAACCTATAAAATTACATTTGTCAAGAAACTGAATGCTGACAACATGAATTTTAAAACATTTTTATCTTTCTTAATGTTTTAAAGGTAGTCATGCTCATGGAGAGCCGGCACAGGGATGTTTGGAGCAGACACTGCAGCAGCCAGATTGCCCCGCACTTGTTCTCCCACTCTTGCTTCAAGGTTGTGGGGATCAGGGGGGCCGTCATCATGGTCTTCCTCATCCTCTGGCTCAACGATGTCCCCATTGGCTAGAGCGAGATTGTGAAGCACAGCGCAGCACGCAACAATCTCAGGCACGAAGGCAGGGCTCACCTCCAAGGCCTTGAAGAAAATGCAGCGCCAGCGTGTCTTCAGCATCCCAAAAGCTCTCTCCACGATGTTGCGGGCACGGGAGTGCTTGCTGTTGAAACGTTCCTGCACAGGGTTCTGCACCGGCTCTCTGTACAGGGTGATGAGGCAGATGGGTGCACTCAGGCAAGGATAGCCTCCATCCCCGAGGATGCACTTGCCTGCAGGTGGATAAAGGCCGCCAGCATACACTGGACTGTTCCTCAGCACCCTGGCATCGTGCACAGACCCAGGATACCCCACAAACACATCAAGGAATTTCCCCCGGTGATCAGTGATGGCCTGGAGTTGGATGGAGTGAAACAGCTTTCTGTTGAAGTAGCAGTGGGAGTTATTTGCTGGAGGTTTGATACGGATATGACAGCCGTCTATTGCACCAACTGCTCTGCTGAAAGCTGGTGAGCCAGACAGCTGTGCAAATCCTGCTCCCACTGCCTCCAGGTCATCTCCGGTCGGAAAGCAGATCACCCTCCTCAAAATTCCCATGATGGCCTTGCTCACTCTGTGCACAATGTTATACACAGAGGTCTTTGGGATGTCGAAGGCCTGCGACACCACCCTGTAGGATGCTGCATGGGCCAGCCAGTGCAGGAACACAAGGACCTCAATCTCCCGTTCCCATCCATGGTCCGATTCCAGTCTGACTGCAGCAATCAGGGACCTGATGGACGGCAGAGACAGGCGAAGGTGGGCACGGGGGTCAGCTGCTTCATCAAGATAAAGCCGCAGAATGGGAACCGCTCTATTGAGATGGCAGTATGATGTGGGGTTCACCGCCTGTAAATACATCATAGTTTGTTAGAACAAAAAGCTTGAATTAAGCAATGTTTCATATGGTATTGACTTGTATATGTATTTCTTTATAGTGATATGATATCTTTTATTCATTCATTTATTTTTATTCATGTTTCATATTAAATATTTATTCATGTTTCAATAAAATATTCATTTAATTAATTCTTGCATTAATCATTGTTTGAAGGAAATTGTATGTATTCACATCAGCTGCATTTGTCTAGTGTGTATTCATACATCTATGTCATATGACAATACAACAGTTTGCTTGTTTTACCAAAATATATCATTTTAATTAAGAAAATGTTAAATAATTAAGTTGGTCAGCATTTGTCATTATTGTGCATAAGTGTTGGGGTGGGCTAGTAATGCAATTCATTCTGGGGTAATCTTAATTTTTTAACTAGTAATACTTGCTTTGTTTGAGTATAAAATCATAAGTCTTCTCCAAAGGCGAGATCTCCGAGCAGCAGCCCGACGTCTCCTTTGTCCACACATTCGTCTAGCTATTTCAGACATGCCAACCATTTCAGACGCTGATGAAAACAGTTCTAGTTAGGTTGTACTGATGCAGTGAGATGTCGGTGCACCTGTTGCTCATAACTTTTAAATTGTTGCGCTTGTGATAACGTCATAGGTCACATGATAACGTCAACATGGCGTATGATGTCCGGATCGCATTCATACTCAACGAGATTTGGCTATGAAGTACCTACTCTTTTCGCGCTCGCGCTAGGGCGTTGCTAGGATGTTCTGGGTGTTTACTATGAGATTGCTAGGTGGTTGCTATGGTGTTTCTAGGTGGTTGCTAGGGTGATCTGGGTGGTTGCTAGACGGTTGCTAGGGTGTTCTGGATGGTTGCTATGATGTTGCTAGGTGGTTGCTAGGGTATTCTGGGTGGTTGCTAGGCGGTTGCTAGGGTATTCTGGTTGGTTGCTATGGTGTTGCTAGGTGGTTGCTAGGGTGTTCTGGGTGGTTGCTATGTTGTTGCTAGGCGGTTTCTATGGGTTTTCTGGTTGTTGCTAGGTAGTTGCTAGGGTATTCTGGGTGGTTGCTATGGTGTCACTAAGTGGTTGGTAGTTGTCACAGATGGTTACTATTGGAGTTCTTAGCATTTTCTTGGCATGATTCAGCACTTACCTAATCGCCATTAGCATGTAGCTATTCACAGCTAGCATGTGTAGCATATTACAAGTTCTGTTTGCTAGCATGAGTCAAAAGAGACAACCCCCATCTCTATACGATGTTCTGATGCAGAGATATAGTTCTTGCCAAATGGTTGCTAGGGTACTCTGTTTGGTTGCTAGGGAGTGGGTTGGCAGCTGCCAGTCATGAAAGTCCAAAGGCTGCTTGTCAGTATGAATGATATAAACCAACTCCCATGCCTTTGTGACAAATAGAATGGAAGATATTCCTTCATGGATTTTTGTTGCTAAGGTGCTTGACAATGGTTGCTAGGGAGGGGTTAGGATGTGTTGAGGTTATTCAGGATTGGCTGTTTGCTGCCCCGAGTCAAACGAGCCCACCCTCATGTTTCTATGACTCTTATATCCTGAGATATCCCTTTGATCTGTTTCAATGGAAGTCTATGGAACTTGTTGCTAAGGAGCTCTAAATGGTTGCTAGGGCGTGGCTTGATAGCTTCACAATGATCCTGAGAGACTGATTGGCCGTCTGAGTAAAATGAGCCTGCCCCTTTGTCTCTATGACACTGTGATCCAGAGTGTTCAATATAAAAGCGGTTTCTATGGTGTAGGACGGCCCATTTCATGAAATGGGCCGTCCTACACCATAGTAAGTCAATGGGGCAACTTTGGGCCGCTCCTGCCCCCCAGGGGTGCAACTTTTACCCCATTGTGTGGTATGTTCTTACAGAGCCTGTCAGCCTCTTCAAATGTGGTAAATTACACGTTTCTGCGACATCCTCGTTCCAAGCTACGACTCGTCAAAGTTTGACGCAATGTTAAGTCTATGGGATTTTTCGGCCGGTTTTTCGCCCCTGGGGCGAGCATCGTACCCCCGATCCCTTATAAAAGTCATAGCACACCATTCCCGAACAGGCCGCACATTTTGACACCTCATTCATGGGTCTGTGACAAAAACTGCGGGAGGAGTAGCGCGTCAAAATGTGGCCAGAAGAATAAGAATAAGAACCAGAAGAAAATGTGAAGTGGTGCTTGCAGTGGCAAAACTCGCCACTCGGTTGCTAGGGCGTTGTTAGGCGGTTGCCAGGGTATTCTGGGTGGTTGCTATGGTGTTGCTAGGCGGTTGCTAGGGTGTTCTGGGTGGTTGCTAGGGTGTTGCTAGGGTAGTTGCTATGGTGTTGCTAGTAGGTTGCTAGGGTATTCTGGGTGGTTGCTAGGGTGTTGCTAGGCGGTTGCTATGGTGTTCTGGGTGGTTGCAATGGTGTTGCTAGGCGGTTGCTAGGGTATTCTGGGTGGTTGCTAGGCAGTTGCTAGAGTGTTCAGGGTGGTTGCTAGGGTGTTGCTAGGCGGTTGCTAGGGTATTCTGGGTGGTTGCTATGGTGTTGCTAGGTGGTTGCTAGGGTGTTCTGGTGGTTGCTAGGGTGTTCTGGGTGGTTGCTAGGGCGTTTCTAGGCAGTTGCTAGGGTGTTCTGGGTGGTTGCTAGGGGGTTGCTAGGCGGTTGCTATGGTGTTCTGGGTGGTTGCAATGGTGTTGCTAGGCGGTTGCTAGGGTATTCTGGGTGGTTGCTAGGCAGTTGCTAGAGTGTTCAGGGTGGTTGCTAGGGTGTTGCTAGGCGGTTGCTAGGGTATTCTGGGTGGTTGCTATGGTGTTGCTAGGTGGTTGCTAGGGTGTTCTGGTGGTTGCTAGGGTGTTCTGGGTGGTTGCTAGGGCGTTTCTAGGCAGTTGCTAGGGTGTTCTGGTTGGTTGCTAGGGGGTTGCTAGGGTGTTGCTAGGGTGTTCTGGGTGGTTGCTAGGGTGTTGCTAGGCGGTTGCTAGGGTGTTCTGGGTGGTTGCTAGGGTGTTGCTAGGCGGTTGCTAGGGTGTTCTGGGTGGTTGCTAGGGTGTTGCTAGGCGGTTGCTAGGGTGTTCTGAGTGGTTGCAAGGGTGTTGCTAGGTGGTTGCTAGGGTATTCTGGGTGGTTGCTAGGGTGTTCTGAGTGGTTGCAAGGGTGTTGCTAGGTGGTTGCTAGGGTATTCTGGGTGGTTGCTAGGGTGTTGCTAGGCGGTTGCTAGGGTGTTCGGATTGGTTGCTAGGGTGTTGCTAGGTGGTTGCTAGGGTATTCTGGGTGGTTGCTAGGGTGTTGCTAGGCGGTTGCTATGGTATTCTGGGTGGTTGCTATGGTGTTGCTAGGCGGTTGCTAGGGTGTTTTGGGTGGTTGCTAGGGTGTTTTAGGTGGTTGCTATGGTATTCTGGATGGTTGCTATGGTGTTACTAGGTGGTTGGTAGTGTTCACATTTGGTTACTATAGAGTTTTTATAATGTTCATGGCATGATTTAGCACTTAGCTAATCAATATTAGCATGTAGCTATTCACAGCTAGCATGTTTAGCATGTTGAAAGTCCTGTGTGCTAGCATGAGTCAAAAGACCCAACCCCCATCTCTATATGATGTTCTGATGCAGAGATGTAGGTCTTACAAAATGGTTGCTAGGGTACTCTGTTTGATTGCTAGGGAGTGGCTTGGCAGCTGCCAATGATGAAACTCCAAAGGCTGCTTGTCAGTGATGAATGATATAAACCAACCCCCATCTCTATACGATGTTCTGATATAGAGATGTAGGTCTTGCAAAATGGTTGCTAGGGTACTCTGTTTGGTTGCTAGGGAGTGGCTTGGCAGCTGCCAATCATGAAACTCCAAAGGCTGCTTGTCAGTATGAATGATATAAACCAACTCCCATGCCTCTGTGACATTCAGAATGGACGATATTCCTCTTTGGATTTTGGTTGCTAAGGTGCTCAACAATGGTTGCTAGGGAGGGGCAAGGAAGTGTTGACATGATTCATGATTGGCTGTTTGCTGCCCAGAGTCAAACTTGTGTTAACCCCATCTCTATATGATGTTCTGATACAGAGATATAGGTCTTGCAAAATGGTTGCTAGGGTGCTCTGTTTGGTTGCTAGGGAGTGGATTTAGCACTTACCTAATTGCTATTAGCATGTAGCTATTCACAGCTAGCATGTGTAGCATGTTGGAAGTCCTGTTTGCTAGCATGAGTCAAAAGAACCAACCCCCATCTCTATACAATGTTCTGATGCAGAGATATATGTCTTGCAAAATGGTTGCTAGGTTACTCTGTTTGGTTGCTAGGGAGTGGCTTGGCAGCTGCCAATCATGAAACTGAAAAGGCTGATTGTCAGTGTGAATGATATAAACCAACTCCCATGCCTCTGTGACATTCAGAATGGAAGATATCCCTCTATGGATTTTGGTTGCTAAGGTGCTCGACAATGGTTGCTAGGGAGGGGCTACGTAGTGTTGAGGTGATTCATTATTGGTTGTTTACTGCCCCGAGTCAAACGAGTCCACCCTTGTGTTTCTATGACACTTCTATCCGGAGATATTCTTTTGAACTCTTTCAATGGAAGTCTATGGGACTTGTTGCTAAGGTGCTCTAAATGGTTGCTAGGGCGTGGCTTAATAGCTTCACAATGATCCTGAGAGACTGATTGGTCATCTGAGTAAAATGAGCCCGTCCCCTTGTCTCTATGACACTGTGATCCAGAGCTATGTTCAATACTAGATCCCTATGCAATGTGTAGAACGGCCCATTTCATGGGCCATCCTACACCATAGTAAGTCAATGGGGCAACTTTGAGCAGCTCCTGACCCCCAGGGGTGCAACTTTTACCACATTGTGAGGTATGTTCTTACAGAGCCTGTCAGCCTCTTCAAATGTGGCAAATCACACGTTTCTGTGAAATCTGATTTCTGAACTATGACTCGTCAAAGTTTGTTGCAATGTTAAGTCTATGGGATTTTTTTGGGCGCTTTTTTGCCCCTGGGGCAATTACCGTACCCCCGATCTCTTAGAAAAGATGTAGCACACCTCTCCTCAATAAGCCGCACGATTTGACGCATGTCTCAGGTGTCTGTGATGTCAGCATGTATTTTTTATAACATAGTAAAAGAAAGTTACTATAGAGTTATTATAGAGTTCTTAAAATCTTTATTAAAAAGTGCCTAATAATAAGTATGGAGAAGAACACTAGTGATGCCTTGCCTTTGGCAAGCACCACTAATAATAATAATAATAATAATAAGAAGAAGAAGAAGAAGAAGAAGAAGTATGCAAGAGAACACTAGTGATGCCTTGCCTTTGGCAAGCACCACTAATAATAATAGTAATAATAATAATAAGTATGGAGAAGAACACTAGTGATGCCTAGCCTTTGGCAAAAAACCACTAATAAGTATACAGAAGAACACTAGTGATGCCTTGCCTTTGGCAAGCACCAGAGATGGGGGACTCGAGTCACATGACTTGACTCGAGTCAGACTCAAATCGCAAATTTAAGGACTTGAGACTTGCTTGACTAAATTAAGAAAATTACTCGACTTGACTTTGACTTGAGATCCAATGACTTGAGACTTGACTTGACTTGAACTGTATGACTCGAGAATGACTTGATATACATTTATCATCGCAACATCAATTGATGAACAAAATGAAAGCAACGGAACCATTGACGCCAGTCATCAGATTCTGCGAGATTGCGTGACACTGCACAAGCCCAGAAAAAAACATACATCGCTGTGAGCGCGCTAAATACAAAAACATCTCCCAGCATTGTTTCTTTTTGGATATAAACACTAGAAATTGACTATATTCATACAAGAAGATTTGCTGTACGCATAATAACTGGCAAGGGATATCGGACGACCATCACAACCTCGAACAGTCAAACTTCATTCACCACGTCTAAAAGTAAGCTATGGCTTGTTTAACCTGTTTGTTATAGTTAATTTGACTATCTTTAAATCGAGAATATTGGTCAAAACAGCATGCCTCTTTATACAAAATTATGTTTTTAAATGTAGCTTAATGTTGTCAATATTCAAAGGATAATTAATGATGTCATATGTTTTGTATAACATTTGCAACATTTCTTTTTAAATCATGCTTTAAAGCCAAATATGTCGTTCTTTCCAATGACAAAAAAACCAACATAGAAAACTGTTAATGTTTTGTCGTGTTTTATGTTTCTCTTAAAGCAGGGTTAGATGTTATCAGGGGTTACATCTATTAGATGTTATAAAAATGCCAGCAGAATTAATATTGCACCCAAAATTCAAAATGTGGTGGAAAAAAATGCCCTAGTACGAGTTATTTTCATAATTATAACATATGATATTTTAAAAATATTTCCAGAATATTGACGCGATTGCAAATGTGATAATGATTTTATAGAACAGTTCAGTAAACAAAGAGTGAATATTGTGATGTGACATTTAGACATAGCCTAATATTCCAAATATTTTCTGTTTTTGCTCGATTTCTCAAATGACAATTGTTCCAAACAAGCCACAGAAAGAGTTATGCGTATTTGTGATTCAGTGACCTAGTTGCTTAGTTCCAGAACGAATCTGCCGTTTTGAACATAAATTAAATGAATGCTTCTATGACTCGTACATTAATACGGTAATTTGGCGCCACCTATTGGCGGTTTTAACTTCATAATTAAAAGTATATAACTTGTAAGGGGATGCCAGATTGAAGAATACCTTTGGTCGCATAGGAATTATACTTGAATTGTGAATTGTTTAATACCTTTTAATGGTCTTCTGCAATGTTTGAGGCATATTTATTTTTTCATGCTTTAATGTTGGCCTAATTTCAGTTACATTTAGATTTTTATTGTAGTAACCACTCAGCTATATGTGGAAATGCATATATTAAAAAAAATGTTGCATATAAAACCATAGTCCACAACTTCTGTAGTTTTAACTTATTTTAATATATAAATTCAGTGAAATCGTCAAACGTTTGTATGACTTGCCAGTGACTTGTGACCCAAGCTACGACTTGACTTGACTTGCTTGACATAAGGCAGTGACTTGACTTGACTTGCCTTTAGTTTACTTGGACTTGCTTGAGACTCGAAGGTTAAGACTTGAGACTTGCTTGTGACTTGCACATGTGTGACTTACTCCAACCTCTGGCAAGCACCACTAATAATAAGTATGGAGAAGAACAATAGTGATCCCTTGCCTTTGGCAAGCACCACTAATAATAATAAGTATACAGAAGAACACTAGTGATGCCTTGCCTTTGGCAAGCACCACTAATAATAATAAGTATACAGAAGAACACTAGTGATGCCTTGCCTTTGGCAAGCAACACTAATAATAAGTATGGAGAAGAACAGTAGTGATGCCTTGCCTTTGGCAAGCTGCCTTTGGCAGCGCAGGCTAACAGTAAGGACGTGGAGAGAACGAGGTTCCTCGACGCCCCAGTATCCAGCACCGTCCTCTTCGGCCCGGCTGTGAAGGGGTTCTTGGAGAGATACACCGAGGCACAGAAAGCGTCCCAGGCCATACGTCACTTCTTGCCTAAGCGCTCTAGCTCGGCGTCGAGTGCTCACAAGCGAGCCCCGTCAACGCCTCGGCCGACAAAGCCCGCGAAACAGGCCTCTCAGCCCCCCGCTGCGGCTGATGCCCAGCGCCAGCCCAGAGCAAACAAGCGCTTCCCGTTTCCCCAACGCCAAGGCCCGAGACCAAGACACTCGCCGGACCACCCTCGAAGAAGCCAAGAAAACTTCCCACAGCCCCCTGTTCAGTTCAGGCGGCTGGGGATTTTATTACTGCAAACAGGCCCGCAACAGTAAGCGCGTTCTTGCAAACAAACGCCGTTTTCACGGCAACCCAAATAAAGCACAAAAATAGCATGTTTCACAATCACAACACATGGGTTCACGGTCCCCCATCATCAGGCGGCCCCTCCCCGGTTGTAAGACTGACTTCCCAACACGCAAATGCTTGTACAGTCAGTCCAATACTCAATATGTGCACAAATCACAATATAAGGGTATCAGGTCCCCCTTCACTAGGCGGCCCCTCCCTTGTTGTAACACTGACTCCCCCACATGCAAATGCTGGTATAGTCAATCCAATACTCAATGTGTGCAAAAATCACAATATAAGGGTATCAGGTCCCCCTGCGTTAGGCGACCAACCCCAATCTGTGTGTCAAGCCCTAGCCACACGGGTTCTAGCCTGGCAAGCTATCCCCGGTGTGTCGAGTTGGGGCATAAACACTATAAAACGAGGTTACTCGCTCCAATTCGCTCGCAGACCCCCAAAATTTCAGGCGGTTCTCGAGACCTCGGTGAGAAGCAACGTGGGTCACGTGCTTCGCACCGAAGTACAGCATCTTTTAGCAAAAGGGGCGATAGAGTTAGTCCCCCCCGAGCTAAAACATATGGGTTTTTACAGCCGCTATTTTCTGATTCCGAAAAAAGACGGCGGTCTCAGACCCATTCTAGATCTGAGACATTTGAACAAAGCTCTCATGAGGCGGCCGTTCAAAATGTTAACTATCAAACATATCCTCGCGCAAGTGCGCCCGGGGGATTGGTTTGTCACAATGGATCTGAAAGATGCTTACTTTCACATGCAAATAAATCCTCGTCACAGGCCATTCTTGAGATTCGCCTTCGAGGGCCAGGCTTATCAATACACCGTTCTGCCGTTCGGTCTATCTTTGGCACCCCGCACATTAACGAAGTGTGTGGATGCAGCGCTTTCTCCTCTGAGACATCAGGGAGTGCGTGTGTTAAATTATCTCGACGACTGGCTGGTGCTGGCACAGTCGAGAATCGAGCTATTAGCTCACAGGGATTTGATTCTCGGCCATCCAAAATGCCTGGGTTTCACAATCAATGTTTCAAAAAGCAAACTAACCCCCAGCCAGGGCGTGATCTTTCTGGGCACAGTTTAGACTCAAGAGCTATGACAGCGCGACTCACACCAGAGTGCGCACTCTCAGTGCGAGCGCTTGCGGGCACTTTCAGAGCGCGCGAGCGCGCGCCACTGAAGGAATTTCAGAAACTGCTTGGTCTCATGGCAGCAGCATCGCCAGTACTCCGCTTGGGATTACTGCGCATGCGCCCTCTGCAGCATTGGCTGAAACGCCGTGTGCCAACTCACACATGGCAGTCAGGCAACTTGCGCGTTATAGTGAATCACGGTTGTTTAAGAACCCTGATTCCCTGGCGGGCTCAGAACTGGTACCACAAGGGGTTGACAATGGGAACAATTTCCAGGAGGAAAGTGGTTCTTACAGATGCGTCCAACCTGGGTTGGGGAGCGCTCCACGAGGGCATGCCTGCATCCGGCCTCTGGTCGAGCACGGAGCAGAGCTTACATATCAACTGTCTGAAGATGAAAGCAGTTGGGTTGGCCCTGAAGGCATTTCTGTCTAACCTCAGAGGTCACCATGTTTTAGTCCGCACAGACAATATGTCAGTGGTGGCCTACATAATAATCAGGTCAGGAAACCTGTATGCGATGGCGAGAGACCTACTATTATGGGCACAATCCAACCTGAGCTCTCTGAGAGCAGCGCATATCCCAGGCGTCCAGAATGTGGGCGCGGATATGCTCTCTCGGGGCAACACTCCCCTCGACGAGTGGTCCCTGAACCCACAGACGGTCAGTCTGATATGGAAGGTGTTTGGAGAGGCAGAAATAGACCTTTTCACCTCGAGAATCAACACCCACTGCAAACTGTTCTTCTCGAAGGACAGGGACGCGCTGGCCCATCTCTGGCCCAACCGTCCCCTTTATGCCTTTCCCCCCATTTCAATGATTCCACAAGTTATCAAACGGGTTAGAGAGAGCGGGTGCCCAGTCCTTCTGGTGGCCCCTCTCTGGAAACCAGACCGTGGTTCCCAGAACTGGTTCAGTTATCGGACACAATCCCATGGCCTGTTCATCTGAGGAAAGACCTCCTCACACAGGCGAATGGGACATTGTGGCATCCGAGACCCGATTTATGGGCCCTCCATGTTTGGCCCCTCAACAGGTACCCAAGGACCTTCCTGAGAAGGTCTTAAGCACCATATCTGAAGCCAGGGTCCCGTCGACCCTGCGCCTTTATGCTTCGAAATGGTCGGGTTTTTCCAGCTGGTGCTCGAAAAATCAGGCTGACCCGGAGTCATGTGAGATATCTGCTGTTCTCTCATTCTTACAGGAGCTGCTGGATGTGGGTCGCTCCCCGTCCACGCTCAAAGTGTATGTGGCAGCCATAGCAGCACATCATGTTCTGGTGGCTGGCCAGTCACTGGGAAGAAACGACCTGGTCGTGAGATTCCTTAAAGGTGCTAGGAGAATGAACCCCTCTAGACCTCCGTCTGTGCCGTCTTGGGACCTCTCCATGGTCCTGAGGGCTCTGAAAGGTCCGCCTTTTGAACCGCTCCAATCGGTTGATCTAAAACCTCTCTCGCTGAAGACCGCTCTCCTTATGGCCGTTGGCATCTATCAAGCGAGTGGGTGATCTGCAGGCGCTCTCTGTGAGCCCTACATGTTTGGAGTTGGGTCCAGATGACTCCAGAGTCATCCTCAAGCCCAGACATGGTTACGTTCCTAAACTGCTCTCAACACCGTTCAGAGCACAGGTGGTGACGTTATCAGCCCTCCCTCCTTCTGCAGAGGATGGAGAGGTTAATCTTCTCTGCCCCGTCAGAGCGCTGAGAATCTATCTGGAGCGTTCTGCGTCTTTTAGACAATCAGAACAGCTTTTTGTCTGCTTTGGTGGTAGATCCAAGGGGGATCCAGTCACTGAGCAAAGACTGTCTAGATGGATAGTGGATGCTATTTCTATGACTTATACCGCAGCGGGTCAAGTTTGCCCTATCGTCATCAAGGCCCATTCGACCAGAGGTATGGCCTCGTCATGGGCTTGGTCATCTGGCATTTACATTAGTGATATTTGTGAGGCGGCCGGCTGGTCCTCGCCGTCCACATTTATGAATTTCTATAATGTGGAAGTGCCTTCTCTGCAGGCGAAGGTGTTTTCGGTATGATTAAGACCCGGCAGTGGGCCGGCCTTGTCATGTATTACTGTGCACAATCACATTCACATATATATATAAAACCCGCTGCTGGCCGGTTGTATTCATGCATAAACCCGCTGTTGCCGGTTCTATTACATATATATATAAAACCCGCTTTTGGCCGGTTATATGACAAACATAAAACCCGCTTTTGCCAGTTATATTCCATACATATATAAAACCCGCTTTGGCCGGTTATAATTTCATATATAAACCCACTTGACTGGTTATATGTTCTTATACTAATAACCCTGACAGTGTCTGGGTTCATTGGTGTAGTATGTTGGGTTATTTCTAACTGATGTGTACTATTTTAGACCTGACGGTGTCTGGTCTATTTATACATAATTATGCGGTTATGGCTTGTTCTGTATGCTCAGGGGCCTGAGTTGCAGTGGCAGCCAGTTACTCAGTGCGGCGTTTTGCATGGCGTCCCCACTGCGTATAGCTACGCAATACGAAGTGAACGTTCGAAAGGGAACTACTCGGTTACTCACGTAACCTCAGTTCCCTGAGTTAGGGAACGAGTATTGCGTAGCCAGCCGCACTATAGTAACATGGCAAGTTGTCGCTTCAGTCGTTAAACCTGCTATAATGGCGAATTCGGGGACTATTATAGACTGAGTTCACGGCCCCTTGGCGGGCTCTGACGTGCGACCAATGAGATCACTCTGCGTCATACACGTCAGAGCCCACCAAGGGGGCGTGACTTCAGTCTATAATAGTCCAATAGCAGTTGCCGCAGCACAGCCTATGAGCGAGCCAGACGCTCATGTTCTAGCTGTGCAGCTGCAAATGCGCTTTACATAAAGGCTTCAGTAAATCGAGGAAAAGGAGTTTCCCACACTGCGTATAGCTACGCAATACTCATTCCCTAACTCAGGGAACTGAGGTTACGTGAGTAACCGAGTAGTTTTCATTTTGATGGCATTTATTTTTTAATGAAGCCTGTATCACTAGCACACGTAGCTACCTAATATGTAGCATAACTACTAGCATAGCTACCCAACGTAGCATAACTAACGGTACTGGCTTAGCTATGACAGTGTACCTTTGGTGTCGACTGGTATAAAGTTACGTTAGTGAGCCAGGGTTGAGACGATAAATAAGCAATAGGCCTATCTGCAGTTGAAAGCTGTTTTGTTTAATTTTGCCAAATCTAACTTTAGGTTAAAAAGTTTAGGGGATCTATTTTTATACCTAGCTTTACCCTCTGGCTAAACTTTGTTCCTATTTTCACCGTGAACTCTACCTGCTCCGTTTTTTCACGTTTGGTTTGTTGTTAAATGCTCTACACATGTTTACCTATGTATTTATGTTGTATCTGTATGTGCTATACAATATATGTTGTGTGTGTGTGTTATATTATCTTGGGTCTGCAATGCAGTTGTGAGAAGGTGTTTGAGTGTATGTTACTCAGTTTATCTGTAAACAATCTTATGTTATGAATCTTACAAATTCACCTTCATCACAGTGTAACTGATATTAACGGCAAACGTGTATCAATGAAACTATTTATAGCTTTGCCTTATATTGAGTTTGATTCCGTTACGACTACGAGATAGTAAAATATTTTAAACTTTACCAGTATCGATATGCGAGCTTGATAGTGAGTACTACCAGCCATGTTAATTGTTTATATTCATACTGATAAAGTTAGTTATTTTAGTACTTGTGATTCTGACATGATGCCACTACATCTGGTAAAACTGGTAAACGCGTCCGACTCTTCCAGCTGAGCGAACGGCCGAGATCGCGCGCGTTCATTTGTTTTGGGGGCGTGGCTTTGGAAGGAGCCGAGAAGGGAGGGGGTGGGAGTTAATGGAATAATGAGCTGCGTTTATTGCAGTCCTGAGAGGACTACAGACACTCGATTTTTATAATTTCTTTTCCAGAGTACTTACATTTTAATTATGCATTGATATATAAAGACAGTTTAAACGAATTTGGACAAAAAGTATTTTTGTGGATTTCTACCTACAATACCTTTAACATACTCAAACACCCCGTAGAAACGGGCCTGGCAGCTTGCGCCAGGTCTAGACATGGTGAAAGTTACCTGATTCTGACGGATGGCCAAATTTACATGACATATTTTAGATTAGCATTATAGTCTGCAATAGATACAGTGCCAAACGGAAGAGAAGAGGATAAAAGGGGATAAAGAAAGAGGTAATGTAATGAATGAACAGTTTATCTAATTGCATAGTAGTAAGATATATAATTTAATGGCAGTTATTTTTACCTTGAACTTTAAGCTAACAATTGTTCTGAGTTCTCCAGAGGCCCCAGACAGTGTGATTTGTAACAATCACGTCAGTTTTTTTAGACGCATTCACTATCACTTTTATTAATTAATGTTTCACTCTACAGTTGTACAGTTTAGAGGGGGATATATGGCATTTTTTAAATTTATTTGCCAAAATTATTAATGATATTTATATAGGCTACAGGTTTATTAAAAGTAGCAACGTTTTATGTGAAATTAACATTAAAGAAGACTTTTCGCAGTTTCATTCATGGTGAAAACATGAAACGTGCCATAGTTTAGTGGAAGATTGCTGCCATCAACTGCAAAACAAACACTTTTGCTAACGCTCAATGAATAGTTTGGGCATGAATGACATTTGGACGATGACATCACTTTTTTATCCAAAGCGGCTATATATACTGAACAAAATTGCTGTAAATCTGCCTTGAAATAATCTATATTGTAAAAAGTGCTATAAAAATAAATGGGACTTGACTTGAATGCTAGGTGTAATGCTCTTGCTATTTGTGTTTAGGCTGTAATATATATATATATACATATATATATATATAGGATAAATAATCATGAACACAATGACAGGGCGAAATGGGCTGTGATGCATGGTTCACCAGGTAAAATCTTGCCTAGGGCAGCAAATTGGCCAAGGCCGGCCCTGGTCGCATCCGAGGTGACACATTGGAGGAAATTTGACAACCGCCAACCAACCAAGCAGGATAAGTCCTCCAGTGTACTCGCTCAGGTGGACAAGACAAAACAGAAACTGATCACGTAGAATAAATCATTCGGTACATTAGCTCTGTTGAGCGCCACGAGACACGCCAGCCACATTCCACCGGAAGAAACAGACGTCAATCGGCTGCCCGCTGGAGCATTAGCTGGGATGTCAGCCTTACTGCAACTCCTCCTCGCTTCCCACGCCTCCGGCGATTTCGTTGTTTCCTCGGTAGAGCACAAGGAAAACGGCACAGGAAGGCAGGTATATTCGCCGAGCATTTGGTTGAATGATAATCAAATCCTCCCAATCCACTTTTTGATAACTGTTCAGATGAAAGTCGAATTTCCAAAAGTTGAGAGCGGTCATAAACCAGTAGGGAGGAACAGTGGTGAATAAAAGTAGGAAGAATATACCGTAATTCCTCAGATAAAAACCGGTATTCAAATAAACGCTGGGCCTCTGATAGTGGCCGGGGGCGTTGTCAACATGGACAAATAAAGGCCGGTCTCAAATTAAGGCCGGGGGAAAAATAATGTGGATAGGGACCGTACGTGCCTTTCATATAATGTGTGTTCAAGTTCATCGTTATACAGTATACAGGTGCCGATAGATGGCAGTGGCTACATTGGATGTAACACGGGTCTCATTTAGTGCTGGTGATGAACTTTTCAACAACGTTATTAAAAACTAACTTGAGGAGCATGACACCCAGATGAAAATTTTATTTAAAATTTAAACAAACAGTTTTAAATTATGTGGAGGAAAACTCGGGTGAAAAAGCTGCGAAACATTTCGGCATTGACCCCAGGAGAATCCGATACTGGAAGAAACAGAAGGATGAGCTGACAAGATTAGCCGATAAGAGCAGAGCACGGCTGGCTGGAGGTGGGAGGAAAAAGTTAGCCTGGAGCTAGAAACAAAACTGCCAGATTGGATCTACTCCATGCGGGACAAACACAACCGAGTATCGAGAAAAATGATACAAAATAAAGCATTGGAGATCTACAATTCTGTGAGTGATGGAGGAGATTTGTTTGTGGCTAGCAGGGGTTGGCTACAAAGATTTCTACAGCGCAATGGTTTCGCACTTCGACGTCGCACCACCATGGCCCAGAAAGAGCCAGATCTATTAACTGAGAAACTTGTTTCATATGTTGACTACGTTAGCAAGGCTGTCAGTTCTAAAAAGATTTTAGAGAAGGACATCATTGCAATGGACGAGACTGCAGTTTGGTTTGACATGGTGTCTCCCACTACTGTTGACACACGAGGAGCAAAGACTGTGGCCCTAAAAACCACAGGACACGAGAAAAGCCATCTTACCGTTGTCCTCGCTGGCAAGGCCGACGGCACCAAACTGAAGCCTTATATCGTTTTTAAAGGGGCTATTAGTGAAGTGAAGGCGATGCAGCAGCAGATCTCCAGCGCAGTAATCGCCACTTCTGTGAATGGCTGGATGAATGACACCCTCACAGCGGATTGGCTGAAGTCTGTGGTAGGAAAATTCAACTTCACCCCACGGCTGCTGGCGTGGGACTCATACCGCTGCCACATCAGTGCCGCCACCAAAGAGGAACTAAAATGTGGCTACAATATCACAACAGCGGTGAATCCGGGAGGCTGCACTAAATATATCGAAGCCCCCGATGTGATGTGGAACCAACCCTTCAAGGCGAGCCTGCACGATGCCTACGATCAGTGGATGGCAGGGGATGCAGATAAGGAGTACACAGCCGGAGATAACTTAAAAGCCCCCGCCCAACGCCTGCTTGTGGCCTGGGTGGTCGCCGCCTGGGACAAACTGGACGTGGATATGATAAAAAAAAGTCTTTCAAAGTGTGTGTACTGTCTGTGAAAACTGACGGGAGCGAAGATGACCTCATCCTCTGCTTCAGGGAGGGACAGCCTTGCGCCGCTGGACGGGAGGTGCTCAGTCAGATCCGACAGCAGGGCCAGGAGAACCGGCGCAAAGCACCTCAGGAGGAGGAAGATGAAGATGAACTGTTTAACAATGAACTTGTAGTTCTTGATGATGTTGAGGATGGTGATTTTGAGGAGGAGGACTGACCACCAAATAATGTTACGTGTAATTACACCGTTTCATTTATCAAGGTAAGCTGCGATGATGTTATTTAAGCAATTTTGTTCAGATTTTGCTTGCAGCTGAATGTTCTTAGATACCGGCAGTTTACTGTGCTGTCAGGAATGTATTTTAATGTTATGGTATCCGAAGTAGCATTACTTCAGATTTGTTCTTTTTATGTTTTGACACTGGATGCCATGATGTGACAAATGCTTACTACACACACGTGTAATTTAGCATACCTGTATGTGTAGCTCTGAGGAAACTTAGATTTTTTTTGTCATGTTCATGCTGGTTATAGCTACCGTCTATAACGTTAATCAGATAGGCTACTGCCTAATTGCTTTGTCGCCCTCCTGGCTGTATATGGTGATATTTTTTGCAAATGTTTCTTTAAAAAAAATACACTGGACAGAGATCATTCATCGCTTTTAATTTAAAACGGTTTATTTAAAACAATTATTTATCAAACAGATGGAATTAGAAATAAAGGCCTGCCTCTAATAAAAGCCTGCTTCAAATAAAAGCCTGGTACCATTTGCAGTTCAGGTAAATAAAGGCCCCGGCTTTTATTTGAGGAATTACGGTATATACAAACCAAACGCTAAGCAGACGGCATACCTCACACACTGGCACCATCTTGGAAGTTGTCACATTATTGTGAAGAGCTAACTGAAAAGATGATTACATAATATTTTGTGTAAAAGCGCCTATTAAAGAGAATCTGTCATTGTACTCTTTTGCTGTTGAGTTTTCCATGAAGAATAATAGGCTATTGAACTCACAATTCAAGCAATCGGCCCCCGAAATGGCACTAATTTTAATATGAAACTAACGGCTGCACGGGCATTTAATGACGGTGCGCGTCCATGACGAGGAGCGAGCAGAACAGAGCGAACGTTTTTTAGATCATTCCTACTTCCATATTCATTCGAGCGCTCTGCGAGCGCCACCATGATCAATGTCCGTGTGGACGTCCGTATTATTCTTTCACTTTTATATTAGCGATCGCTGGTGTCACACGTTGATTAATCGGGGGAATATATTTATATACAATAGGCCTACCTGAGTTCTATGTACTATTTTGATATAATTTTGAACACAAGAGGGCAGTATAGCTCTATGTATGATTTTTTTGTTTAACCAAATAGCACTAAATAGTCTGTTTTTAACTTTTTCACACTTCTTGAGTTGAAAAAACAGAATAAAATGGGTTTAGTTCTAATATTTGTATAATTTTATATAAAAATAAATGGTGTATAATTAAATTTTTAGAAGATATGAGACGTTTCCTGATTCTTTTTTTGACATGCCTTTAACCTGTTATGCTTCGACCCCTCTTTTGAAAAATCCCCGGAAATGGCATACCCAAACTAAAACAGTTCATGAACCCTTTGTACTAAAAGCAGAAGTATGATCTCATTTGAAAGCTGACACCTGGCAGTTTATTGTAAATGTAAAATTAATTATTTTCATAATGAAAAAATTGTTATAAATAGCTTCAACATTTTGTAAAGTTATTAGAAATTTATTTTTTTATGAAATATCTTCATAAAAATAATATTGAAGTTGGCATTTTATCAATCTATGAATGCACTGCAGCTAAAGCCACATGTCTGACTATGTTATATTTAAAATATGAAGATGAAAAGTCTAAAACTGTATTTAGTTAAATGTTTTTCAAGATCATGTCATATGACTTTATTTTGATTAGACACTAAAATGCAAACTGATGTTTATTGTCATGTTCTTAGGATCTATTCAGTCTATTGTCTCTTTTGTTTTGTGGTGCAAACGAGCCCCATTCAGTCTCAGTCTCCCCTGCACACATTCACACCTCTCCGGCCTGGTTATGGCTCTAAATATGTCTTCATAAATTCTTTGTCTTCATTATAATTACTAACGACTGGCTATTCACACTGTTTCAATCCCTAATTTCTTTTTTCAAAGTTCTCACTTTACATTTGAGACTTTAAAAAATGTCCTTCTTGAAAAAAGAAACATTTCAGTAAGCATTCTTATTTAGAAAAAATCATAAAAATAACAGCTAGGTGGCAGGTGCATCTGAGGGCTATGTAGCCTGTTAGCTTAGCACACCATCAACACACGACAATTTATGAGATTAAAACCATGTTTGTTCTCCAAATTTACTTTATAACGCAAGTCGAGTGTTTTAAATAAACTTCTGTAATCTGATTTGGCTTCAGATAAAAAAATCGAACAGAAAATATATAATATTTTATAGTATTCTGCACAATGATAAAGTCTATATCGATTAGCATTACATTTAGGGTGGCCATACGTCCAGATTTTGGCCGGACAGTCTGGATTTTAAACCCCCTGTCCGGCGTACGGCGCGGCCTCAAGCCGGACACTCATGTGTCCTCCTTTTTGGAGTTGCGCTGAATTGTTTAAAAAAAAAGTAACCTATAAAAAACCCGCATATTGATAGAGACTCCCTGATGGCTGTAAATTAGTTAAAATCTCCCGGAATCTAGAGCCGCGCATGCGAAACAGAACGTGCTCCAAACCGTGCAGCGCGCGGCAGAGAGCGAGAGACCTTGCGTGCTCTCCTTTTTGGTGTTATGGAAATGGCCACCCTAATTACATTATAAATATAATCTATTATTTTGAAAATACCTGACAAGGCTAGCAGAAAACAGGTAAATCAAATATCATTGCAATCATGTTTATTGTCTTCAAAACGTCTTTATCTGCATGTTACAGCGATCTCTGGAAGCTTTGTTTTTGTGTCAGGACTTCCTGAATGTCACATGATTATAGCACTTTTTAATGAGTTCCATATATAGACTGCATGTGCACACGGCGCCCTCAGGCTGCCAGTATGGATTGAAAACACAGTACATCAGAGTATCCAGCGCTCATAATGATTACAACGGCCCATTTGGGTATAAATTCAATAAATATTGTTCCTGTCTATATAAATCTGATGTAAACCTATGAGAATCTATCAATATTTCTCCAAATCTGCACATTTTTGAGCTGAAAGCCCTGAGAGACGCTGTTTTGTGAAGCGCTGTCATGACGACCTCACAGGAGTTTTTTTCTGAATGAGACCGGCTGACGCTCATAATTCATATTAAAGGTATCGACTCATTTTTTGATTACATAACTCCTGACACAAATTAAGACATAACTGTCACTATAAGTTTCTTAGAATACAATAGTGGTCAAATACTGAAACTTGAGTCTTTTATCTTTTTAATGATGTATAGTTTGTCAAGGTAATAACTTTAAATCTGATAGTAACTTTGAACTATTTAAACAAAAAATGCTTCAGTGCACCGGCGCTCTGGCAACTGTTAACAGGTTAAACCCTCGCCATAGCTTCATACACACCGAGTTTGGTGACGATCGGGTGAATTCCCTAGGAGAAGTGTTTCAAATTCCTGAGCATGCATTTCCAAACAACCCTAAATAGCCGACTTCCTGTTGGGCTGGCGTAAAACTTAAAGCACGAAAGTTGTTTGGCCCGATGACATCTATATGTGTATATATATGAAAGTTTCAGATTATTACATGCAAGCATGTTTGATATATGGACAAGTGTTCAAACCCCATTCCAGGGGGCACTGTCGAGCCCCCCTGCCACACCTGGGTACCAGGTTCAGCCCGGCCCTGATGGCCGTGGGTTCTGACCCGTGTGCAAAGTTTCAAGAGTTTTCGAGCACGTTAAGGGCCCCAAAAGTGCCCAAAAGGTAGTAAAATAATTACGAGCCTTTCAGGGCTTGGGCCCTAATAAATAACAAATAATCCTAAGTAAAACAATAGGGGTCTGCGCCCCTTCAGGGCTTGGGCCCTAATAATAATAATAATCCTACGGAAAACAATAGGGCCTTTGCCCTTTCAGGGCTTGGGCCCTAATAATCCTTAGGAAAACAATAGGGCCTTTGCCCTTTCAGGGCTTGGGCCCTAATAATCCTTAGGAAAACAATAGGGTCCTGCGCCCTTTCAGGGCTTGGGCCCTAATAAATAATCCTTAGGAAAATAATAGGGCCATCACCCTTTCAGGGCTTGGGCCCTAAAAAAAGTGTGTACACGTAAAAACCAAAGTATACTTTTGGCTTTAGAAAAATTAAGATGCATGCATACTCTGCTGATGATGAAACTTGTGTCATGGGGGCTGTACATGTCCCCTATGTATGTGTAAACCTCAAAGTATACTTTGGAATGGACTAGGAAAGACACAGCCTCACTGCAGCCTTTCAATTGAGAAACACCCAAGGAAGCATTAATTTCAGTATTGAGCACCATACAGGGTTGCAAGATTACCCCACCATTAGATGCTCATCTGTTTCACTTCCACAATTTGTACGAGAAAGTGATTGTCTTACTACTTTTAAATCACATCTTAAAACTCATCTTTTTAAATTAACTTTTTCTGATCAATTTTAAATCTTAATGATAAACAACTGTTGCTTTATTGTATTGCTCTTCTCCGAGGGTGGAAGTGCTGAAAATTTAATAACTTGCGCTCTGAACGGAGTTGAGAGCACCTTGGGTACGTAACCATGCCTTGGCTTGTGTGTGACCCTGGAGTCACCAACCCCAAATTCTAAGCAGGAAGGGCTCACAGAGAGCGCCTGCAAATCTCCCACTCGCTTTACTGATGCCAGGGCCAGCAACAGAGCAGTTTTCAGCAAAAGTGGTTTAAGATCAGCCGACTGCAGCGGCTCAAACTGGGGATCCTTCAGGGCCCCAAGGACCGTGGATAAGTCCCAAGCAGGTATAGAAGGGGGCCTGGGGGTATTCATCCTCCTGTCTCCTTTGAGAAAACGAACAACGAGGTTGTTTCTGCCCAGTGACTGAACAGCCACAGGAGTATGGTAAGCTGCTATGGCTGCCACATACACTTTGTGTGGGGATGGGGAGCGACGGGGATGGGGAGCGACCCGCATCCAGAAGCTCTTGTAGGAAGGAGAGTACCACTGACACCTCACATGACTGGGGCTCGAGGTCCCTAGCTGTGCACCAGCTGGTGAATACTGACCACTTCAGAGCATAGAGGCGCCTGGTAGACGGTGCTCTAGCCTCAGTGATTGTATTCAAGACCTTTTCTGGATGGTCCAGGATACCTGTTGAGGGGCCACACATGGAGGGCCCATAAGTCGGGGTGAGGGTGCCAAATCGTCCCGTTCACCTGTTTGAGGAGATCCCTCCTCACTGGCACTGGCCAGGGAACAATGTCTATCATCTGCGCCAGCTCCGGAAACCACGTCTGGGTTTTCCAGAGGTGGGCTACTAAGAGGACTGGGCATCCGCTTTCCTTGATCCGTTTGATGAACTGAGGGATCATAGAGACTGGTGGGAAAGTATATAGAGGGCGTCTGGGCCAGGAATGTTCTTTGAAAAGAACATTGTTCTTTGTTCCCTGTTCTTTGAAAAGAACATTGTTCTTTGTTCCCTGTTCTTTGAAGAGAACATTGTGCAATAAGTGTTGCTTTTCGAAGCGAAGAGGTCGACCTCTGCCTTGCTGAATACACTCCATATCAGACAAATCGTCTGTGGGTTGAGAGACCACTCGCCTGGGGGAGTGTTGTGTCGAGATAGCATGTCCGCACACAAATTTTGGACGCCCGGTACATGACAAACTCTAAGAGAGCGCGGTTTGGCTTGTGCCCAAAGGAGGAGATTTCTGGCCATGACATACACGTTGCTCGATCTGAGGCTGTCCTGGCGATTTATGTAAGAGTCTGAGCGCGTTCAGGGCTAACCAAACTGCTCTCATTTCCAGGCAGTTGATATGAAAGCTCTTCTCCGGGCTCAACCAAAGGCCGGAGACAGGCTTGCCCTCGCACAGCGCCCCCCAACCTTGGTTGGAGGCGTCTGTGAAAATTACCTTCCTCCTGGAGGCCACCCCCATGGCCACGCCCGACTGGTACCAGTTTTGGGCTTTCCAGGGGACCAGAGCTCTTATGCAGCCCCGGTTCACCGTAACGTGCAGGCGTACTGACCTCCATGCATGGGCTGACACACAAACTTCCTGAGGGGCGTGCGCTAACCTACCCTGAAGGAGGCTATCAGCTGTTGGATAGAGAGAATGGGGTGCCAGGGACAGACCGAAAGGTAGGACCGTGTATTGATAAACCTGCCCCTCGAAGGCGAATCTTAAGAATGGCCTGTGATTGGACATTATCTGAATATGAAAGTAAGCGTCTTTCAGATCCACCATTAAAAAACAATCCCCCGGACGAACCTGGGCGAGGATTTGTATGGTAGTTATCATTCTGAATGGCCGTCTCACGAGGGCTTTGTTCAGATGTCTCAGGTCTAAAATGGGACGGGTGCTGCCGTCATTTTTTAGGTACAAGGAAGTAGCGACTGTAAAACCCCAATCAGCTCAGCGAGGGGGGGGGATAATTCTCTCTCCCCTTTTGGTAGCACATTTCGCTTTTCACCGAATTCTCGATGCCCACCTGAAATCGTGGGGGTCTGCGAGCAAATTGGAGCAAGTAGCCTCGCTTTATAATGTTCAAAACTCAGTTCGACATTTCGGGTATGGTTTGCCAGGCCTCTGCCCTTGTGGCTAGGGTTTGAATGAAACATGGGGCTGGGACGCCTAGCATAGGGGGACCTAATATCATTGTGTTGTGCTTGTGCACATAATCTCTTTGGGGCTAGCTTGACAGGCCTTGGCCCGGCTGAACAGAGATAAAGTGACAACTGGGGCAGGGCCGCCTAGAGAAGGGGGACCGGTTATCCGGCTGTTGTGTGTTTGAAACATACTCTTTGTGTGCTGTAACAATAGCGTTTGTTTGTAGGGGCGTGTGCAGTGCAACAGACCCACTGACTACAATAGGGAAATCTCCAGCTGCCCGAGTTAAACAGGGAGCTAGAAGATTTAGATGAGCTCTTTTCGAGGGTGGTCCTGCTAGAGCAAGACTCAGACCCTCTCTGTTTCCTCCTGTTGCTAGGAGGTCTTCGTAGGCTCAGGGTCCAACACATAGACTGTAAAAAAAGATGGACGACGGCCCTTCATTCTCTTCCATTGGCGAGAAGTGAAGCTGCCATTGTCCCGATATGGCGCTGACATCTTGGGACTTGAGTCTGCGCAGTTGCGATTTCGGGACCAGACATGCGCAGTAGTGAGCAAGAAGTAAAGCCGCGAAATCAACGTCCCGGTCTGGTCCCGCCCTCACTCTCGCTGAATCAAGTGTTAGCACGCGCCTCTGCTGCAGAACAAACCATTATGTCGGTGTGAAATAATTAATTATAGAAATTTAGATATTCAATTTAAAGCTCCAATCTCCTCAGTCCTCCAAAGATCCCGAAAAAAAGTCCGTTGTTGCTTCAGTGACTACTTTGCTCAGAGAACCTGTCAATCACAGCTGTCAATTATGTACGCCACAGCCCCGTTTTTATAGCATCAAATAACTAACTAAAAACAAACTTATTTTAAAAACAAACACTTGAAATTACATCAGCGTGATGAAAACTACAGTAAATGACAGAAACTATCTTTGGAAAAAATATATGTGAAGTGTAATTTAATTGTTTAGTTGGTCTCACATCCCATTGAATAACACGGAGAGGTGGGGTTTATGAGCTATACTAGGACCAGTCACCGGGGGGCGATCGAGACGCTTTAGCTTCACTTTTCAGGGCTTGTGCGGCACGCTTGGTCCAACACAATGCTGGGTCGGGGGCCCTGGTGCTGGGGCAGTGGGTAGCGCTTAGCTGATCATGAGTGGCGATGGGTATCAGCCACAGGGCGGGGCTGAGACACCCGAGGTGCTGGCTTCGCTGGCTGAGGAGGCGGTGTGCTCTTAGTGCACTTCTGGGCAAGAAGTGTCTCACAAGCTTGAGAAGACATCTGTGCTTCGGTGAATCGTTCAGAAACCCTTTCACAGCCAGGCCGAAGAAACCGGTGCTGGAGATAGGTGAATCAAGGAAAGCTGTCCTGTCCGCCTCTTTAATGTCTGAGGTTCAGCCAGAGATAGCGCTCGAGCACAACGAGGTTAGCCATGCTTCTGCCGATCGCTTGAGCGGTGGCCTTCGTAGCGTGCAGTGCTAGGTCTGTTTCGCTGCGCAGGTCGCAAAATGCATCAGGGTTCGGGCCAGACTCGTCCAATGTTTGGAGAAGTTTGGCCTGAAAAACCTGTAACACAGCCATGGTGTGTAGAGCCGATGGAGCCTGACTGGAAGCTAAGAAAGCGCGTCCAGCGAGGGCTGAAGTCTTTCGGCAGGGCTTCGAGGGGTGTACCACTCTAGATCTCCAACCAGCAGCAGTGGGGGGGGGGGGGGGGGGGGGGGGGGGGGGCAGGGATGAGCTGCGACTGCTTCCTCGAGAGGAGGCAGCTTCTCATAACCTTTTTCCTGTGAAAAGGGCGGGGTCAGCCAAGCCCGACCACTCTTCTTCAGATGCAGCAATGGAGAGGCTGTCATCGTGCTCTTCATCCAATACGCCGAAGGAGACGAGACCCGCCGCTCGAAGGGTGGGGCGCTGGTCTGCCTGAGTGAACAGGACCGGCAAAGGAGACTGTGATGGAGAAAGCGAGGCACGCAGGGATGTGGCCGGCGTGGGCTCGCTTATTCTACGAGCTCGGGCTGCAGTTGGCTGCAGCACTTCTTCTTCCGCGGCTGAAGTAGTGCGGCGAAAGGAAGAGCAGGAGGAGCGGTGTCGCCATCTTTAAATGGCAGCGGTGATCTCAGTAGCAATAAAAGGATATACAGGGCCTAGCATAAGTGAACACACCCATGCTAAAGTTGACTAAAAAGAGGAATAAAAAAATAATCTTTTGGAAATTGATCTTAATGCCTTAATTAAAAAAAAAATATATATAGGAAAAATCCAACCTTTAAGGACACCAATTTTCTTTGTGAATGAATAATGTATCGTAAAAAAATAAATGTTCTTCCTTAAAATACAAGTTGCATAAGTCAGGAAACCCCTATGTTGCCTAGAGATTGGCATGGTGTTATTTCAGTTAGGCTAATAGCTGGTTTGATTTGCATTGAGAGATGATCTTATGGAAAGTGCATGCCAATCTCTAGGTATGGTGAAGGGTATGTGATGATGTGGGGCTATTTTAATTCCAAAGGTCAAGGGAACTTTATCAGGATGCATAGTATCCTGGATCCAAGAAACAACTGGCCTTTAAAAATAAAAATCTACCTGCCTATCTATGGGAATTTAAGATATGGGTGTCCTGACTTATGCAACCTGCATTTGAAGGAAGAACATTTATTTATTTACGATACATTGTTCATTCACAAAGAAAATTGGTGTCCTTAAAGGTTGGATTTTTCCTATTTTTTTTTAAATTAAGGCATTAAGATCAATTTCCAAAAGATGATTTTACATTGACAACTTTAGCATGGGTGTGTTCACTTATGCTAGGCACTGTAGCATGTTCGCCGGATGGCCACAGGAGACCGGCGACAGAGGAGAGGCGGCTTCTAGGTGAGTGAAGAAGGTGCTGTCCGCTGTATGCAGGGCTCGCTCTAGCTGTATGGCTTGTTTCCACTGCGAAAGCTTCGTCGGAGGCAGAGACGTGAGGGTCACTGAAGGAGATAAAATCTGGTCTATAGGCGAAAATAGGGGCTTCTTATAGCCATAAGCCACGCCCATTCTGGCAGGCACTGACGTGCTCTGGCGCCAAGTCACCTGATTTAAAAAAAATGTTCGGCTCAAAACTTACTTTCAGACACCAGCGAGTGTTTAAAATAACATACTTGTGATCCGTTGGGGATTCTGATCACCATATCAGGCAGAAATATATTTATATGCAATGCTAAAGGCTACTTATGCTAACGCTGTAATAAATACATGCTTATAAAAAATACCAGAGACTGCTTGAAGAAAATAGACAAACCATGTATGATTGTAACTGTGTATTTATTTGGTTAAATATTTTCTCTGTCTTATCTCTGTGCCTTTGTTGATACCGGACATGCACTCAATTTGTCAATATTTTTCTAAATGTGTAAGCCTTTGGACTTAAAAGCCTTAATGGAGTTTAGTGCATTCCTGTGATAAATAAATGAAAGCAGGTGCAAGCGTATAGGTGTGTGTTATCTATTTATGTGAAATGGTAAATACCAGTTTGATTCAGCATGATTGATGTGCGCTCCTGACAGCAATTAATAAATTACTGTCACTGTAACATTTTTTAAAAATGTAAAACATTGCTCAAACGTTTATGCTGGATTCTGTAGTCTTGAAGTAAACATTTGCATCTGTCATGCTAATTTTCAGAGGCGAACCTACATTGAGTGGGGGCCCCAAGCAAAATTAATCAATGATGTCCTTCTAAAATATATATATTTTTTTTGTATATCTTCATTACCTAGAGATATAATTATACAACTTACAAAAAGTAGTCAAAACACATCTCACAGAACACAAATTGTTTATTCTTTACAACATTAAAGTGCTTATTTTTAATTAGCCTAACGAAATGTCAATCTTCATCTTTATAATAGAAGATACAATACAATACAACAATCTTCAAGATACAGTACAATCTTCATATTAATAACGGATTGTCACCTTAAAAAAGGTCCTTTGTGTGGTGGTGAAAGGGAACAAGCAATGCTCCTACATATAGACATATATGGTTAGCATCTTAATTTAATCTTTATTTTATTAGTTTATCAACTAATTATATTCCCTGCACATAAAGTTTGCCGCAAAACACCGGCAAAAGTAGGCTAATGATAATAAATGTGTCGGGAAAAAATAATGAGACATTTTAATTGTTTATTAATAAACTAGTGTTTCCTGAGTCAGTGTTGGCTGCAAAGATATAAGTTGACGATGCTGACTCGCCATCTCCGCTGTATAGTGGATGCGCCTTTAGAAAGAAATGCACCTTTCACAAAAATTACATAATAATAAGGGTATTTTGATTTCGATCTAAATTTTTTCGTTTAAAAGTAGACATTTCAAGCTTTATATAGATATAATTTTCATGTCTGTGAGGCAAGTATACGCAGACTTTCGGTAAATTTTTGAGAAGCGCTCCAGTTCACAGTTGTTCACAGAGGCCGAGACTGCAGAAGCGCGCCCTGTTTATTTCTATATTTTACAAAAGGTTTTCTTGTTATTGTAAATCTACACAAATAAAAGTAGTTTCGAATGATGTATTATTTTTATCTATATGGCCATAAGTGATGGACTATTTAGCAAAATGATCGCAAGTGATCGCACCGCGGCGCCTCCAAGTCATGCAGTAAGCTCACTCCACACTCCGCACAAACACTTGGATATGTGCCTAATAGCAAACATTTATCTAGGTTAACGTTAGACTGAGCGGCTATGCCAGAGTGATAATCCTCTTCATGTTTAATAAACCAAATTGTGCATTTTCTACCTGCTGTAAGTGCTGTGCCAGTTTGAAAAAGGTGGCCGAGGCGCAAAAGCATAACCAGCACAACGAGAAAGGGGGCCCCACTAAAGGGGATGCAGAGATTTTAGGGTAACACTCTGGGGTGCTTCGGCCCGACAGTGGAAACGGAACTTCAAGAGATAGCTCACCCCAAAATTAAAATTAGCCCATGATTTACTCACCCTCAAGTCATCCTAGGTGTATATGACATTCTTCTTTCAGACGAATACAATCTGAGTTATATAAAAAAATGTCCTGGCTCTTCCCAGCTTAAATGGCAGTTAATGGACATTTCTGTTTTGAAGTCAATAAAAGTGAATCTATCCATCATAAAAGTGCATCTATCCATCATAAAAGTGCTCCACATGGCTCCAGGGGTTTAATAAAGGCCTACTGAAGCGAAGTGATACGTTTGTGTAAGAAAAATATCCATATTTAAACCTTCATAAAGTAAAATAACTTCCTTCCGGCCAAACGAACATACGGATTCGACTTAAATGTAAAGTGCAACTTTAAATAACCATTGCTGTGGTTAACTGGATTGTCAATGCATGTTGAGACTGCACTTCAGTTCAGAGCATAGACTGTAAAAAAATAGGTTCAGAGGCATGTCTGTTGGACAGGATTAATGGAAGGTATGAGAGAGGGATTCAGGGAAGGTCTTGGGCTGCATCTGAAATCGCAAAGTTCCCAATATAGTAGGCGAAAAAGAGTATGTGACAAAAGAAGTACAGGTATGTCCCAATTCACAGTACCTATAAAAGAGGCAGCAAAAAATAACCAGATGACCTACTAGAGATTCTGATGTGTGCATACAATGGACACTTCATCCCATGAGGCCACAGGAGGGGATTTGTGAATGGCAGTGAAACGACACAACTGACGCTGGAAGGTCACGAGATGATGAAAACATGGCGAATGTAATATTTCCAGATTAGATTCATACTACACACATTCAAATTATATACTGTATTCGATTTCAGATGCAGCCATGGTTAAAATGTCATTAGTTGCACAATTCATTGTGTATTTGTTTGTTTGATGTTGTTTTGATTTCTCTTGGTGACAGCATGTGTTGTTTTTAAATGTGCTGTACAAATAAATATGATCAAGCCCCTAATCAAACACATCCGATTCAAATCATCAGCTCGTTAGTAAAAGCTCCATGACTTGAAATGGGTACATCCAAAGGATGAAATCCAAATACTATTTTTGCACCTTTGAGGAGCACAGAGGGAAAGGATGCTGCACTAAGCGTTGTTCCATATAAAAGTGAGCAAATTATCTCCTTCATAACTGCCCTCTCTCCTCGTAATACCAATCAGCAATAGTGGTATTCTGACTAGCAATAGCAATTAGTAAATCATGATGACTCATGGATGAGTTTCAATAGGTTCATGTATGTCCCACAACAACTTCCTGTTTTAATAATAAAATACACAAACAATGTTTGTAATATGACTTAGTCAAGACTGGTATGAAATTGCATATGGAATGGCACTGTGATGTTTCCCATTAAGAATTTAATTTAGCATATTCTAAATTTTCACAAGGAACCAGACAACATTTGTCTACTACATACATTTCATTTAATTGTTCTACCACTGCCACTAATGGGAAATCAAACTTTTGAAAATAATGTCTAGCAAGCTGCTATTTATTTATGCAAGAGCTAAAAAGCAAAGGTGCAGAGACCACTTTAATGGTTGTTACACAACCATTTGCATTGATATTTATTGGTCACCCTTTTTAACAAAGCAACAGATAATATATAAGGCACATTTTTTGGCAAAATACACTGGCTGGATGAACAAATGCTTAAGCTCTGAAAGCAATAATTTTAGGGGAAAACAAATAAACAGTGGTAAACTTTAAAAAGCTTTGACCTATGGCGCCAGTTTGGTTTAGGACAAAGCTCATAGTCACAGTACAAAACACTTTGTGTCTCTTCCTAGTAAAAAGAGATTACACCACTGGCAGAACACAACATCATCAAAATTCACCATATATAATAAATTCATAAATATGCAATAATAGAGAAATAGATTCATTCTAATGCCTGTTTGGTCCAAAGAACAGTAGTCAGCTAAAGTACAGTGTTAATCCAAATACATACTGAGAAAAAGACACAAGATACAAGATCTTCTACTGTCTCACCAAGAGACCCCTGAGCAATGTCGTTACTGTTTGGCACTTTTTTCTCTCTCTTACCATTACAAGAAATTATATATATATATATATATATATATATATATATATATATATATATATATATATATATATATATATATATATATATATAAAAAGAAACATGTAAGCTAAAAGTATGATGGCATTGGCAAGGTAACAGTGCCATGACATTAAAAAGCTTGGTTTAAACATTTGTAAGTTTGATAACACTGCAATTTCAGTAATAAGCCTTTAACAAATATGTTACTGCTTAACAGATCAGTACTTTATGTACATTCAAATATAAATGCATATGAAAATATATAAAATCAAATTTAATTTCTATTTCAATGTACATTCATCTGATCTGTTAACATTACAGATATATGAACTGTAATATTATTTTCAATATTTTTGTTATTAATGAACTATATTATATCCTATATTCTGTATATCATAAACTATTGATTTATCTATATTTGCAGGTTTAAAGAGGTACCTGCCGAAAGGCAAAGATTTTGCAATGGTAGATGTCTTTAAGTGAAACTCAACAGTAAACCTGAACTGAAACTTCAAAGTATCAATAACATTGTCATCAGTCCAGCCCAGTGTAATAAGGAACAATAATGATGTTAACTAAATTAGTGAGATGGCAAGTCTGCAGAATTTTAAGAAACATTAGAGCTGTGCTATTAATAAAAAGCAGCAAGCACATTGCACAAAAGAAATCAATAACATTACAAATGACACAAGAGCACCCTGAATCAAAGCTCAACACCACAATCTAAAGCAGCTGAACAGCAGATGGACTTGAGTCAATTGAAAATTCCAGTTTTGACGGATCTTAAATGGCAGCTAAACAAGGCCTCACATATGTACATATCAATTTGAAGAACAGTAGTTTAACCACCCCAGGCAGATGTATATGTTGCAGAGAAGAGAGAGGGAAAGAATATTGTGCAGTTCTTTGTTTGGGCAAAGGATTCAGGTAAACAATGCAAAGAGCCCAAAGGTTCATTTCGACAGCTTACTAATGACACGAATGAGAGCTGCATTTTCATCCTTCAGTCTCTGGTTATCAGCACGCAAATCCACAAGCACCTAGAGGGGGAGGGGGAAGGGGGGGGGGGGGGGGGTGACAGAGAGTGAGATGAGAAGGCCCACATGGAGGCTGTATATGCATGGAACTTTGCAGAAAGCTCTGCAGATTTGGCATGGCCATCATTTCACAAGTTCTACAGAGCTCCCACTTTTATATGTTTGTTTATGAAGTTGTGTTTAGTTGTCAAATTGTGTTTAGCTGTCAAAAGAGTGTGGTAATCTCATAGCTCTTTTTTAATTTTTTTTTTTTACTATGTTTAAGTCTATTACACAGATTTCCCATGAAAAAAAAATTAACTACATATGTAAAAACAGTCAGCAGATTTTGCATAATTAGGAGATTCCTGATGAATTTTAAAGCTCAAGTTCTTACTTTGAGTTCATCTTCTAACTCAGATGCTCTCCGCTGAAGAACTTTCTTTTCCTGTGTGGAGAGCAGATAAAAAGAATAAAAAACACTTCACAATAAGGTTAATTAGGTGAACTAATAAATTCTGTAAAAGTATTATTTATTGTTAATCTAGGTTAATGTTAATTACAACATGTACTAACATTTTAACATTTCAAGCCATATAAATTACATGAATGCATTTAAAAATACATTTAATAAATAGATCTAAAGTAAAAAATAACTTTAAAAAAATTATTAAAAAGTGATTATTGTTTGTTCAGGACACCAGTGCAAAAACTAATGTTTTCTAATGGTATGAAATTGTGCACTGTCAAAAATAAATTGAGAAAACTTCAAAGGTTTTGTAAACTGAAAAATATGTAGTTGTTTTAAAAAAAAAATATTTACAGTGTGAGAACTTACAAATCTCTCCAGCTCCAGTAGAGCTGGTCTGTCTGATCCATTCTCTTGATTCTGATTACATGCAAACAAACAGAACAGACAAAAGAATTCTCTCTCACTTTAGTGGTTCAACATATCATTTCCCCTTCCTTCAGTCTCAGGACAAGAAAAAACACCTCTCACCTGTTTGAGTTTCTCCAGCTGAACTTTACTTTCATTTAGCTGCAGTTGAGTTTCCTGCAGTTTCTCTTTTAGATCTCCATTCTCTTGCAACACCTGCAGATACAACTGAGATAACATACAAGAGTGTAAACCAGCTCTTATGTTACTCTTCGGTATCTTAATGACTGCCGCTTAAAAAAATGTATTACCTTTCTAAAATAATAATAAGAGTGTCTGGAATCATCTAACAGAGGATCCCTACAAAAACAAACAACACTGTTAAAAATATTATTGCAAAAGCCTCAACATTACTCTCTCAATATGAGCTTATAAGCAGCTTATTTAACTGTGCACTAATTAATCAGCCAATTCCGACAGGCAAACCCCAAAGCCACACCTACGCAAAGTGTTCTTGTCACAAGAAAAACACAAAACACAACCCAAACCACTCAAACAAAGCTATACACCAGATGTAGAAAACCTTATAAAACAAACCTTGTGCTCTTGTCTTTTTCAGCATCTTCATTTGCATCCATATCATCAGTCTGAACAAAAGTAAAATGCCAATACAAGTCAGTCATTTTACATTTTTTAAGTAAGGAATTTCTTTGCCTCTAGAGACACCAAACACAACTGCAGTAGGGGTGTAAAAATGTTCTCACTGTACAAAGCAATCGGCCTAGCAACAAGAATACTATATTCATTCTGAAATCCTCTGTGGTCATTTTCAATAAAATCAATACCAAAGATGCAAAATGGCACCACTTGCATTTGTATGAAACAAGTGAGAGTGAGTTTGCAATTTGATGTAATATACACTAAAGTAGCAACCAGTTGTTCCTTCTGATATACCGCATAATTATAGTGTTGAGGTCTTTTTCAGGGTTGGAAATTAACTTTTTTTGCCCAATATTTGCCCGTTGATTTACAGAAGCCTTTTTTACCTTTTAAGGGCAATTTTTTTAATCACCTTGTTCAATTTATCAGTGTTGTCTTATGTCAAATACTCAAATATGTCTTTTACTCAATTACTTAAAAAAATTCAGAATTATATACTGTTACCAATAAAATTTTATCAACATCATCTTCAAACTGCAAAGGTGGAACAGAAATCTGACATGGCATTTATGTGTATTTGCACAGACTCCAAGCTGTCATTCATGTATTGTATTGTATTGTATTGTATTGTATTGTATTTATACAACAATGGCATAAATGTAAATAGCCTACATAAAGTACTAATTATTGTTGATTATGAATGTTGTTCAATAAAACGTATAAAAAGCTAATATCCGTTTATAAATTGGTTTAACTCTGCTGTTTTTAGTGGTGACTAATCTAAAGGCCTCTTATTGACCATTGCATTCATAAGCTCAACAAAAACTAGTGTGATTGTTTATAATGTGCAACGCTGCAAAAAATGGGTAAAAAGAAATCCGAAGCAACATGATCAGATCTAAATGTAGTGCGCAATCAATACTTTTAATTAATTTTCACATTAAGTGTGACAGCTGTAATAAGTTTAGTTTAATTGTGCAGGGGCATCTTTGTTCATTTTGGTGTAAGTCCCCATTCATTTCCAAATCCTGGTCTCTGTTCATATATGTGATTGATGTTGTACATGTAAGATATTTACAAGCCATTGGTTGTAAATTTGGTGATGGGGGTGTTACGTCCCAGGCCGTAATTATTATGTGTGCAATGTTTTGGTGTTTTTTTTTCTTTCTTTGTTCTCTCTCTCTCATTCTCTCATGTCCAAATGGGGGCCAGCTGATACGAATTACTATCATCTCCTGGTTCCCACTGATTGGCTCCTGACTAGGGAAGCTCGTGGATAAAGCTGGAAAGGAAAAGCCAGTTGGGGGAGATCCTCTTTTGACTCCAGGGTGCCCAGACTGTCTTCTCCTGCCTCACCCCTTTGCATGTGTGTTAAGAGCAATTGTACATCTTGTTGTCAATTGCTGACATTGTTGATTGTTGTTGATCTGAACAGACTTGGACTATGGTTAAACCAGCTCTTACATTCTTCAAACCAGTTACCAGACTCCTTTTTGATTTAAGTTTATTTTGGAAGCAGTAGGGAGGAGGATGCCATTTATGTTATGTCCACCTTTTTCTCCTGTGTTTGGCTAGAGAGGGAGTGAGGTAAGGTATTTGTTATTCTTTTCGATCTTATTTTGAAAGGTTAAGAAGGCTTTTCTCCTATAGTCAGAACTTTATGTTTATTGTTTTGGCCTTGTCCCCTCCCGAAGCCTATTGACGCTTTCCGTTTCCTTTTGTACTTTGGATCAATCCAAATAAAGTCTTTTTGAGTTCTAAAAATCTGTGTGATTTGTGGAGTGAGACAGGGGAGGAGAGTTCTTGGTTGCCAACTTGTTGATAATTTCCTTGTTACTGCCTCCCTGACCCCTTAGACTGGGAAGGCACGTAACATAGACCATTTTTCATGTACTGTTTGTGTTTGCATATAACGGTTGGTATCCAGCCAAAATAATTATCATAAAAAAAAATATCATTTAACTTTTCATTCATACACTTAAAAAAGAAACCGGGAATCACTTTAGCCACTATTTTAAAACAAGTCAAAAAGTAAACAACAAACTCGTCCTGTTCTATAACATTGTTGTGGGCAACATTAGTTTAAAATGAAGGCACAGATACACATTTGCAAAATCTAATTTTGTTTTGTTGTAATATTCTGGTGAGAAGCTGCAAAAAAGCATACTTTTTTAACATTTAAGTACATTTAAAAAAAATGCACTGGGAGTGAAAATGCAGAATGAGAAGTGAGTTTTTATGAATGTTTGAAACTCACCTCTTCAGCCAGCTGAACGATACCAGTAGACCGTCTCTCTTTCCTCCCTTTCCTGCGATCTCTCACTCCTAGTCTTGTCTCTGCCTCTCCAGATTCCTTCACTGGCTCTATGTCTATTGCAGAGAGAAAAATATCAATATCCATACAGAACTCATACTGAATCAAAAAGATCAAAAAGAGTCATTACTCTTTATCCAGGTGTTTCACACATACTTGATAATAAGACTCACCTCTCTCAGCCGGTGTTACTGTGATGTTGGGGCTCACAGGCTGAACACTGATGTTTTGAGGTTCATTGATTTTAACAATACTCCGTTCTGCTTCCTTAAGATCTGTCAGTGTTACTCCCTGGAAAAATAAATAATAATAATGAAAAATAAGCATTTTGAACAGTGTTCACAATGTGAGTGATTGGGGTGTGAACACACACCTGTGTTGATCGACGTGACTGGCGCATGAGACGCGAGCGAGCTTTCCTCTGAAACTCTGATTCCTCGTCTCTCACTGGAGCCTGAAACCTGAAAAACCATTGAATAATTTTTCATGAACAGAGCTTAAATCCTTAAAAACATTTATTTATTTACATACTACTTTTACATAGTGCTTAATAAATTAAGCAAAATTTGATAGTCTGTACCAATATTAGTGAAATTTAGTGATTCCCGATAACAATGCAGTGCTGAAGTGCCAACTAGCCTCTCCCTATGGAGGATCCCTATACCATTCTACAGATAAAACGTTGTGGAATTTTTCGGTTCGTGTACCTACCCGAAGTGATCAAATAAAATAAAATTCTGCATTAAAATTGATAGAAAAGACAAGTAGTTTGTTTAGGCATGGTTTGTAAGGAATTACAAACCTGCACACATATATTCAAACGCACATAACTATAGAATCAATTCTTAATGCGCATGTGAACGCCATCAGTGTCTATCACAGGTTCGCGTTTAAACTCTGTTTAGAGAGAACGGTGTCGTCTTAGCGGCCCCTAATTCAATAACAAATGATCATTTAGACGGAAGTGAATCAATCAAAACTAACTTTAGCTGGAAAAAACATTATTCAAGAACCACTATAAAACCAAACCAATATCTGTTACCTTAAATTATAAGTTTATCTCTGTAAAGCTGCTTTGAAACAATCTACATTGTTAAAAGCGCTATATAAATGAGGATGACATGACTTGATTCTCAATACCTACTTTGATACAAAAAACACTTATTTTAACCATCTAACTGCTGTAGAGATACATTTATAAAAAAATATCTCTGCAGTAGAGAAAAAAAAAATCAATTTTGATTTTAATTACAAAAGTTATATTTAAAACAAATAAATTATAAAGTAAACAAAAAACTAAATATACCTTCAAATCAAGTAAATAGTAATAAAGAAGAGCAACAAGCATCATCACATTACAAGCAACAAACAAAATGTGCTTTTAGTATTTAGCAGTAGAGGGCTTTTTTAAGTTACTGAAGTTTACATTGTCATATTAATTTTTATTTTAATATTGACTTGGTAGTAGGTAGCGGTACTTTTTGACATCACTAAAGCCTGTTTTATGCTTCTGCGTCGAATAGACGGCGTACCCCCGCAGACCCCTCTGCGTTGCCGCGAACCCCTCCGCCGTAGATCGACGTGCACCTCCAAAAAATTTTAACTACGCATCGAGGCGACGCAGACCACAAGGGCTGTGATTGGTCAGATGCACCGTGATGCAACTCAACCTGACGCAGAACCATAAAACCGTAGGAGTGACGGCGTAGGTACGCCGTGGAGTTGACGCAGAAGCATAATGAGGCCTTAACACTGCCTAATCTTGAAGAATTTGCCTATTGTGGTAACCCTTTGCAACAAGGTTCTATAGCTAACATTAGTTAACATGAATTAAAAATGAAAACTACTTTTAAAGGATTAACATAACATAACATAAATGGCCCTATTATAAACATGGCACAATGCGGCGCCAGGCGCGACGCAAGTGTTTTTTGCTAGTTTCAGCCCGAAACTTAGTTTAAAAAAAAAACCTGGTCTAAAGTCAATGGCGCAGTATTTTGTTTTGTTATTTTAAGAGCGCGTTAGTAATATGCGCCTATAGGCGGGTGCACAATGCGCGCGCACTCTGTAACTGCTTATTACACACACAGGGACGCGCAGCAGCACACAAACATGCCAAATATTAAAAATAAAAGGATTACAATGTAAAAGAGTAATAATGTGTACATAGATATGGTGGAATCTGGCTTGTCCCATAGATGGTCTGCTTGCACGCTTTAACCTTGGTATGTTTAGCCCAAAACACACCCATTACTCATGAAGAGAATAGGGACAACCCTATTAGACCATTTTCTTGTCGTTAAACTAGCAAAAGTGGATTTGGACACGCCCTAAGTGCACTTGCGCTGTGTGCTTTAGACCATGCGCTTAGATCGTTAAAATAGGGCCCAAATAGGGCCCTTCTTGTAAAGCATTAATTTCTTTGGATCAAGCGATCTTACTTCCTTCCGTCACTAGAGGCGTTACTGGGGTTCTCAGCGGGTGACTCTCGCCTCTGAGGGGTGGGCTGCACAACTGCTGTGCGACTCGCTCTGTCCTGATCATTCACCTTGACTTCTTTATCCTCACTGGTCTGAAAAACACAAACATACAGTGATTAACCACAAGCACCAGCAGAGCACATGCTGACAGTGAAAGCTAAGACAGAAGAGTGTGTGTCTTACCCCTGAAGAAGGAACAATGCTTTCTGGAGATGATACTGTTGAACATTCTAGAACAGAGAAGAAAACAAACATCAAACAGATTGAACTCTTGTACAGGTATGTTTCATGTACGTAAATATGATAATGCTGCTGTATATGTTTGAGTGAGTGAGTGAGTGAGTGAGTGAGAGAGAGAGAGAGAGAGAGAGAGAGAGAGAGAGAGAGAAACGACAAACCTGGGCTGCTTTCTCTCTCATCGTTGAGACACAGGCCACCTGAGACCCCTCGTTCTTTAGACTGGTCCTGTACACACATTTTGTCCCTGCTGCTCATCCGGCACACAGAGCTTCTGAGAGAGAGAGACATGAGTGAAGATGCCCGTGACAGAAAAAAACTAAAACACAAATCATTTTTCTCACCTGCGTTTCTTGTTTGCAGTGTTGGCATTTGAGATCTGTGAATTCTGTTGCTCAATAAGTGCCTGTTCAGTCCTCCACTAAAATAAACAGACACAAAAATGTATATAATCTTCACACTTAATTAATATTGGATCTAAATAGATCAGATTTAATTAATTTTCTGATTAAACATCATAGTAATGAGTGACATATTTCACTAGGGTTGAGTCTGCATCAAAATTTTGACTTGGGTACAAAAATAAAATAAACAGCCACACTTGACAATGACACAATGACTCATTCATTGAAATAAAGGTTGTCATAGATTAATTACTAAGTTAACACATTAATGTATTTGGTCTTTAAGGAAAGAAAAATATATCTTTATATACATTATTTATATATACTATATTTTTATTTATTTAATTTTTTTGGGCTTCTATGTGTATATGTGTTAAAGGCCTTAAAAGTTTTTATTTAGCCTCGTATTATGAACTTTAGGAAACATCGACAGATCATTCAAAATGCTTTCCTGTCTTTCTGGGATATATAAAAATGATATTTGGTCTATTTTGCTTGCCTAATTTATACATTGTTTTCATAGTAAATAATGTGGAAAAAGTGAATAATGGGGGATAAATTAACAACTGACACACCCTGGGAGAGCAATGTGAGTGATGATTTACAGAAATGAAAGAGATTCCAAGTGTAGTCCATTAGAATAATTCTGTGGATATTATACAGTTGAACAGATTGCAAGACTGCAAGTGTCCTTTCTCTTTCATATTGTCCTTTCTCTTTCATATTGCCAGAGCAAAGAAAAAGAAAGCAGAGAAAAAAACCCCAAAAAAACTCATGTTAGAAGTTGTGTTATTGACGTCACAAAAACACACTTGGGTGTTAAGAGTTTATCAGCAAATATTAGTACAAATATTAACAAATAATTGAAAACCTTTACCAATAAAACGGATTCGGCCCGCAGGCCACCAGTTGAAAAGGCATTCTATATTACATGCAACATGCTGTAAATTTCTTCCTTTTGTGTGTCTAAAATGACTGATTGATTTAGATAGAGTTGTGTGTCTGTGCGTGTTCTTACATTAGCCTGTCTTTGAGACAGCTCTTCTAGTAAAGACACAACGCTCTCGTCCGCCACATCAAATGGAGTCTGACCCTTAAAAAAAAAAAACTTTCAGTTATTATAATTTCCTAAACATGCATGCACACCCACACACATTATGAAACAGAATTATGGCTAACTGCAGTGCTGCTGCTGCCTGCAGAAGTGTGGTGCATTTTGACACAAAACAGTAGCTCCACACTTCCTCTTCCTTTAAGAGAGAATGAGCCCTCTGCACTTATTTTTTTGCTATTGCTATTGCTTTTATTTTCCCATTTAGAAAATAAATGTTAACACATTTTTTGATGTGAACTGAGTATAACACATAAAAATAGTAATAGATAAAATAAGATAGAATTGTCCTGAAATATAAATGTGGCACAATGGTGGATTTGACTTTGTACCAGGTGTATACCTGTCTCAGGAAGACAGCTTTGTTTCTCATAGACAACAGTTATAAGCAAACAGAATGTTTCCCAATCAGTGCACTTAATCCCTCAATCACTCACCCCATTGCTAATGGCCTCCATGTCACACAGCTGCTCAGCAAGCAGACGACAGGCCTCACTTTGACCCCAGTGAGCAGCAGCATGGAGAGGAGTCCAGCCATCATAGTCTTTAGTACTCACATCCAAACCACACTGACACAACAATCTGAGAGAGAGAGAGAGAGAGAGAGAGAGAGAGAGAGAGAGAGAGAGAGAGAGAGAGAGAGAGAGAGAGAGAGAGAGAGAGAGAGAGAGAGAGAGAGAGAGAGAGAGAGAGAGAGAGAGAGAGAGAGAGAGAGAAGGTATTTGAAGTCAACTGTGTGTTCAATATAATGTAGACACAAGCTGTGTTCCAAAACCTAGTTACCATTTTAAAGGCAGCATTTTAAAGGGTAATGAAACACAGAAACACTTAAAAAAAATGTTAACACATATGCACAGTATGCATTGCATATAGCTAACAAGAATATCACACAATGAATATTAGGGGGAAAGTGGTTAGGTTTTCAGTTATTTTTATCCATTTCATTCTTCCAAGTTAACAACCAAAGCAATGTCACAGAATGTGACATCATTGTTTAAATTGTGATTAATTTAGCTATAACTAATGTTTTAGGCCATTTCTATTTTACTTTTCCTAAATAAAAAAAATAGAAAAGAACCACCGCTCATCCGTCAAAAATGTCTTGTAGAGAGGTGCTGCTACATTACATAGACAGGCGACTATGTCAGAGAGAGCTGTATTGGATCTACATGTTAGAAGCTCTACAACCACTGGGCCTTAATGAGGATTTTGATATGAGTGTGTTTCTTTAATCTCATTATTATAGACTATTCCATGCTTTATGATGGCCATAGCCTGATATTTGCATGGAATAGGTTTATGTAGTGTAATGATTTTTTTGGTATATTATTTTTGATTTGAAATCTTGATGTTATTTATGTTTTGTTTTCAGTAGACCCTGTGCCTAAGGCTATATTTGATATAGGCTATGTTGAACTACATTTCCCATGTTCCCTATCCCTGTAGCCTTAGCCATGTAAACACAGGTGTCTGGCATCATGCAATCAGGAGAGGTGATTGACAAGGGCCTTTTTGTATGGCCACATTCACTTTGTTTGTATGCCTGAAGAAGGTCGGAAGACCGAAAGCTTGCTTTTAAAATTGATTTTGCACAGTGTTTTTGAGTGTGTGGCTGCTGTATTTTTACAATTATTTTACTTTTCCTAAAATTACATTATGAAGAAAATAAAATTAGTAAGTAAAACTATTAATCCCAAAAATGCCCCATTCAGATTTGTGATCAAGTGGATTTTGCAGGCAACTTCCAAATTCAAAAATAAAAAAGGTACCTTTGGTAATCACATTTATGGTAAATAAATATTATTAGTGCAGCAAACTCATTGCCGTTTTGAATCCAAAATATATGTGATTTGTGCAGAACCACAGTTTTTGATGAGTGGTGAGGAAATCAGTCGAACATTCTATGCAAATGACCACTGAAGACTTTCGGTGTTTAATTTGACATTTATGTGGATTAATAATAAATATCTGTTATGTGAAAATGCCTTTTTTTTCTTTCAGCTGATTGCATGCTTATAGCAGTGCAAGCACAAGCATTTGCATTCTAACACCTACAACATGTGACCACAAATGGCAACAGATAACAGCCTCTAATTTACAAAACATGCTTCCATTAAAACACACACACACACACACACACACACACACACACACACACACACACACACACACACACACACACACACACACACACACACACACACACACACACACACACACACACACACACACACACACACACACACACACACACAAAAACGTTTCTGTAAATAAAAAAATAAAAAACAGTAACTAAATAATTATATTTAAAATTAAAGTAATTCAATTTTTGGATTCCAGAAGTTTTAGGACCTGAATGTACTTCCCACTCCCACTCTTTTTAACCAATGAATTTACACGACTCTTCACATTGTTTGGGATTTACAAAGAAGTTTAACATTTTTAACTCTACCAATAAAATTAAATATTGCAGAGCTTGGAATAACTAGTAAAATGTATGTTTAATAATAATTATTATTACTAATTTACATGACTTATCCAGGTCTACAAATCACACTTTTAGGCTATATTTTTTAAAATTAGGCTACCTCATACCGATGTGAACAGATTTTATGTTACACTTCCATGAAAAAAGAACCCCCACTTTTTTTTTCTGAAGTAGCTTGAAACTGACAAAAGTAATTAGAATCCATCGTTTATTCCATAGTAAAAAAAAAAAAAAAAAAACAGATTTTGCTTTGGGCAAAAATGATGGGAAACCTAAAATTTTGTTGCAGTCTTTAGAGGCAATCAATGCAAACAAGCGATTTCAGGTACTTTGGCCCACTCTTCATGAGCAAACTTCTCCAGCTGTCTCAGGTTGGATGGGTGCCTTCTCCAGAAAGCATGTTTTTAACTTTCCATAGATGTTCAATCAATGGGATTAAGATCAGGGCTCTTTGAAGGCCACTTCAGAACAGTACAGTACTCAGCCATTCTTGGGTGCTTTCAGCTATATATTTTGGGTCACTATCCGGTTGGAGGACCCATGAGCTGCAAATGAGACAGATTGCTGATGCTTGGCAGTACATTTCGCTCCAGAAAGCCTCGATAGTGTTGCGACTTCATTTTGCTCTGCATAGGGCTGGACGATATGGCCAAATTTTATATGACGATATATTTCTTAATTTCGGTCGATACGATATAATTCCGATATCGATATGAACAATATAAAAGCCTCAGAAAAACTGCCAAGAACGCCCATAACAGATGTCTGTTCCTACAATCTTCTGAAAAATGAATTTGCCAAGTCTATGAAATCTGCTGAAGTCTTTCGCTACTGCACCATAACAAACTACACGAAGCAATGAAATAACCCATCATAACAATAATATTCTCTTCTTAATACCTGCTACAAGACTATGAAAGCATATGGGTAGCAATATTAAGTTTGAAATGTAATATGCAAAATGACAATGTAATATGTAAAATGGCAATGCATTTCTGTTTTTAAATTTACATTTGCCATTACATTTGTGCAACATTTGGTGCACAAAATGGGGGGATTTTTTTTCCGATTTGAATCCCATTTCCTGCATTTACATAAATTTAGGGACTATGTTGTTACAAAATCCAGGAAATAATTAAGTTGATTATAATGATAAATTCTGCCAAAAATAAAAGTAGGCTACTAAACTATGTATAACAAAAATATGTCTTAGTTTTTTCAAGACTTGAGATAATCATTTTATAAATCAAAAATGTTCACCATTAATGTTTAGAACATTAATCCCCTGGTTGAGAATCACTGGTTTAAATAATCAGAATAAATGTAATTGTGGTGAAAGTTTAACTATTCCCAAAAAAAGTAAGTTATTCCCTCGACTCGTCTGTCTCATGACTAATATCAACCCTTTAGTCTTTGTCTGCCCTCTGGGCAAATGTAGGGCGGGACTTAATTTTGTCCATTGGGAACTGATTAAAATGTTGTGGTTTGCTATTGCTATGATCTCATGTGAGTGACAGGTTGTCGCACCCTTGCGCCGAAAAAAGGGTCATCAGAGAAGATATGTCATTGCAAGAGGAAGGATAAGTTATTATTTGTGTTATATGATGTGCACAGATGAACCACAGATATAATACATAGTGCACAGATACTGCAAAAATAATGCTATAATATAATATATAAATACTAAAATATTCCATGAAAAATAGGAATTGCCCTTTTTTTATTTTATGATGACTTTAAAGTCTGGATGAACCATAAATTGAGACATAGCAACATTTCATAAAGCATTTTGATTTCAAGGTGACTTTAAAGTTCATCTGAATAGTGAGTGTGTTTGTAGGTTTGCCTTCTCCAAATGCTTTCTCCTCCCCTCTTCCCATTCTCAGTTATTCTTTTTCTCTTCAGTCACGTTTTGTGATATCATGCAGTGTACAAGAAGCTGATGTGCCTTCTGCTCTAAACAGCTCTGAGACACACTCCACTCCTTCCCCACTTTGCATAGAGACAGGAAATAAACAATGGCTATTCTGTGAACAGAGAACCGCCCAATGGCGTGGTGGAACACCCTGCATGAGTATGGGGTGTTAAACTGGTCAAATAAGGGTGGATTGGTCCCTAGGGTTTAAGACAAACCAAACACTACAAAATTCGTTAATCAATTAGATACTAGTAGTCTGAGGTAAAACTCTTAAAAAGTTTGCATTATACCACGTTACCATCATATGAGTTAAACTTTTGCAATGTCAAGTTTTTTTTACAAGGCTTTCTCTCCCACATTTCCCTGTTTGGATTCATACTTACTTAATGGCCTCCAAATATCCTTTAGCTGCTGCAACATGTAAGGGAGTAGCACCAGTCCGGGGATGGCAAATGTTAGCAGGTAGCCCGTCTGTGAGCCAATGGCGGGCATCATGCATGATCCACTCCTCTTCTGCCCGCTTAGCTGCTTCCACATCCATGCCTGATGAGAGATGGACTGATTATAAGTGTATCTCCTACACTTCTGCATAAAACAAAAAAATTGGCAAGATTCTCTGAGGAGAATTATCTAAAAAATTTGAGTCTGTTATTATTATTAATTTTAATCTAACCAGCTGATGTTGATTTGGAAAAACGAATTAAATGTAAAATGTACTAATCTATACATTTCTAGAAACATACACAATGTTTAAAATTATGGAAAACATAGACAATTATTGAAATATTTTGTCAAGTTATTTGTGAATGAATATAGGGTAAATATATACAAAGTTACATAATACATTGAGTAAAAATGCCTTTAAGTTATGTTTAATTTGTGTGACTCGATCAAAAAGTAAAAATGATTTGAGTCTGCACATTAAAGGGATATTTAGTTTTCCCAAAAATGTTGATTCTGTCATCATTTACTTACCCTCATGCCATTCTAAATATGTATGAATATCTTTGGTCTGTGTAACTCAAAAGAAAATATTTTAAAATAGTTGGTAATCACATGGTTTTGGTTACCACTGATTTTTTTAATGTACAAAAATACCCTGAGTAATTTCTCAAAATATATTTTGAGAAAATAAGAAAGTCATACAGTTTTTGAAGGACATGACAGAGTAAATCAGACAAAAAATTTGGGTAAACTAAAACCTTAATGTTATTGATCCAATAACATTCAGGGTTTTCATCAGATGACTTTTTGACTCCGAGAGGTCAAAAGCTTGCAAGTTGTTGAATAACCTCAGTGCGCGGAAATGTGTGCTTTTATTTTATATTGTGTGCTTTGTATACCTGTACTCCAACAAACTTGGATTGGGTGATTATTCTTAATAAAGGCTTTAACTTCTGTAACCTATACACGATTCATGATGTGACATCTCAAATGTTGTGTTGTCTAACCATGTGTTGATGTGTGTTCCAGCAGCAGTGTCTCTGTGGCCTCATCCTCTGCAATGTCCAGTGGTACATCACCATCACAGTTCACTGTGCAGAGAGATGCACCCTGCTGGAGCAGAAATCTGAAACACAAATGTAATCTTACATTGTGAACTCTGGAATGAGCCTAAAAGTTTACAGCAGTCAGAAAAATGTATATTTCACTATAAACTACAGTCAAGGACTACAGTCAAGTTGTACAATGTCTGAGTGACAGTACCAGTAAGCACAGTATAATAAATACTAACGGGGTTCATAACATTCATTCACAACAGTCCAAGTACTTTTACTACTTAATATTTCAAAATAATTTAAACCCCCTAAATCACACAAATCTGTCCACAAATACAAACACATTTAAAAACGGTCACAATGTAAGCAACTTTTTTATTAGCGGACCTTTAAAATGCTTCTCATGAATAGTAGTATAATAGAAAAAAAGCAGTGCCAAGATTTAGTAAAAGCTATGACATTAAACACGATAGCGGTTCATGATATCACTGCGCACAATCGAAGATTGTTATCTCATGATGTGACATCTTAATGACACAGAATAATGACATGTATTTTCATTGTACAGCATTGTTTGGTAATGTAAGGTACAGTGGTTCTTAACCATGGGGTCAGGGTGCACTAGCAGGCCTCAGCAAACTTCCAAGGGGACCTCAAGATGACTTAAAATGTTTTTTAAAAAAACAAGTTGTCTTTTTTTTTTTTAAGGAGTATTCCTACGGTCTTGACAACCTGAATATACGAGGAAGCCTCATTTTAAAAGTGTGATTTCTAGACCTGGAAAAGTCATGTAAATTAATAAAATCTTACAACTACATTTTTAAAGAATTTACATTTTTCTAGTTATGCCAAGCTCTAAAATATTTTATTGGGTAGAAACTGAGTATAATATATATATATATATATATATATATATATATATATATATATATATATATATATATATATATATATAAACAAATATATAAAAATTTGTTGTGGACAATTCTCCAGGCATCTTGGAGTCAAAAAAGTTCTAGAAGGATATCACTTAATGAATTTGTTAAATAAAATAATGTTTTAATCAGAAGTTGTGTTTTTAAAGGTGGGATCAGTAGTTTTTGAAAAACATTTCACACATTGAAAACAGTGTCAGACCGAGTACCAAAACACACCTGTAGTAACCAATCAGCAGTAAGGGGTCTACTAATGATGGGGAGGAGAGAGCACTCAGTGCACACAGAACAGACATTAGCCGAACTACTACAGAAAGAGAGATGGCAGATAAAAAACAAAAGAGGAAAATGTATGCAGAACTTAAAATTAAAAAGAAGGCTTACGATCAGGCAAGAGGTAGAACTCGTTGTGGGCCACAATCTAGAAGCCAAAATAATTTGTCGGCCGAGAGACTGAATAGGGGAAACTCATTGCCAGATGCGCTTGCTCAATTACCGTGAATACAAAGACTGCGTTTGTAGATTTATTTGTGTTAGAAACGAACAAGGTAGTGTCAAATACATTGCATACTTGTTTCACTGGTATAGTGTCCAAACGGCATTAAACAACGTTAGAAATGTGTTCTATAGCGGTCAACAAAATAAGACTTCCCCCATCACCCCCTCTCTTCCTAACGAACCCCACAGGTGAGAAGATGATATAGTCTCACTTCCTCCACCACCACCAGGTGCCTTAATTACCGTTAGTAACCAAAATAATTTGTTCATAAAATAGAACAATTCCAGGCTCTTACATTCCGGCCCCTAATTATTACAGCTCTCACACAGTAATAATTACACATACATTACCCAAGCGGGGGAAGGAAAAATAAGTAAAAGATTATTAAAAAATAGTCCATCATAAAAATTGAACCAATCTTTGGGATTCTCTCAGAAGAAAAAAAGTCAAAAAATAGTCCAATCAATTCCGTCAAAAGTCAAGTACAATAATCAGGATTCAGCTGACTCCTGGGTAGGGTTTTACCAGCCTTTTAAGTTCTTTCTTAAATTGGAATGTAAAGTCCACACTAGAGGCTCTGTACTATAACTCTCCGTAAAGTAATGCGTAGTCGCATAATATGACGTTTAGTCTCGATGAATCAATAGCAGCCTTCAAATACGTGACCAGAACTTGTTGAATTGCCGTGAATTTCAGTTTATCCTTCATTCTAACTTCTTTTGCCTCACGTTACTAACGGTAAAAACAAGTTTCCATTAAATACGATACTTGAACATGAAAACATTAGTGTTTTTATATGTAAATAACATTCAGAAACTGTATTTGAAATGAAATTAATAAGTATCAATAAATAAATATTGATACAAAAAACATAAGATATTACGTTTATTGATTATGACTGATATTTGACATGCACAACATGGACAGATGCACACAGCGGCGCTGTTTAGGACGGATTGGTGTTAAAGATCCGCTAACAAAGTTATCTTTTCACATAATGTTCTCTCTCTTAAAATGTAAGTGAGTGTAAATGTCAGCATTATCATATGTCTAAAGAATTGAAGTCTGTCAGGTAAAAGAAGAGCTTATTGATGCAGTTCAGTCTGTCTGATATTTTATTCCAACCGTTACTCCTGATCGGAGGCTGCCATAAATATTTAGTTGGAACTTAGAGTTACGTTTAAACAAAGTTTAATGTTGCAACGTAAAAATATTTAGTAGTTTGTAAGTTGTAACTTAGTGCCCATTTACGTGAAAACTAGGGTAAGTTGTAACTTACGCACAGCTGGTGCAACTGGCCCCTGAAGAAGGCAGATCTTGGTCACGGGCCTGCATATATGGTTGGTTTGGGTCTTTATCCAGACTTGTCTCACGAGTCCCCTTCTGTCTGGCAGCACTTCAGTTATCCTTCCGATGATCCAGGAGTTGCTGGGCGCAGAATCATCCACTACAGGAATTATGTCCCCAGGAATGAAATTCCGCTTAATCTTGGTCCATTTTTGTCGTTCCTGCAGTTGTGGTAAATACTCCTTAGTCCACCTTTTCCAAAACAAGTCAGCCATGTATTGGACTTGCTTCCATCTTCACCGTGCATACATGTCCTCTTTCTGAAATAGTCCAAGAGGTAAACATGGTAACCAAGAGGTAAACATGGTATCGTTTTGAGAAGCAGAAGGTGGTTTGGAGTTAATGCTTCCAAATCGTTGGGATCTGTCGATTCCTTGGTGATGGGTCTACCGTTGAGAATTGCTTCGACTTCACAGAGCACTGTGCAGAGTGCTTCCTCGTCCAGTCTTTGTGTACTTAAAGTAGAGTTAAGGACCTTTCTGACAGAACGAATCAACCTCTCCCATGCTCCTCCATGGTGTGATCCAGTGGGAGGGTTGAAGGTCCATTTAATTCCTTTTAACAAGAGTGCTTCATTGATCTGTTCCAAGTTCCATCCTGCAATGGCTCGTCTCAACTCACGCTCTGTGCCTACAAAGTTGGTGCCATTGTCTGACCGCAACTCTTTGACCTGTCCTCTTCTTGCGATGAAGCGTCGCAGTGCATTAATGCAGGAATCTGTGTCCAATGATGAGGCGACTTCAATGTGTACTCCTCTTATCGCCAAACACGTGAAGATAACTCCATATCATTTTACAAGACTCCTACCACGCTTGACCTCGAACGGACCAAAGTAGTCAAGTCCGACATGACTGAAGGGAGGTTCTTCAGAAGAAACTCTGTCTTCAGGCAAATCTGCCATCTGCTGTTGACCTGCAGCTCCATGTAGCCCCCGACACACCACACATCTTGCCAAGATCTTCCTTATGGAACCGCTAACACCAGAGATCCAGTATCTCTGGCGTAGTCTTGACAACATATGATTTCTACCTCTATGGCTGACCTCTCGATGAATATGTTGTAGAATGAGGTGAGAGATATGAAGGTCTTTAGCTAATATGGCAGGATGTTTCGACTCTTCAGGCATGGCAGCCTTACTTAGCCGTCCTCCAACTCTTAACACACCATCTTCCAATATTGGATTGAGTTTGTATAAATGGCTGTTTCTTTTTACACCTTCTCCCTTTTGGAGGCAGGAGAACTCTTCTGAGCACCTTTTCCTCTGACAAAACGTAATAATTTAAATTTCAGCTTCTCGGATCTCTCTCAATGAGAGATAACCTCCGCAGAGCTTATTCTTGAAATCACACATGTACTTGGTGAGGGCATCTTCCTGTTGAGTTGCATTTGACACGGACCGTGTAAGACATGCAGTGACCTCCTTCATTCTTCTGAGATTCAGAAAGAAAGCCTTGAACCTTAGGACCCAGCCCATCACTCTTGTTAGACGTGTTCAAGATGAGATACGATTGATCAAACAAGTCATGGTATCATTTTCATCCCTAATTGTAGAGACTCCAATTGCAGCTGACACTTTGACCTCCAGGTGGAAGCTCCTGCAATTCATCTGGGTTATCAGGCCGGTCTTCTTCTGATTGTAAGAGAAATGAGGGACCACAAATCCAAGTTTCATTATGTAGGAATGGTTCCGCCTTCGCACCTCTGGAGGCAAGATCTGAGGGATTGTGTGCAGTGTTCACAAATCTCCATAGAGATGCATCAGAAACCTTGAGAATCTCTGAGACCCTGTTTGCCACAAAGATTCGAAATCTTGAAGTTTCATTCAAAATGTATTTTAATTAAGAGGTACTATCTGTCCAAAAAAAAAAATCTTGAAGCTGTAATCTTAGCTCCTTTCTCCACAGCTTGTCCATACGAGCTGGAGCTGCTACAACAGCAGCTATCAACTCCATACGTGGGATAGTAACAGGCCTTAAAGGTGCCACCCTGGATTTTCCCATTATGAAGGTGCTGTGTATCTGAGAGTGTTCATTAAGCAGCAGCAGATAGGTAACAGTACCATATCCTTCCTCACTTGCGTCGGCAAAATGATGCAACTGAGCAGTGGCTACTTCTCCAAAGTTCAGAGGTTTTAAACATCGTCTGATGCTGAAGCCTTCCAACTGATGTAGCTCCATCAACCAGTCTATCCATTCCTGGGCAACCGCTACTGGTATGAAGTCATCCCAAACTAGCCGGCTCCGACACAGGTCCTGGAGAATTCTTTTAGCTATAAAAACCACAGGAGCTAGGATCCCCAAAGGGTCGTAGAAAGAGCTGACGGTTGAAAGGATCCCTCTGCGGGTCAATGGTCTCTCCTGAATAGTTATGCTGAACATAAAGGTGTCAGACTGGACGCACCAATGCAATCCCAGTGCTCTCTCAACAGGTAATGAGTCATGGTCCAGATCCAGGTCTTTAACATCCTTTGCTCTCTCCTCCTCAGGTATTGAGGCCAACACACTGCGACTGTTGCTTATCCATTTCGTTAGATGGAACCCCTTTAGAGAGGGATATAGCTTCCTGTTCTAAGGCTACAGAAGCAAGGCAGTCATCCACATAGAAACTGTACATGATGGTCTCAATCACTTGCTGGCTAAAGAAGTCTTTGCTGTCTTCTGCACACCTTTGTAGAGTTATTCATGAAAGCAGTGTAGTCCTTATGGAATAATGCGTCTCTGATAAACCTTCTCTTCAGGTTAAGGGTGTGTTGTTTTGCAATGTTACGGTTGTTAGGCATGCTTACCTTTCTGTCCTTCAGAGGTAAAGCAATACTGTAATGGCCATCAACTAATTTCACAGTACTGTTAGCCATTTCCAAGAACCTGCATCCCTTGGAGGTCCTAGCTGTTCCTCATGACTGCACTCTGGAAAGTCTGTCTTGAACTGTTGTTTCCAGAGTTCATCAAGTGTTACAGCAGGAATTCTGTTGATGGTAAATGCAGACTGATACACACCAGGTCCATCACAACATTCTCCAACAAGGGGTCCATTTACCATCCAACCAAGCATAGTCTTGATGGCATACGGCCCTTCATCCACACTCCGGATGATTTCAAGTGGTTCCAAAGCTCTGGGTACATTCATACCTATCAGAAGCTCCACATCTGTATCCATCTCAGGCAAGTACACATGTTTCAAATGAGGCCATTTATGCAAATCCTCTCGTGGGATGTCACTCCTATTTACAGGCATCCTAGGTTGTGTGAAGATATCTGGCATTTCACAGTACCAGCCACTGTCCAATCCAGCCACTTCCAAGTCCGACACAATACAACGGTCCACAATTCTCTCTTGGCCCATCGTGCACAAAAGAATCTTCGTTTTTCTCCCGGAGAGATTCAATCTATCCATCAAACCCATTGTGCAGAAGGATGCTGAACTGCCCTGGTCCAAAATGGCATAGGTCTCCACTGTCTTTTGCCCACTCTTTGATTTAAACTTTACTGGTACGATGGCGAGCTTGAAATCTTGTTCGCCGGCCCCAGTAAGACAACTGGTTTGGACTGCAACCAAAGAACTGCCCACTGCACTCTATGAGTTGCTCTTACCTTTCTCTGCGTCTGCTCTCTTGTCCTTGTGGTGGATGTGAAGCATAATAGGGTCCCTTGAGCCACATATTTTGCAAGAGAGACGTTTCCTGCACTCCTTACTGATGTGACCAGTACACAAACAACCAAAACAAACTCCACTCTTTTTCAGGAAATCAATCTTCTCACTTTGAGCTATCTTCTCCAGCAGAGTACAAAACTACAGCACGTGTCCACCTTTGCAGTACAGGCAAATCCTTTCAGGTAAATGTCCATCTTTAAACTTATGTTCTGTTAGTATCTTTTTAACTGTAGTAGCAGCAGTGGCAAAGCTACTTCCCTTAGTCCCTAAGCGAATTGATCTTGTCCTGCTGCCTTCTTTATTTGCCACCAACACTGGTACGTCCTGTAGATTTCCAAACACAGGATCGGTCATGATCTTCACTTGACACTCCATAAAAGTCACAATTTCAACAAAAATTGCTCTCCGTCGACGCGTTTCCGGGATGCCACATGACACGGTTTGTCACTTATCTCTCAATTTGTAAGGTAATCTTTTAATCACGGTGATCATAATGGCAGGTGTATTCAATTCACACAGACCAATCAATTCAACCTCATCCATGGCATTGCAACATCCACGAAAAAACAGACTGTATGCATGTAAAGGCTTTCCATCTTCTGGCTTAATCACTGGCCCGAAGAGACCCTATCCAAATAGGCAGATGCCATCATATGCTCGTTTCCAAAGTGTTCATGCAGTAAAGTCTTTGCCTATGCATGACCTGAGCCATCAGTCAAATGTTGACAGCTCCTGATAAGTTGTTGTGGTTGCCCCCTTGTGTACTGTTCCAGAAAATGCAGCCCATCTTCAGCATTATCAGTCTTTTCCTCAATTACTTGTTCGAAAGACCGCATGGTACTGTAGAGGGTCGCCATCAAATATTTTGATATTTCTTTTAGGCAGCGATAAAAGACATTGCTGATGCACTAGCATTGATGTTATCTCGTTCTGTTTATTCATTATAGAGAACATGTGGTTCTGGTCACTGTTAGTGTTCGTGGAAAAGGACGTATGGACATCTCCATTGTAGGGTATCTGGCTAAATCAAGGGTCGTTCATCTGAACACATATAAATGCACATTCCTTCTGAAATCACAAAGCTTTTAACCTCTGAACTCATGAAGGCAAATTATGCATTAGGCTCCGGCCAGTCTGCAATAGACGATTCGGGTGACAACTTTATGGCACCCAGAGGTCCAGCATACAACAAGACACCGAGCTTCACAGAGATGTGTTATCACACAACTATCCAAGGAACTATCCAACTGGCAAGGAAGAACTCAGGGTGAAGACACACACACACACACATGAAACTTTCATCATATAAAGACTTTACCGAAATATATTTGATATGTTTTTATGTGTGTCGGCATGCCCAAGTCAGGTGGGAATACATATATTGCTGTTGTAGTTTTAAATTAACTATAACGTGTGTAATTATGTATCAAGCCGTATCTTTGTAATTCCTATGCTTTTTCATGTTTTGTCTGTTACCAATGTAAATCTCGCAGTTTATCCCAGCTGAATCCATATCGTATATTGTGCTGAAATGTATTTTACTATGTTTTATCATCCCTGGAGTAAAATTTTACGCATTTCTGTCACTTTCATAAAAGATCTAAATGACCTACATGACAGGACAAAAGAAATTCTGCCCGCCAAAGTTTCGTTGAATGTCATTGGCCAGGGCTCCACACAGAGGTGTGGACTTCAGTTCCTTTAAGAGAACTGACACCCCTGCCTCCTTTCTCTCTTACCCTCTCTCCTCCTCCTAGCATCATGTAACGGATCCGCGATTCCCCCCTCAGGGGATCTTTTCCTTTGTTTCTTTAAGTTTTTATTTTTCAATTTCCGAATTCTCCTTTGTTCTTTTCCACCGACGAGTGAAGTGAACTTAGCCTGGACAAGCGGTCAGTCCGTGAACAAGACAAGATCGCGCAAGTCGTTTTTCTGAATATCCAGTTCTCCTGTTGTTTCAGTGTAGTATCTACAACAAGGTAAGGTTGTTTTCGATTCTCTGGTTATTTTCTGTTTTTGCCTTCTCATAAATTTGTATTTTAATTAGACGCGTTCCCACTTTATATAACAGCCGCTCTGAATAGCAGTCTGAAATTGCAGTTTAAATTTTATAGCACTTAAGTGAGCGCTGTCCAACAGCTAGTTTCGGGTAATTTGCGTTTGCTGTGTTAATGTGTTAATGTAGTCATCCTCAATCACCCCATCAAGGTCGGTCAGATATCTTGGAGTAATATTTGATGACCAGCTGACCTTCACAGACCACATTACAAAGATAGCTCGATCATGCAGGTTTGCAATGTATAACATCAGGAAGATCAGGCTTTTCCTAACTGAGCATGCAACACAACTTCTCGTCCAGGCCCTGGTTATTTCTAGGCTTGATTACTGCAATGCTCTTCTAGCTGGACTTCCATCATGTGTTACTAAACCTCTACAAATGATCCAGAATGCTGCAGCCCGCCTTGTCATCAACGAGCCTAAAAGGGCTCACGTCACTCCTCTGTTCATCTCACTGCATTGGCTACCACTCGCTGCTCGCATCAAATTCAAAGCTTTGACGCTTACTTACAGATCTACCACGGACTCAGCTCCGTCCTACTTTCACTCCCTACTACAAGTCTACGCCCCTGCCAGAAGCCTACAATCGGCCAAGGACCGACGGCTCATGGTGCCATCACAGCGAGGCACTAAATCACTCTCCAGAACATTCTCATTCACGGTTCCATGCTGGTGGAATGATCTCCCCACCCTCGTCCGTAATGCAGAATCCCTGACAGCATTCAAAAGACGACTGAAAACTCATCCCTTTTCCGTGAGTACTTAACATAAAAAATTAAAAATAAATTCTTCTCTTTTAAATCTTTCCTTCCCTTTTAAATCTTCCCTTGTCTGGCTTTTGCTGCTCTGAGCAATGCCTGAACTTTGTATTTTGAGCACTTCTTGCGTCATTCTTCCCTCTTCACGATGACTCGCTTGCTTTAGTCCTCAGATGTAAGTCGCTTTGGATAAAAGCGTCTGCTAAATGACTAAATGTAAATGTAAATGTAGCCTGAATTGTTTCTTTGGTAATTTAAATCAGAGACCGTTTAAACCTTCGTTTGAAAGTGCGCGCTCCAGACTACTGCAGACCACGTGACTCTCCCACGGAACAAATCCACATGCCTTCGAAGCAGCCACACAACGAGCAACTGTGCAAGTATATATTCGTATTGAGATTTCAGAGCTTTAAGATGTGTTTTTCCGTGTTGTCTCTCAAAGGTTTTAAGGTCTGTAATTTGCCACTGATCCTTTCAGATTATCTCTCTCTCTCTCTGTCTCTGTCTGTCTGTCTCTCTCTCTCTCTCTCTCTCTCTCTCATTCTCTCTCTCTCTTTGTTGATGCATTCTCTTTCATTATGTCGTTGCCATTATTGTGTTTGTAAATACATTTATTGTTTGTTATAACCGGTATACGTAACTTTGCCTTTATTAAATGCATTATATTCATTTATTGATTCCGTCTCTATGCTCATACAAGTCACTTTAATGTATAAGATCCAAAGCTACGTGCTTTACAAATTTACTGATAGCCTAATTAAAGAATCATTATGGAACAGGAAAGTTGTTTCTTCTGGCCAGAGAAATAGCTTCTCCTGGAAGTCTATAAAGTAGGATAATTTTGTGAGGTTTGATTGAGATCGAATGATCAGGTTTTTGCTGGACAAAAAGATGATTCGGTCACAAATTAATCCCCTTAAAGATTATCCTGACGATCGATCTATGATAGGCATAATTGATATATTAAATAGTTAATTATAATCCGTTTTGATTAAGTATTGATATACAATTGAGCTAATTTTAACCTGTCTGTAAAATATATTCTGCATATGCAATTAATTATAATCCTTTGTGGTTAATTGCCTAAGGACATATATGAATGCAGATGCAGGGAAAATATTATCCCTTTTTGGGAGATTTAACATGTATGATTATCTGGGTCAAACCCGTATGAATAATTATTAATTGTGAAATTACACATTTTTAATACATATCCCCAAAGCCTGACCCAGGTATTTCCTTACACCATGGTGAGACACTGGAGGCGGTGTTGTATTTCTTGGAATTGTGCTCTGTCCCATAAACCCCGAGGGCCCCTGCCCTGATTGCAGATGGATGGTATTGCGGGTTTTTGCCTTCCAAGCTGTAAATCCACAATTTCCATTGCTTATTTTCCCTTTTCAAGTTGTGGAACAAAAGTATCTGCATCAATGTTAAGAGCTCGAATCGTTTTTCCCCTTTTCTTAAAATATGACTCCATGCCATTAGATCGGTGAGAAACAGCACTCTGCACACCAGATCCAGAGGTCCTTAAAACATTCAATTTAGCCACTGATGCAGCTATATCAGCTTTAAGCTGAAGTTATTCCTTTTTTTGTCTTAGTTTCTCTTCCTGCTCCTCAAGAGAATGTTTTTCCTTCAGCAAACTTTGACGGGTGAGCAGAGCAGCCATTTCAGCCTCTGCTCTTAGACATGCAGATGAAGTAGTGGAAACATTTGATTTTGAACCTTGTTTTCTACTGCTTAGGTTTGATATACTGTCACATGGCAATATGTCATCCTGGTCATCATGTCGAGAAGATGGGTGCCGTTGTCCCTTTTTTACATCATCATGAATCCCAATTTCATCCCCTTCAAGAACTTCCTGGTCACACTCAACGTTTTGAGTTAGCTCTGAACGAGGCCTGTTGGTTTCTGAAATCCACACTCTGGCATCCTTAAAAAACCCTTGGCTGTATTCAGTGATGCTTGTGAACCATGCATTTTGTCTCTCCTGTTCATAAGGAGGGATTAAAGGCATCAAAGATGTGTGCAATGCAGTGGCATTTTCAGACAATTGCAGCAGGACGTCAAACTGTGCTTTAACTTGTGAAGCGTTTTGATCATCTCTCATGAGCTCTTTGAGAGATAATATCTTGCTCTTTAAGTTGCCTACTTCCTTTTTACACTGTTTTTGAATTGACTCAATCCTGCTTGCCAGAGCCTTTTCAGTCAGAGTGATTTTTCTTTTCTCCATATTAGATGAAGTTGAACCAGCCCTTGATCCACTCATCTTGTGCATACACACAGATGCAACTGAACATCGCAGTATGAATCCAACGTAAAGCCAACGACACCAATAGCCACAGTGATTACATGCAGGCACGATATAACCAACGCGTTGAAGCCACACCGCACACACACAAGCCAGCTGTTCACTCCAAACACAAACACGATCAGCGGCAATCGACCCATTCCAAACAACAGCAACAGCAAACTTCAAGTGGCAGTAACCCGTTCAAACTACTTTCCAAAACAAGCCATAACACATACGAAACGCAGGTTACATACCACTGTTTGTTTGTGTGCGATGCTCTCGCGCGGCCGCCGTTCTCCAGCATATTCAGACGGATCAATGTGTGTGTGATCTCAATGGCCGATGATCCCGTATCTCCGTGAGTGATTAACGGCCTTCCATTTGTTTATCGTGACTTTGTTGACAAATGTGGGCGACAATCTAGAAGCCAAAATAATATGTCGGCCGAGAGACTGAATAGGGGAAACTCATTGCCAGACGCGCTTGCTCAATGACCATGAATCCAAAGACTGCGTTTTTAGATTTATTTGTGTTAGAAACGAACAAGGTAGTGTCCAATACATTCCATACTTGTTTCACTGGTATATGGTGTCCAAACAGCATTAAACAACGTTAGAAATTTGTTCTATAGCGGTCAACAAAATAAGACTTCCCCCGTCACCCCCTCTCTTCCTAACGAACCCACACAGGTGAGAAGATGATATAGTCTCACTTCCTCCACCACCACCAGGTGCCTTAATTACCGTAAGTAACCAAAAGAATGTGTTCATAAAATAAAACAATACCAGGCTCTTAAACTCGTGTTAATATCGGAGATGCTTACCAGCGCTGGAGAGAACTCGGGGAGGTATAACATCAGACGCCGAGGTTGATTTATTTCTTCTCAATAGGTTAGTAACATTGCTTAGCTTTGTTTCACAGAACTAATATATGCTGGCCATTGCTTGAATATGCTTGTGTGTCATCTTTGCTTGTTTTTACATTTAAGATCTTATTGTCGTCAGCTATGAAAAAGACACTTTCATTTCCACACCAAAGCCTGGAGCGTCTAAACCACCTCTACTGTCAGTTTCAAGCGTCGGCTCCCAAAGTGTGTCTGAAAAGTAAGATAATATACTCCCAATATATGTTTGTTTCCTTTGGTTCATCATTTAGTGATCGATATAACCCCCTAATCTTTTTATAGTTGTAATATATTCGTTATTATGACTGTCGTGCTTGTGCTATCGAGTTGATCATGATAACTTTGTTTTTGGGATGGATGTTGAGCTTTGTCTTTCACAGGAAATGGAGCTGAACCATTGATGCATTAAAACACACATTACTACCAAAACACATTCGACATGGATTACCATAGTAACACATTGCTTTCACTTATTGATGACATCATACCCTCGGCCGGCGGTGGAAGGTACAGCAGATTCCGTCATAGTCGTTGCCTGGGTTGCGGTTGCGTATGCAAGTGTGAGGTGGAACTATCAAAATAGGGGTGAGATACCTTTTGGGGTAGTAGTGTTTGTTTTAGTGATTTCAAATATCAACATTGGCCAAAAGTTTTTTTCAAAAACTACTGATGCCACCTTTAATATAGGACTGGTAAAACATTTACATTAATTGGTTTAAACCATGAAACATTAAAGGAATAGATATGAAAATTATCCCTAAATGTACTTCATTCTTCAATGACTTCGGTATAACAATCAGAGTTATATTAAATAATATCTTGGCTGTTCCCAGCTTTGTAATGGAATTGAATAGAGGCAGAGTTTTTGAAGCTTCAAAAAGCGCATCTATCCATCATAAAGGTAATCCATATCCATTTATAAAGTTTTAAATATAGATATTTGACTTACAAAAATACTTATTATTTAACATAACTCAGATTGTGCTCGACTGAAAGAAGCCGCAAAACCCACATTTAGGACAACCATTGCAGTCTCTGTCTGGCTACCTGGTTGATTCTGCCAGTAACATGTATATCTCAGATATTAAACCAAGCAGGTATAAGTGAAAGTGCAATTGGCTCACTAAATCATATTGACTGGAGCGATCCCCACATAAAAATCATATATACACTTTTTTATTATAAAAGATACATTAATTAGGGGATTGAATGTCATTTTTTTATGACTACACTTTTTAATATAATATGGTGCATTTAATCATGATACATCACAGAATAGTGCAATAGTTAAAATTTAAATGAACTAATTCATAGTCATAATGGTTTGATAAGAGTAATAAGGGCCTTGAGGCTGTGCTAGTTTGTATATTAATATATTAATCTCATAACATGTTTCAATCACACTCAACATCTCAAAGCAATCTCAAAGCTAGCGAATTGCTAAATATAATAGAACACCTTGAGACGGACTCAATCTAAATACATATCATTAAATTCTGTCATAACATACTCTGTTATCTCCAGGTTCCCACAGGATGCAGCCACATGAAGAGGAGTCCAACCCTCACTGTCCACCTGGTTAACTTTGGCACCCTGAGACAGTAGAAATTCCACCATCTCCATACTGCCATCGATACAGGCCTGAGAAAGAACACCATGTACAGTCTGTCAGATTTTTACAGAAATGCACCAACATTAAAGTCAGAATGAAACAGATGATGCAATAGTCTGAATAAATAAAAATAGGGAGTTTTTCCTTTTTTGAAGTATAACTGACTGAAACAGCTTCTCGAACAAGAAAAATTTACTTGATTCTGTCCATCGGGGAGGGGAAGTTATTTTGATTAAAGCTACACTGTGTGATTTTTACCCCCATCTAGCGGTGAAAAGGTATATGACCATCCAGTGAATATTAGTTTCTGTTCCTCTCAATTCCGATTTCGTTTTAACTGGCCAATGTAGTCCAAGATTAACATGGCTTCCAGTTCGACCTCGTCCATGAGTGTATAATTGTGTTATCAGGTTCCCAGACGAATGCAAGCTAATCTTAGTAAAGTAACTTTTATCAGTGCGATCGTTATTCTGTATGTTGTACGACATCACTAGCATAAGGCAAAGTTTACATTGTAGGCTATATCATTTTCTCCGTGAGCAGAGATCAATTGATGTGACGGAGGTGCAAGCAATCTCCCTCTTGACATTCGACACGGTGCCATCGAGTGTTAAAACGCGAAAGGCGAAGCTTGAATTAACGGGTATGTCCCTCTTTGGCTAATGTACTTTCAAGATGGAGGGGCAACATGGCGACCGACATTTGAACCCCTTACCCGTATGTATTTTCAATGGCATATTATACACTCACGAGAATACTTTATTACTTGAATGAAGTAAATACACATTAATTAGCACATATATTTTTGAAAGAACTAAGTGTTTTTAGCTAAGAATAAACTAAAAAAGTTACACAGTGTAGCTTTAAAGATAATGAGGGCATATGAATTTAAACAGATGATGTGCATGGATAAATCTTTTATAATAAATACTGCAAAATTCAGTAGAAAAATAGGAATGGTCAATTTGATTTCATGGTAACTATAAAACTATCATTTTTTATATGTTTCGGCCGATAACCAATAAATGACCAATGTTACAATTCTGTACTACTTTATGTAAATAAATGAAAAGTAAAACTCTGAAACATAAAACCAACCATTTTATGTTACTTAACTGGAAGTTGAGAAAAGGTCCTAAAACCATGGACCACTTTCACAGACTGTGATGACGCATTTTAACGGTCATCAACATCGTAAATCCTGCAAAGTTTTTATTTATATATATATATATATTATATATAAATGTATGGATTTATAACACTATATTATTTTACCGTTGCATCAAATTACAAGAAACTAGTTAACGCTGCAGTGAGGGTGTTTCTATTACAGCGGCTGCGGGAGTGACGGGAAAATTGACGTCTTTCTCTAATTCTGACTGCCGTTATCAATTTCTGTCATTAATTACTCAACCTCATATCGTTCCAAACCCGTAAGACTTTCGTTCATCTTCAGAACACAAATGAAGATCTTTTTAATGAAATCTGAGAACTTTCAGTCCCTCTATAGACAACTACTCAAATGACACTTTGATGCTTCAAAAAGTTCATAAAGAGATTGTAAAACTAATCCATATTAATTGAGAGGTTTAATCCAAAATTTTCTGACGAGACATCGCTTAATATGATGAACAGATTGAATTTAGACTTTTATTCACATATAAACATTCATCAACTCACATCGGTTGTGGTAAACAGAGGCTCAAGCATGTTCGCTTGACTTGCGAGAACCAATGAGGTTCATTCTCGTGTGTTACGAAGCACGTTTGAGCTTCCACATGAACCAATGAGGTTCATTCTCGTGTGTCACGCAGCACGTTTGACCTTCCTCTAGAACCAATGAGGTTCATTCTCTCGGTTACACAGCACGTTTGAGCTTCCAAAAGAACCAATGAGGTTAATTCTCATGTGTTACACAGCGTGTTTGAGCTTCCTCAGAAACCATTCTTGTGCATTAAGCAGGTTTGGTTGAGCTTCTGTTTATGTTTTCTGATCAATGTTTATATGTGAATAAAAGCCTAAATTAAATCTGCTTATCATATAAAGCGATCGAGTCTTTTCAGATAATTTGGACCACTCAATTCATATGGATTAGTTTTACAATCTCTTTATGAACTTTTTGAAGCGTAAAAGTGGTAGTTGAGTAACTGTCTATGGAGGAACAGAGAGCTATCAGATTTCATTAAAAATATCCTCCATTTGTGTTCCGAAGATGAACGAAAGTCCTACGGGTTTAGAAGGGTGAGTAGCCTAGTTAATAACAGAATTTTCATTTTTGAGTGAAATATTCCTTTGAAATGCATTAAAATTCTTACCTGGTGTAAAGCTGTTATTCCATCTGCATTGGCACAGTTGACCACATCGTCATCTCCATTCTTTACTCGTACTTCTCTCAGCATCTCGTCTGCCTCCTCTGTGTCACCGCTAGCACACACTGCTAGGAACTCTGCAGTCTTCTCAAACCTTACCCGCAACCTGAGAAAGGGAGAGACAGGCTATCTGGAATGGTATTGACATCATTGTGCCACCTCAAAACCTATACAGTATTACACTGTTACTAGACTTGACAAATATTGTGTAATATTGGGTTCTACAATGAGATTCTACAACTGCCACCTTTAGCTTCAGCAACCATAAGGTCTAGGAACAATATTTTCAAATTGTGCTGGTTCTTTGATACTGTACATTAAGAATGGATAACCAGGAAACACATTCTACCAGGATAATTCAATGCATGGCAGATGGTCCTTGACACCCAAAATAGCAAATTAAATCTGGAGATCTTCATTAAAGAGTTATGCTGAGAAACACAGAAACAGATTTATTCGGAAATGCTTGTTTACGTCGAGGAACTCTATCACTAATTAACAGTAAAATGTTCCCTTTGTTCTGTTTTTGCCATTATTGTGGTGGTGAATCTCTAAACCTGTTTTTTTTCTGCTGCTCATTGGTGTCTGTTCTGCCTCCATCAGGAGCTCCGGTGCTCGTCTCTCCTCTCCAGCGACTCCGCGGCACCGCCGGCTCTCTGTCTGTACTGGAGCCCGACCATCGCGTCAGCTGCTCCCGACGCTTCGCTACCGCCGCGTCCCCCATAATCCAGCACTAAAGACACATTTTAAAGAGAAATCCCCATGATCACAACTACAGGAACATATATGACACAGACACGCCCTCCATGCGCGCTGTTTACACTTCCTCGTCACATTCACAGGAAGTTACTAAAAACATCTAACCAGTCATAAACGCTCACTTCTGTCCCACTAAAATACCTGCCGATCGGAGATTTCGACGACCAGTAATAAAGTTCAAGAACCTGAAAAAGATTTTATGTAATTGCCATGACGTTTAAAGCTTTAGGTCAGAGATCAAAACTACAGTTCCACCTCCAGGCTGCAGAGGGCATAGCAAAGATCGTTTCCAGCTTCCGGGGGGTTATACACCCCAAGGGATGATGCATTGCTCTATAATTTTTATTATAGGCCTACCTCCAAAATGTCATGTTTTAGCATTTCCCTTTTCATACTTATTTTATATTTGTATGAATACGCTGCAGTTCAATCAATGTGATGTACAAGGAGGTTCTAACGCTTTTTTTTATTTCAAAATATTCACAAACTTATAACTATATAATGAGGTATCCGATATATTCCAATTGTCATATGTGTGAGTGAATGTTTTTTAAAACACCTTTATTATGCAAGGATGGAGAAATGAAGCCTCGTGAAGGAAAATATTAGAATACTCGGAGTATTGATTACAGTACAGCAAACACAAAACGTTTTTACAACTTCTCACAACGTTGTATTTTGGTAATGTTGCAGTACAACGTTTGGCGAAACTAGACCAAACTACAACTTATGGGGGACGTTTTTCAGACCAGATGTGATTTTTCAGATGTGTTAAAATAACGTAATCTGCACGTTGGAATTAACGTTTTAAAAACGCTGTGAAAATACCAAACTGGTATGTTTTCTTTAAGTAATTCATTTTTTTTTTTACATATCACTTTTGTTTACTACTAAAACGAAACTAGACCAAACGTTTGGGAGACGTTTATTCAGGTGTTAAAATAACCTGCACGTTGGAATAAAACGTTTTAAAAAAGTTAAAATACCAAACTGGTTTCTTTAAGTAATTAAAAAAACGTATATCACTTTGTTTACTACTAAAACGAAACTAGACCAAACTACAACTTTTGGGACACGTTTTATTCAGGTGTTAAAGCTACCGTCGGCAACATTTTTTTGATTATTTTAGTGAAATCGACACTATAATCCGACAGAACAATATAAATAAAGTGGTTTTAGGAAAAAAACGAGCTTCTAACTCCACCTGGAGCTGTGTTATTTGTTTAGCAAAAATCCACCGCTTGGATCCTCCAATCCGGGTGTGAGATCTGACTGTCAATCACAGGTCGTGCACACGCCACCCTTCGGGCACGTTACAATCATATGCACACGCCTGAAGTTCGCACAGTAAGGCCGTGTGTCCACCAAAAGCGTTTTTAGCCAGCTGAAAACGCTAGACGCTCTGCTGAAAACGCCTATGTGGGCGCTTGAGAGCGTTTTGGCAGCGCTGCGTTTTTTCAGTTGAGACGATTCGTTGCTATGATACAGAATATCCGCAGCACAGTTTACTTGTAACTGATTTAGCAGATAATGTGTTTCATACTAAAATTTTATTTTTCATCCATTTTGTTCGGTTAGCTCTGCTGATTGACGTCGTTGTACAGAAAGAATGTTGTGACAGTTGGTCGGTGTGGTTTTTGTCCCGCCCCTCCTCCATTGAGATTGGACGGCTGTGTAAAAAGTGACAGTGATGAGCGCTGCGTTTTACCCAAAGTTGAACATTTTTCAACTCTCGGCGACCAGTAAAAAACGCAGAATGCTCAGCGCTTGAGCGTTAAATACACGCTCAGCGCCTCGTTACGCTCATGGCGTTTAAAAAACGCAGCGTTTTTTCCCATTGAAAACAATTGGAATTATATGCCAGCTGGATGAAAAAACGCTTTGGTGGACACACGGCCTAAGGAAGAGTGATGGCTGAAAAGATTCCAATTCCTCGGTTAACCTCGATAAAGTTCGGCTTTTTGGAAGAATCAATGCTGATCTATCTTTCTTACGAGAGTAAGAACAGTAGTAAAGCTACGGTTATTGTGTGCTATCTGACTAGCTCCAAATAGTCCATGGTGTTGATGGATGCCGATGAGACGGTCGCGTTCACAGAAAATCTGTTGCACACGCACTGACGAGCAGGAACTCGGTGGGAGGGTATTCGTTGATAGTGGGGGAGGGACATGAGAGTTGTAAACATTCAAAATTTCGCCTAAGTCCACTCAATCGGCCAGACTTGCCGACTGCAGCTTTAAAATAACGTAATCTGCACGTTGGAATAAAACGTTTTAAAAACGTTGTGAAAATACCAAACTGGAATGTTTTCTTTAAGTAGTAAAAAAACCAACAACGTAGGACTACATTCCAGCTAACAACGTTCCGAACGTCCACTTACGTCTGCATTTGGTCCGCATTGTAACGTTCGCTGGTTTAAGGATTGTGGTTATTCCGTAAAAATTCCTTTAAAGTAACTTTGATAATGGATTTTGTGCAGAAACCACGTTTTTTTTTTTTTTTTTTCATAAATTGACTATGATTTTACTGCAAGTAAACCATGGTGAAAATATAAGAAAAAACCCTGGTTAATTGTGGTTGCTGGTTTTACTGATACAAATAATAAAAGATACAATGGAAAAAATTTATTCATTTTCTTAATATTGCGTTAATACTCAATATTGTTAAAAATGGCCTTTATAATGATTCTTGACTGATTATATTACAAAGAGCCCATTGTGGACTGTTTCAAAAGAGTTGGATAATCTAATATGGATAATCATTTCACTTTTATTTTGTCTCTGTCCCAACTTTTTTGGGGTGTGTTGCAGCCATCAAAATCAAAATGTGTTCATATTTACAAAATACAATTATGTTGGTCAGTGAAAACATTGGAAAACTTTTCTTTGTACTTTTGTCAGTTAAAAAAAGTTTAAATAGAATTAACAAATCACAGATTCTTGATTTTAATGCATTTTACAAAATGTCCCCACTTTTTTCTGATTAGGGATTGTAATTTGTACATTAAATAATTTCCCCTACCATTACCATGCTTTAAATACTGTCCATTTAATGTGTGGTTCATAAAGTAAATCACAGTGCACATATTCATGCAATAGTGAAAAAATCCCCCATTGTGCAGATACTTTTGTAACCGATTAAACATTTGAATTAATGTATGACAATGCTTATTAGTAGTTCTTTTTCATGCCTTTGCATGAAAAAATATATATATAATAATCGGAAAACCCTTTTATTGTTGCTATGGGTTCAAAATGTAAGTAGAGTAATGCAAACAGAAATACAGATCGACAGTCGCTGAATCAGATAAAAGCAATGACTTCAAGTGCAGAAGAGGCCAAAAAGGATGGAAACAAGTCAATTGCTGAAATACTGGAAAAGAAAAACAAAAAAGATACAGGTAAGACATTCATTCTCATGTAATCTTGGGCTATATCACATTCTACAACCATAATTTAAATTTAAACTGACAAACTGTTGTCAGGCTGCAAAAGGTGATTGAACATGTTGATATAGGGCGGCATTATAGGGTGGCAGTGGCTCAGTGGTTCATGTGGGTTGTCTACTGTCGAGGTGTCCATGAGCAAGACACCTAACCCCAGCTGCTCCCGACGAGCTGGATGGCGCCTTGCATGGCTGACACCGCCGTCGGTGGATGAATGGATTCAGTCCATTTTTTGGGGGCAGTCGTGGCCTAATGGTAACAGATTTGGACTGGTGACCCAAAGTTGCTGGTTCGATTCCAGTACCGGCAGGAATATGACTGAGTTGTCCTTGAGCAAGGCATCTAACCCCCAATCGCTCCCCGTGTGCCACTCAAGGCTGCCCGCTGCTCCGGGTGTGTGTATCCATGTTTGCAGTGTGTGTGTGTTCACTACTCACTACTCTGCTCCTAATGTGTGTGCACTTACTTGGATGGGTTAAATGCAGAGGTCAAATTCCAAGTATGGGTTACCATACTTGGCCATCATGTGTCACTTTCACTTTTCACTTGAACTCTAAAACGGCTAGAAAATCAAAGCCATATCTAAAAAAATTGTGTTCCAAATTTGAGGTTGATATCTCAAAAAACGTAGCCTGGGAAAACCCAGACGGACTTCCAGCACATTTGAGATTGTTCTGATAGTCAGTCTGGCCAAGAGCCCATTTCCAAATTTTCCAAATCGAGGCGCCAGTCACAAACGTTGAGGCAGGCTTTACACGATGGCGATCGATCTGATTGGTTTTAGGTCTATCCAATTGCGGCCAGAGGCATTTGAGCGACGTCCATTGGTGACGCCCCTTTGGAAATGGGCTGTGAATAAACCTTCCCCAGACCCACTCTCAGATATAACTGGTGTCAACCAGGCTACAAAAAATGAGCTTTCAGTAAGATTTTGTTTGGGCGCAGTACCATATTTTCCCCATTAGATGGCAGCAAAACTGCACTGGGACACCAAGGTTTGATTTATTAGCAGTGGAGTTTTTCCTCTTTCAAATATTACTACACACATTCACATTTTACTTTACTATTACACACATACAAACCACACTGAAGACATCCATACCAACACACCCACACAATTATCGTTGCATAATTTATACAATTGGCTCTATAATATGCTGAAGCTGAAAACAAGAATAAAGCAAGTATTTGCTTTATAGGCCTAACCTGAAAAAAATGGCACCATCTGGTAAAAAAAAAAGGTACAAAAATTAAGCCTTACCAACAGAATCAAAAGCCTCTTAAAGGGTTAGTTCACCCAAAAATGAAAATTAAGTCATTAATTACTCACCCCCATGCTGTACCAACCCCGTAAGACCTTCGTTCATCTTCGGAACACAAATGAAGATATTTTTTATTAAATCTGAGAGGTGGATCACTGCTACATAGGCTGCCAGAGGGAATGAAACTTGACGGCCCAGAAAGTCATTAAAGAACATGTTTAAATATTCCATGTGCCTACAGTGGCTCAACTATAAGTTTATCAAGCGACGAGACTACTTTTTTCCCGAAAAAAACCCATAAATAACGACTTTATTCGACTATTCCTTTTCTTCCTTGTGGGCCTGAGACGAGAGTTCAAGAGATTTCCACGACGCATGCGCGAGAACTGAGAAGAGGACGTTCTTCTTCTAATACTTCTTGTTCAGTTCTCGCGCATGCGTCGTGGAAATCTCTTGAACTCTCGTCTCAGGCCCACAAGGAAGAAAAGGAGTAGTCAAATAAAGTCGTTATTTATGTTTTTTTTTTTCGGAAAAAAAGTATTCTCGTCGCTTGATAAACTTATAGTTGTGCCACTGTAGGCACATGGAATATTTAAACATGTTCTTTAATGACTTTCTGGGCCGTCAAGTTTCATTCCCTCTGGCAGCCTATGTAGCAGTGATCCACCTCTCAGATTTAATCAAAAATATCTTCATTTGTGTTTCGAAGATGAACGAAGGTCTTACGGGGTTGGTACAGCATGGGGGTGAGTAATTAATGACTTAATTTTCATTTTTGGGTGAACTAACCCTTTAAAGATAGCATCATTTTATAGTTAAATGGCCCTCGGATTAAAAATGGCAGTTTTAATTAGGGCTGTTACTTTACGTTCGAAAATTGATTGCACAATCTATCGGACCAACCAACACCATTTTCGAAATCGAAAATAGGGAATCGATTTTAACGGCCTTCTCTCGTAGCGCGTCCCAGAATTCACTTGCTTCGCTGCCCTATGAGGCCACTCCCAAGTCACGCCTACCGGTTATAAAGGGCAGTATTGGAACTTGTTAACAGCTGTGTAAAACTTTTTTCATTGGAACAAATATGAACTATACAAACTCAAAGCTATTGCTAATAATTATTTCATTTATAATTATCATAGGCATAAGTGAATATATTCTGACAGTGAGAGTTGGTAACCACAGGTAAAACCATGCATGGCTACTCGCTCACTACCACTGTATATATATAAAAAAAAGCCAAAACACAGGTTAAAACTAGCGACATAGACCAGTATTGCGGTATATTCAAAATTCAATTAGTTTCAGTAATTGAAATGTTAAAGGTTTTACTTTGGTTAGTTTGAGCTTAAACTAACAAAACATTAACTTTTTCTGTTGTAGTGTTGCTAATAATTTCCACACTGTTCTTACCAGATTTGTGTTTAAATTAATTCGGTTTCGTGAGGAGAACAGTTGCAAAGCTTCAGTTTGATTGATATTACATCAAATGCGTATGTATGGGATAATGTAGAGAGAGGCAGTTGTTATAGCAAATACAACCCCGACAGGCTAACTAGGTCTTGAATCAGCCTGAAGTGGTTGTATTCGCTATAATCGCCTCACTCTACATTATTCCGCTTATTACATGGCTACCTACCAAAAAAAAAAAAAAGATTGACAAAATATTGATTGAAAAGGAGTTTATGGATTTAAAAACAATTGTATTGCTTCCGCTAAAGAAAATAGCCCGTTCCGTCTCTACGGTTAGAATCCATGGCAAAACTTTTTTTCATGGCAACGTGTGTTATACTTAGCAGCGGTCTGTTATCAAGAAATAACTGTGACAAATCAGAATGACACAAACAAGTAAAGTTAACAAGAGGTTTATTTGCATGCACTCGGGGACAGATACGGCAGATGAGTAGCAGGTTTGAAGTCAGATGAATAAATAGATGGTAGCGTTATGGTTGATTAAGTCTCTTATCTGATGCAGGTAGTAGACGACCTGGTCGAAGGCTGATGGAGGACTGGCTGAAGAAGGACCGGACTGGAGAAGAGTACTGGATCGAGGTAGCAGACGGGTAAGTATCACAGCAGATAGGTAAACAGCAGGTTGGAAGGGTTTCTTGATAGAGAGTCAGGTTTGTCGCGTGGATAGACGAGACCAGACAACTGGGAAGGTGAACTGGTGTGCCTTTTGAGCAGTGGGTGAAGTGAATGTGGATTGCAGACAGGAGGTGATGACGGGTGCGGATGATTAGAATTAAAAGGGGTGATGACGGGTGAGGCTGAACGAGTGGGCGGAGTGTAGAAGTGTGGCGCTGAAACTGGTGTATCCGTGACAATAACAGACCGCATTCTACATTAGAATTCAACCAAGCCATGTAATATATATATATATATAAAAATAAAATAGTGAAAAGGTGTCAGGTATTGGTGTGGTATTTTTAATTTGCTTACCTACAGCTTCATCCATCAAGCCAGGAAGTAAACTATGACACCAGGCACTTGAACACAGACACAGAGGACACAGTAATGAGCATTAATGTTAGGTTGTGTGAATGCGCTCTCTAAACAATTTCCCCATGAACTATGCATGTATACACAGAGCCTCAACATTAGCTGCAGAGTCATCATCATCATCCAAGATGTTAAATACATTAATCCCAGAACATCTCCTGGTGGTGAGGCAGCATCCATCTTTCTTCAGCTGGACACTGGATCCCCTCTAATATCTCATCCTTTTCTTCCAATCCAGACATTCTTCACAAGCTATAACTTACCTGCATGTCATAATCCTCTATAATGGTATAATGATATATCACAGTATATATATACACTCACCTAATGGATTATTAGGAACACCTGTTCAATTTCTCATTAATGCAATTATCTAATCAACCAATCACATGGTAGTTGCTTCAATGCATTTAGGGGTGTAAGAAAAAATGATGTGGACGTCGAAGATCTCAAAAAGGAAGTTTATTACAGCATAGCAGTGGCAAGGCACAAGAAGCACCTTGGGTTCATCGGCGTCAGACTGAACCCAGAACATCCAAATCTTAAATCTTTTATCCTGTTACAGTTTACCACTCTTAATGTAAATGAAGTTGCTCTTGTTGTAACAGATGGGTTCTGTATGTTATTGAAGTTGAGACACCCCATTGTCTGAGAAGGTTCTCGGTGTCCCACACCCATTCCCATCCTACAATTGACTACCATTTGTTCAGGATTTGATGACCCCAAATGGTGAAGAAACAATATAACTTCACTTCATTCATCTCTATGATAATTAGGCCATTTTGGGCATGAGCTCATTCCAAAATATATTTTGGAGTGGAATCTGGGTCGAGGCAGACTACAATTTCTTACAGGGGTGTGGTCCTAGTCAAGACAATCTCCTGAACTCCAAACTGAATGTCAGAATGGAAAAGAAATGTGATTTAAGCAATTTTGAGCGTGGCATGGTTGTTGGTGCCAGACGGGCCGGTCTGAGTATTTCACAATCTGCTCAGTTACTGGGATTTTCACGCACAACCATTTCTAGGGTTTACAAAGGATGGTGTGAAAAGGGAAAAACATCCAGTATGCGGCAGTCCTGTGGGCGAAAATGCCTTGTTGATGTTAGAGGTCAGAGGAGAATGGGCCGACTGAATTAAGCTGATAGAAGAGCAACTTTGACTGAAATAACCACTCGTTACAACCGAGGTATGCAGCAAACGCATTTGTGAAGCCACAACACCCATAACCTTGAGGCGGATGGGCTACAACAGCAGAAGACCCCACCTGGTACCACTCATCTCCACTACAAATAGGAAAAAGAGGCTACAATTTGCAAGAGCTCATCAAAATTGGACAGTTGAAGATTGGAAAAATGTTGCCTGGTCTGATGAGTCTTGATTTCTGTTGAGACATTCAGATGGTAGAGTCAGAATTTGGCGTTAACAGAATGAGAACATGGATCCATCATGCCTTGTTACCACTGTGCAGGCTGGTGGTAGTGGTGTCATGGTGTGGGGGATGTTTTCTTGGCACACTTTAGGCCCCTTAGTGCCAATTCATACTTTGCAGTCACGTTACTACCATGGATACCTGGCGGGCAGCAAACGCTGACAAAATGGCAAATTTCCAATACTAGCCTACAATCAATTATACAGTGAGGCTATTTTGTTTCCATGGCACATTAACAAAACGTTTAATGACACTAATAACACTAAAAACAATACAATTACTAAATATTAATAATATCACTAAAATTACGAAACGATCCCGAGCTCTCTATCATTTTAGTGATATTATTAATATTTAGTAATTGTATTGTTTTTAGTGTTATTAGTGTCATTAAACATTTTGAACTATAACCCACTAAACACTGGACGTCGGATAGACGTGCAGATCATGTCTATATTGGGTCCGTCGGTCCATGACCAATTCTGGACATCTATTCGACGTCCAAACTAGGTCCACTATTTGGACGTCCAACCATGACCCAGCTTGGACGTTATGTTGACGTTCAACATTTGACCTTCGAACTGGGTCATTTTTTTGGACCTCATATGGACGTCTATTACTGGTGCAGGAAATTTACATGATTAATATGCAAATTTTTTTATTTACAAATATCATCATTGTTGTTATCAACATGATTAATACATATCAATACAGATTATTTATAATTATTTAAAATAATTTTCCAAAAACTCCATTTGATTGTCTCAAGCAGAAGGTGGTAATTGACACATACAAAGGTGTAATGCTGTAGCTCAAACAGTAGAGCGTTGGCACTTGTGTAACGGCCAGTTAGTGCAACGTCTAGATCGTGGGTTTGATTCCCAGGGAAAGCAGAAATGTAAATGTGCAATGTAAGTCACTGTGGATGAAAGCTTCTGCCAAATGCATAAATGTTAATAGATGGTATAGAAAACGTCCTCTACCCTTTTGAAACATGGGGCTAGAGTTATAGAAGATACTAAATTTGATGTTGAAAAGACATCCACCTACGACCACATTTGGTCCCACCGACGTTGATATTAGAAGTAGAATAAAGTCGTCGCCTGGCGTTACAAAACAACCCCTTCAGTGGACCGAAATTGGACGTCCAAAAATTACATAGAAAAGACGCAGTGGGAATGTGCTATGGAAACAAAATAGCAGTCTTTAGTTCACGAACAGCACAACTCTGCCATCTGTGAAAATCAAAAGCAGCCTCAAAAACTTGTTTAAAAAGAAATATTCTTCTAATTTTTTACTGTCATTAATGTAGGTCCACAAGAGAAATATTAAGCCAGTAAATTAAGATAGTTGCTATACCGTTATATCCATCATCGTCTCTGAGAGAATGCGGCGTTAATGCAGCGACAGATGCTGAAAGCTCAGTCCGTTTCTACTTTCAGTTTCGGGGAATGAGCGCGTTTACATGCACGTTCTTAACCCGATTATGCTGAATAATAGTGCATCCAATCGCACAACAACTATCTGGCATGTTGTTTACACTTCAAAACACCAACTTGTGTATATTAAAAGTGGCGACGTCCTGGCAAGATCCTTGATTAGTTTACTGGGTTTCCTTGCTAGAGAACGACATTCTTGCCCGCCAGCCAATGCTTGTGACGTCACGTGCAAAGTATGAATTAGGCATTGTTCAAATGCCACGGCCTACCTGAGCATTGTTTCTGACCATGTCCATCCCTTTATGGCCACCATGTACCCATCCTCTTATGGCTACTTCCAGCAGGATAATGCACCATGTCACAAAGCTTGAATCATTTCAAATTGGTTTCTTGAACATGACAATGAGTTCACTGTACTAAAATGGCCCCCACAGTCACCAGATCTCAACCCAATAGAGCATATTTGGGATGTGGTGGAACGGGAGCTTCTGCCCTGGATGTGCATCCCACAAATCTCCATCATCTGCAAGATGCTATCCTATCAATATGGGCCAACATTTCTAAAGAATGGTTTCAGCACCTTGTTGAACACACACACACACACACACACACACACACACACACACACACACACACACACACACACACACACACACACACACACACACACACACAATTAAACTGAGGGGCATACTCAGTGCACTACTGGTATGCTACATATGGCCTTCACCATATTCCAACCAAGTTGCCTATTATATCATATGTCCAGAGTGAGAGCGGGAATAAGACATTTAAAATGCATAGAATGCTCCTCGTCAGTCATACTAAACTGCCATAACGGAATTAACATTTGTTGGTTGAAGACGGTGGTGGAAAGACAAGCTCGAATTGATTTCTTATTTTTTTCATATAAATTGCGCGAAATATTAGTTTTTTAATTCAGGTCCATTACACCACTTTCCCCGCGAAAACAGTTAAATTTGTGGTAAGTAGGTAAGTAGGCTACGTTAAATGTGTAAAAGATAATGTAGAGCGAGGCTGTTATAGCCCCGACAGGCTGATCAGGACCCCGACGCGAACGGAGTGGTCTTGAATTAGCCTGAAGGGGTTGTATTCGCTATAACAACAGCCTCACTCTACATCCGGGCTATTCAATTGGCGCCCCGCGGGCCACGTCCGGCCCGCCAATCATCTCCATATGGCCCGAGGGCACCCCAACCTCCCTCCTTTTCTTTTCCTGGCGGTGCGGCTAAATTTGGTTAGATATGCGCATGGCCGCAGTGGCGCCTGCAGCTGTACAGCTATACGCACTGTGTGCGTACCATGAGCACTCCGACACAGGGGCGGAGCGGGGGGGTGGCTAATTGGGCTTAAGCCCCGAATGGTTTGTCAAAAGCCCTGAATCTTTTATGTTTTTTAAAATAACTTCAACTTTGTTTAATTTCCTCTCAGAATTTCTGATGGAGCGGCAAAAAATTAAACAATGTGCGTGGTGGCAGACGGTAATGCATCGCGCATCACTCAGCTTGTTTGCCAACTGCCAATAAAAACTAACGAAGAAGAATATAAATTAATCTTCTTCGCCGTTGTCATCAGGGGTTGGCCGCTTGCGGGCTGTTGTATGTTTAAACCGGCGTCGTAGCGAGCTTACTGGCTAACCGGCTGAAGTTATTATGGACATAATAAAGTTTTTTTATACGGAACACTAACAGTAAGCCTCACCGGCCGGAGAGAGATTCAGAAGCAGCGTCAGACGAACCGCGGACAAGTGTTACAAGTGAATCTGCTGTTGTAGGCCTAACACTTGAGTTAAGTGATGACAACAATTCCAAGTACAGATGCATCAATATCGTCAATAAGTTATTTTTCCCCCCATACTTTAATTTAAAAAGTAAATCTTTAATATATTCTAGATTCATTACATAAAAAGTTAAATATTTCAAGCCTTTTATTGTTTTAATCTTGATGATGGGCTTACAGCTCATGGAAATCAAAACTCCAGTACGCCTATCTCAAAATGTATTAGAATTTTAGAACAAAGAATTTTTATACGACCTGACAAGATCTCTAATCAGCTAATCAACTCAAAACACCTGCAAAGGTTTCCTGAGAATTTAATCTGTCAGTTTTGTTCTGGTGGTGCAGCACAATGACCTTTTCCACAATATTACATTTTTTTGAGATGCGCCTGTAATAATGCAATAAACATATTAGTATTTACATAATTAAAGGAATTGTTATGGTGAACAGTAATAATGAATAAATGGTAGCAGCAGAGTATTGCTAATTAAATGAATATCACTGTCCACAATTTTATATGTAAGCTTTTTGGACAACGCATCATTATTTTACTGTAACATATTGCACAATATCATCAATATTTAATGCAGCAATTCTGAACAAAAAGTATACATATTTAATAATAAGACACAGGTCTTTGGAACTTTTATTACACACATGAGACTTAAATTATTCTCAGCGAGTTATGGTGGCGTTTTGGCCCCAGTCTAAAAGGGCTGCTATATAAGTTTTACACGCCACCAGATACCACTGTGTTTTACCTATTTAGGCAAACTTAAAAATAGTCAGATAATGGTTGCCTCTTTTTAGTTGCCAGGGGTGAAAATGAGTCATCCTTAACATTTTTGGTGTTTTGGATTCACTACAGCTGGAGAACAATTACATACAAAATAGGTTGTAGGCTCTACTCGGTGAATTTTTTTTTTTTTTTTACTGAGTAAGGCCTAACTATCATAATTTTCCCAGGTAGTGTATAGATTTTTAGGCATTCTATTATCTCAAACAGCCTGAAAAATAGTGCATTTAGCTGACGTAACTGGGGAAAAAATCTCCAAGGGAGTATGCCCCTGCCTGGACCGCCCCTAGGTTTGGGCTAAGCCCCGAATGTTTACATCGTCTGGCTCCGCCCTCACTGACCTGAGAAACGTTTTCAGTCCGAATATTTCAGCAGTTATTATGTGTGTGTCCCGTATTTATGTCGACTGAACCAGCGACATCAATCATTCGTGAATTAATCATTCTTTGGTTCGATTATTTCCTTTCCATGAATTGGCCAAACGTGCTTGCATAACGGTCTGAAACGATTCGGATTCGTTCGGACCGTTCTGTCACTGAAGCATCTGAAGCTGTTTCTCAGTCAGTAAGAACAAATAGAGAACAAATAGAGCTGTTTTCAGTTGTTTCACTAGTTTACTTTGAACTACGCAGCAGTGCCCAGTGGATAACACAAGCTTAAAGGAGGCTTAAAGGAGTTGCGTTTACTCCCGGTCCCGGACACTATTAAACAGTGTTGCGACATCCAGTGAGAAGCATTTCAACCTGACACATCTCTCTGTTACAAACCACAAATCACTCAATGATTTTAACTAGTTTTAAATCAGATGAAACAGCCTCAACATTCCCAACACGACTGATGAGGTAAATAGCAGAAACATTGTGCCATGAACGAAGTTTGAAGACTAAATCCCTAATCACCAGCATAAACAAACATTTACCATGGATGCACTGTAGTAATATACCATGGTTTGGGCAGAAATGTGGAATATTTATATTGAATACTATGTTATAGTCATTTATATTGCATTAGATTTATTAGGGGGCTAGAGAAATATATAATTAATTGTGTGTATAGTTTTTACCTGTTTAGGCATTTTTTATACAGTGGTAGTGACTGAGTAGCCATGCATGGTTTTACCTATAGTTACGAAGTCTCACTGTCAGAATATTTTAATTCAAGCCTATAATAATTATAAACTAGAAAAAAAGCTTGATGAGACAAACTTTAAGTTGGCTTGAGAAAGCCGGACCAGAGAGTTTGAAGAAGTTTAAAACAGTTTGAAGTTTGATAGATGGATTAGTTAGAAAGAAAGAATAGTTAGAAAGAAAACAATACGTTAGAAAGAAAAGAAAGATTAGTTAGATAGATAGAAAGATTGGTTTCAATAAAAGAAATATTAGTTAGAAAGAAAGATTAGTTAGAAAGAAAGAAAGATAGACAACCCAGGCTCATTGGAAATACGTTACTCTGCCTACGTTTTTGCAAAACCTGAAATACGTACCTCCAGGTACGTTTCCCTGCACTTTTCGAGTGAAAAGTCCACTAGAGGCGCTATAAGTGGTATCATTTTTTCTCCGTTCCAGATGGTTAAATAAAGGTTATAAAAATGACAATACCAGTAATGTTCAGACTTCTCAGTAGCCCTATACACTCATTTTAATATAAATTAGCAATTTTTTCCACGCTTTTGAGGTGCCACACAGCCTATGTCTCATGGCAGTTCGTGATATGGTCACGTCATTTAATCTACTGGTTCGTGATACTGACACGTTTATTACGTTATTTTCGTGATATCAGCATTTTTATTTATTCATTTTATTTATTTTTTTACTAATGTAATGCACGATTCTTTCTGCCAGTCGGGCTGGAGCAGAGAAAGCTGTTTAATCGACATTTATTCACGATATCGTATCATGTTTATATATGTATTTCTTTTAATGTTATTATTTCGGTCTTATTGCCAGGGAAGCTGGACTGCTTTGCTGTTTATTGATTTTTAAAAAAAGTATAAACGACTACTCGAATTTTATCAGTAGGAAATCGCGTTGAAGAAGTCTCCTTCCGAACACATCGCGATATTTGGCATCAGTTCATGTGTGCCAAATGTTGGTAATACACTGTCCTAATAATGTTTGATATAATGTCTTTTCTGATGGTCGAAATGAATCGGATTAGCTCATGTTCAGTCACTGCATTATCTGTCATCTCCACGGAGGCTTTGCGTTTCATTGCTTTCTAATTCAAAACAAGGTGATTAAACACTATCTGTCACGTGACGTGCTACAGGCCTAGACCAAATTAGGTTTAAAGTAAGTTAGTACAATTAGTTCCAAAGTGGTATTTGTAGTAGAATCACAGTAAAAACAACACTTACCTTGCTTTTACCACAGTAACCTTAGTTTTACTGTGATAGGTGTGGTACAAGGACAGTAACCACCGGACTTACCATGCTTTTACCATATTATTTGAAGTTTTAATGTGATATTTGTTGTAAATCCATATTAACCACAACACTTACCATACTTTTACCACATTATTTGTAGTTTTAATGTGATATTTGTTGTAAATGCATATTAACCACAACACTTACCATGCTTTTACCACATTATTTGTAGTTTTAATGTGATTTTTGTTGTAAATGCATATTAACCACAACACTTACCATACTTTTACCACATTATTTGTAGTTTTAATGTGATTTTTGTTGTAAATGCATATTAACCACAACACTTACCATGCTTTTACCACATTATTTGTAGTTCCCTTTCGTTGTCACTCCGAGTTACGTCGGATGACGACGAATGGGGTTTCGCTTAGAAAGCCTATCAACTTCGAGTATTACAAAACGAGCCAATGGCAAAGAAATGCCATGGGTCTGCGGAATTTGCATGGCGTAACTCCGCCCCACCTCGTGGGTATAAAAGGAGGAAGCCGGCAGCAAGCAGATATGTTTTCGCTTCGGAGCCAAGTGTATTCTTCTCTCCACAAGCCATCTCTGAATTGTCAGCTTTACAAACGAGTACCTCGAGTGTTGGTGTGACGGCGATCTACGGCGAGAGCGTGCTTCCTGCTGATCTGTTGCAGTGGTCTGCCAGTCGGTGCGTTTCTCCCCGGGTGCTTCAACACTTGAGTTTTCTCTCACTAAAAGAGCTTACACGTGGCACGTCTTTTTAAAGATGTCTCGCCCGTGTACTTCTGGTTGCGGCAGATTGGTATCGGACTCTGATGGGCACGAGCGTTGCATAGTATGTTTGGGCATTGATCATGCTAGAGCAGCGCTCGTGGATGACTCATGTTCTCTCTGTGGGAACATGACCATCGCGTCATTACGGTCGAGACTCCGTGAACTCGCAAGAGTGAGAGTCCCCTCATCCACCCCCCGTCCTGCGGCTGGTGGCCAGGGTGATCTGAGGGTTACGGTCTGGAACAAGGCGCCGACTATGTGTCCGCGACCCCAGCCCCCCTCTTCAATGACGGTGCCCGCTAGTGAACTGCTGATTCCCGCGGGTCTACCCTCTGGTGGCCCGCGGGCTTCAGTTGAAGCTACAGAGGAAGATGCCATGTCTGTTGCAGCATCACTAGGCGGGTTTGACTCTTCTGGAAGTGAGGGCTCGTCACAGCTGCCACCTTCCGGTGTGCATACGGCTGTGCTCGAGTCTGATCCGGAGATGACGGCCATGCTTTCCCGGGCAGCCGCGAGCATCGGACTTGAGTGGAGGCCTCCACCCTGTCCTGAGCGCTCGCGGCTGGACGATTGGTTTTTGGGTAAGGCCGCCGACCCTCGTCCTCGGCAAACCCCAATACCTTTCTTCCCGGATGTGCATGATGAGATCTCGAAGTCCTGGAAGACCCCCCTGTCTTCTCGGGACCGCTCGCTGGTCTCATCCGCCTTTCCTCCCCTCGATGAGGCAGCTGCCCGTGGGTACACTGGGCTTCCCCCGGTTGAACGCTCTGTTGCCATGCAACTATGTCCTCAGAGTGCTTCTTCTCGGGGCGAGCCTAAGCACCCATCCAAAGCCTGTAGATTTTCGTCGACCCTGGTGGCGAAGTCTTACAGAGCGGCGGGACAGGCGGCTGCTTCACTGCATGCTATGGCCACTCTGCAGGTCTACCAGGCCCAGATGCTCAGAGACATGCACGAGGGTAGGACAAACCCAGGGCTCTTTGATGAGCTGCGCGCCGCGACCGACCTTGCTCTCCGGGCGACGAAGGTTACCGCGCGCTCCCTGGGTTTGGTGATGTCCACAGCTGTGGTCCAGGAGCGACATCTGTGGCTGAACCTGGCTGACATGCGGGACGCTGAGCGGACCCGTCTGCTTAACGCCCCCTTGTCCCAGGCCGGCCTCTTCGGCGGTGCAGTTGAAGACTTTGCCCAACAGTTTTCAACTGCCCAGAAACAGACCGAGGCCATCAAACACATTCTGCCCCGCCGGCCCGCTGCTGCCTCCACCTTGCCGGCCGGGCAGACGCCTCGACCTGTTTCCCGCCGAGGGCGCCCTCCTGCGGCTCCCGCCCCTCCCGCCCGGACCACGCAGCAGCCTCCACCCAGGGCCGGTCGCGGAGGAAGCCGTAAGAAGGCGCCACAGCCCTCTCCTGCCCCGCCCCCCGCTAAACGCCGGGCCAAGCGGCGCTCCTGAGACGGGCTGCTCAGGGATGATGATTGTTTCTCAGGAGGTGGTAGCAGGACCACTCCTTCCCCCGGTGGAGGGCCGGGGGAGAATCTTTTGTTCTCCACTCCCCGCTGCTCACCCACGGGTGGGCAGCACCCTAATGTGGTTAAAGACAGAAACAATCCCCTCTTCCCTGAGCTCACAGAGTTCTCGGGCGACACAGAGCGCCGCCCACAAGCCGTGCTCTCCTCGCCCCCCTCTGTCCCAGAGGCGGTTGACACGGCGTGCCGTCCACGGACCGCTTCGCCCCTGTCCCCCTCTGTCGCCAGACCCCTGGCAGAGCAGGCCCCCGCGGGACGACCAGCCTGGTCCTCCCCTGGCCCCCTCTGCCAGGGTGCGGTTGCTAACTGTGCCCCCTCTCCGGGCCGCTATGCCGTCCACTTCTGGGCCAGTTACTCCGCCTCGCTGCCCCTCCGGGGGGACGCCTGTGGCTCGCATGATCCCGTTGGTTCAGTTCCTGGGAGCCTGGCTAGAGCTTCCCCGTCTGTCCCACTGGATCGCGCGTACCGTCAGGCTCGGCTATGCGATTCAGTTCGCACGGTCTCCTCCCCGCTTCAGGGGAGTCCGCTCCACTTTGGTCGGTGGCAATGCCCCTATCATGAGAGCAGAGATTGCCACCCTGCTGGCGAAGGGTGCAATCGAGACTGTCCCTCCAGCCGAGATGAGGTCCGGCTTCTACAGCCCCTACTTCATTGTCCCCAAGAAAACCGGTGGGTTACGGCCAATCCTGGACTTGCGCGTGCTGAACCGCTCCCTTCACCGGATGCCGTTCAAGATGCTCACCGCCAAACGCGTTTTCGAATGCATACGGCCCCAGGATTGGTTTGCAGCGATCGACCTGAAGGACGCCTACTTTCATGTCTCCATTCTTCCTCGACACAGACCGTTCCTCCGGTTTGCTTTCGAGGGGCAGGCATACCAGTACGCGGTTCTCCCTTTCGGGCTAGCCCTGTCTCCTCGCATCTTCACGAAGGTCGTCGAGGCGGCCCTTGTTCCCCTTCGAGAGCAAGGGGTTCGCATCCTGAGTTATATCGACGACTGGCTGATCCTAGCTCACTCTCGAGATCAGGTTTGCGAACACAGGGACCTAGTGCTCCGGCACCTAGCCCGTCTGGGCCTTCGGGTCAACTGGGAGAAGAGCAAACTTTGCCCCGTGCAGAGGATCTCTTTTCTCGGTATGGACATCGACTCGGTCGCCATGTCCGCGCAGCTTACGAGCGAGCGCGCGCAGTCACTGCTGACTTGCCTAAGACAATTCGAGGGCAAGAGTGCGGTTCCACTGAAACTTTTTCAGAGGCTCCTGGGGCATATGGCATCTGCAGCCGCGGTCACGCCGCTCGGATTGCTTCATATGAGACCGCTTCAGCTTTGGCTTCGCGACCGAGTCCCGAGGTGGGCATGGCAACACGGCACGTTCCGAGTACCAGTTACTCCGACCTGCCGTCAGTTCTTCACCCCGTGGTCGAACCTCGATTTTCTCAGGGCCGGTGTCCCCCTGGCTCGAGCTTCCCGGCATGTTGTTGTCTCAACAGATGCCTCCACCACGGGCTGGGGCGCCATGTGCAATGGACATGCTGCTGCGGGCTCCTGGACAGGACCCCAGCGGCTGTGGCATGTCAATTGCCTCGAGTTGTTGGCAGTACGCCTTGCCCTGCACCGCTTCCGGGCGTTGCTCAGGGGTCAACACGTACTAGTCCGCTCAGACAATACCGCCACTGTAGCGTACATCAACCATCAAGGTGGTCTACGCTCCCGCCGTATGTCACAACTCGCTCGCCACCTCCTCCTATGGAGTCAGAAGCATCTGAGGTCGCTTCGAGCCATCTTCATTCCCGGAGCGCTGAACTGTGCAGCCGACGAGCTCTCACGGCTTCAGCCCCTCCCTGGAGAATGGCGACTCCATCCCCAGTCGGTTCAGCTGATTTGGGACCAGTTCGGGGACGCGCAGATAGATCTGTTTGCCTCTCACGACTCGACCCATTGCGCCCAGTTCTATTCCCTGACCGAGGGCACGCTCGGCACGGATGCTCTGGCACACAGCTGGCCGCAGGGCCGCAAGTATGCGTTTCCCCCAGTGAGCCTTCTTGCGCACACTTTGCGCAAGGTCAGGGAGGACGAGGAGCAGGTCATTCTGGTTGCCCCTTACTGGCCCAACCGGACCTGGTTCCCCGAACTAGTACTCCTCGCGACAGCACCTCCCTGGCCGATCCCTCTGAGGAAGAACCTTCTTTCTCAGGGACGGGGCACCCTATGGCACCCTCGTCCCGATCTTTGGAACCTCCACGTGTGGCTCCTGGATGGGACGAGGCAGGTTTGAGTACCCTACCACCAGCGGTGGTGGCTACCATCACTTCCGCTAGAGCGTCGTCCACGAGACACGTCTATGCGTTGAAGTGGAACCTCTTCGTCAACTGGTGCTCTTCTCTCCGAGAAGACCCCCGGAGATGCTCGATCAGTGTTTTGCTTTCCTTCCTTCAACAGGGGCTGGAGCGAAGGCTGTCTCCCTCCACCCTGAAGGTCTATGTTGCCGCCATTGCCGCACATCATGACCTCATCGAAGGTAAGTCGGTGGGGAAGCACGACCTGATCATCAGGTTCCTGAGAGGAGCGAGGAGACTGAATCCTCCTCGTCCTCCTCTCGTTCCCTCTTGGGACCTCTCAGTGGTTCTAACTGCCCTGAAGAGTGCTCCCTTTGAGCCCCTGCAATCAGTTGAGCTTAAGTTCCTGTCTATGAAGACAGCGCTCCTGGTTGCACTGGCCTCCATCAAGAGGGTTGGGGACCTGCACGCATTCTCCGTTGACGAAGCGTGCCTGGAATTTGGGCCGGCTTACTCTCACGTGATCCTGAGACCCCGGCCTGGATATGTGCCCAAGGTTCCTACCACTCCCTTCCGGGACCAGGTGGTGAACCTGCAAGCGCTGCCCTCGGAGGAGGCAGACCCAGCCTTGGCACTGCTCTGTCCAGTACGCGCTCTCCGCGCCTATGTAGACAGAACGCAGTGTTTCAGGACCTCAGACCAGCTCTTTGTCTGTTATGGTGGGAAGCTGAAGGGAAAGGCTCTCTCCAAGCAAAGGTTGTCTCACTGGATAGTGGACACCATTGCCTTGGCTTACCAGCAGCAAGGTCGACCGTGCCCCCTTGGTGTGACTGCCCACTCCACCCGGAGTGTGGCGTCCTCTTGGGCTCTAGCGCATGGCGCCTCGCTAACAGACATCTGCAGAGCTGCAGGCTGGGCGACACCTAACACATTCGCCAGATTCTATAATCTCCGAGTGGAGCCTGTGTCCTCTCGTGTACTCGCTTCAACCAGCTAGTACCGGACCCGCTCAGGTGTCTTCGCTTGCTCGCCATTCCACTCCACGGACTGGATACGTGCGATATTTTTCTCAGGTGAGCTTCTCCGAAAGCCCTGAGCTCCTCCAGCACTCCTGACGTCGGCGCCAGTGTCTATTGCCTGTGCGTCGGCTAGGTGCCTCCCGTGTGCATGGTCCCTCCTCTGAGCGACCCCCACATGTGTATTTCCACTGTAAGCCTCTCTGAGCGTGTGTCTTTCCCTTGGCAAGCCACCTTGCCACCCCTGGGGTTGAAATATTCCACCTGCGGCTGGACACCCCAGTGTTTCCCATATGCTTCCTTCGGGTCATATGTGTATTCTCTAAGTCCCCCCCCTCCGGGCTGGCATTAATTGCATACTTCCCCTAGCTTGGGATATGCTTCCCAGTGTACCTTGGTATTCCTGTGTTATATGGAGTCCTTTGTCCAGGCTGACAGGGATCTCGATTTACGCAGGGCACTGGAAGACAGCTGAGAAGGTGGCGTGATTAGACTGGTAACCCCATTCGTCGTCATCCGACGTAACTCGGAGTGACAACGAAAGGGAACGTCTACGGTTACGTATGTAACCCTCGTTCCCTGAGTAGGGAACGGAGACGTTACGTCTGCCTGCCACTTTCCGCTGTACCGCGGGGATCGCCTGAGCTCAGTCTTGGCTCCTCAGAGAAGAAACATATCTGCTTGCTGCCGGCTTCCTCCTTTTATACCCACGAGGTGGGGCGGAGTTACGCCATGCAAATTCCGCAGACCCATGGCATTTCTTTGCCATTGGCTCGTTTTGTAATACTCGAAGTTGATAGGCTTTCTAAGCGAAACCCCATTCGTCGTCATCCGACGTAACGTCTCCGTTCCCTACTCAGGGAACGAGGGTTACATACGTAACCGTAGACGTTTTAATGTGATATTTGTTGTAAATGCATATTAACCACAACACTTACCATGCTTTTACCACATTATTTGTAGTTTTAATGTGATATTTGTTGTAAATGCATATTAACCACAACACTTACCATGCTTTTACCACATTATTTGTAGTTTTAATGTGATATTTGTTGTAAATGCACAGTAACCACAACACTTACCATGCGTTTACCACCGTAACCTTAGTTTTACTGTGATATGTGTGGTAAAAGGACAGTAACCACAAAACTGTCCGTGCTTTTACATCAGTATTGGTAGTTTTAAAGTGATATTTTTTGTAAATGCATATTAATCACAACACTTATCATTCTTTTAATGCCTAATAATGTAAAAAGAAATATTTGTAAGGTAAATCAGTAATTTTTCCATTAAATAATCCGATATATTTTATATAATGATATTTTCTTTTCTCTTTTTTTCAGCTGAAAAGACCAAAAGGGCCTTTCGGACTCAGTCAGCTCATTATTGTTTGAGGAGAAGTAAACGGGAGACGAAAAGCTACAAAGGCAAATATTCGCAATGGTATGTATATGTTGGTTTTAACCCTAAATCAAACATTTTATCAATCATTTGTTGTTTCTTAAACCTTCTTACAAAACCCATAGCCCAATCAGTACAAACATAGTCTCAAAGTCTTAATCATTTACAAGATTTAACAAGTTGTCAAATTCGTACAATACTTGTACATAATCATGCAGCTTTTACTCCTAGTGCTGTCAATGGCTAGTGCCTCAATTCCTGTACATATTTATCTCCATATTTGTAAATCAGTTGCACACCTTCTTGGAAAGTAGTCGGACGTCCCATACACTATCAAAAAAGTTTATATTAATTGCATTGTATTCATTAAAATTATTACAAATTGGACCCTGTCTGTTGATATTCCAATGATACATGATGTCTCTCCACAACTCATAACCTTCCTCTGTTTGCAAGAGTGGAAAAGCTAATCTGACTTGTCACATGACATCAGATACTCGATTATTTTGTCGTAATCAGATCAGTGCTGATAACTGTCCCATTTGCATGTAAATCATTTTGTTGTTTTTTTACATGTTATCATGTAACATATTATATCATGTTATCATAATCACGTTTTTAAGTTTATATGATTATTGCATGCTATTAAAGACATACTTTTATTCATAGAAATGCTAACATATCAGTGAACTTATTACATAAAAATGCTTTTAATATATAATTATGCAACACTCCTTACATCAATTAAATCCTACAGTTATAAATAAACTGACTACTTGCAAGTAATGTATTAAAATGACTTTCCTTTCTGTTTTGCAGGATTATCTTGTTTAAAGCTCTACAATATCAAACTCTTTTAGGAACCAACCCTCACAAGATCTACTAGTGAGTCGCAGCAAATCTTGCTGTGATCAGCCCTTCCCAGGTAAAGTTTCTACAATATTTCAATCAGTATTTACTTATCAAATGTTCTCCCCTGAATCGTATGGTAAATTAACTTAATTATAACTGTGTTAATTGGTATGTTTCAAGAACAATAGTAATTGCACATAGAGTAAGTGGAGACTTTCTTGTTTTACAGCAGAGAAGGAAGACCAGTCCTTATATCAACGCAAGCTAATCTAATAAGTCCTTTGTTTCGCGCTGCAATATTATATATATATATATATATATATATATATATATATATATATATATATATATATATATATATATATATATATATATATATATATATAATACTTCAATGTATATATTATATAATGTACTGACTGCTGCTTTGTAAATTTAAATAAGGAACAGGCAACTCTGGCCCTTTTGCGTTCTCCTTTTTGAGGTGGAGAGTTTACCTCCAACCCTAATTGAGCACATCTGAAAATTTTAACCAAAGTCTTCAGGTTTACTTGTAGACATAGGCAGGAGGGTTTGAGGTTGGAGCTAAATCTGCAGGACAGTGAATGCTGAGGGCCAGAGTAGCCCATCACTGCTTTAAATAAAGCTACACTGTGTCATTTTTTATGTTGATTCTTTGCAAAAAAAAACCACTTTGTTCTTTCAAAATTATATGTGCTCATTCATGTGTAATTACTTCCACCAACTAATCAAGTACTCTCGTAAGTGTAGAGACTGCCATTCAGAATACATATGAGCGAGTCGCTCGAATGGTGGCAGCCATGTTGCGCCTCCATCTTGAAAATACATTAGCCAAAGAGGGACATACCTGGAAATTCAAACTTCGCCTTTCGCGCCTTTACTTAGTGGCACCGTGACGAATGCGAGGGGGAGATTACTCATATTAATACGGCCACAGTAGGAGTTACAACGCCCTCGGAATGGGAGGGGCTGGAAAGTAATATTCAGTTGGTAGTCTTATACAATTTCACCGCTATATGGGAGAAAATCTTACACAATGTAGCTTTAAATAACGCAGAGCATAAGCTGACCTGACTGTCCATTAAACAGTTTAATTTGAATTGTTTGTGTTTTTTGTTTTACTTTCAGACCAGGACTGGAGAACGCCTGACGATGAGATGTTGAGACTTCTTCCTCTGAGAAAGATCTACACCACATCAGTGATCACATCTTCTGCTCATCAGTTTTACTGTAGGGCACAACTGAACAAACTGTTTAGATGAGGAAGAAGATCACGAACACGATAGAGACGTACAGGGAAGAGCAAGAAACCAGTTTAGCTGTGATAATGAATTATTTTGTTCCAACACAATATAAAATCTGTTTTCTGTATCATAGGTGACTGAATATGATTCTCTGGCACTCATTTGTGTGGCTTCAGCAGCTGTGAATGGATTAATTTGATGTTAATGTATTTTTGAAGGCTCATTGTTATTTATCTTGAATCTCATTTGCTTTATGCTACTTTATCAACTTTATGAAGTGTCCTCAAATAAAGTGTTGTGTAATAAAGTATGGTGAATATTGTGTATTGAAAGTGATATTTGAGAAATTTGAATTTCTCATTTATTTAGTTTAGTTCATAATTTAAAAACAACTAAATATAATTAATTACCATAATTAGTTTACTTAGGACATAAACATTTTGTTGTGGTTAATGATATTTGGGACAACAATGCAGCAAAAGTTGCACATACTTGCATTTATGCCAGTTTTCAGTGAAATAAAGAGAAGGTGTGTGAATAACAAGAGGCTGCAGTGGGCTATCTTGCTACAAACACTTAAAAGTATTATTGAAGATGATCCATGTTGATCATTCTAGTACATCTACTACTGCATTTAAAATGAAAGCATAGACATTACTGATGTCAGGCAAATAATCAGCAGTCAGATGGGGTGAAAAGGATATTTTGGCACTGTTTTGTTGTTTTTTCTGAATGGTGCATTATCCTTGTGATATAGTAATAGTTCAATATCTAAAATCTGTGTAGACTGTACTGCCCGTCCACCCTCAGGGGCCCAGCAACGGCCCCCAGAAGAGCAAAAGAAAGCACATTTCAAATGGCTGTAACTCAAAGTCCGGTTAGTGTATCAAAGAGACAATATGAAGGACAACTGCTTATGCTATGTTTACTAAATAATGTTGGGCACAGTTTTCAGACATATATGGCAAGCTGGCAAAAAGGTTATTTTAAAAGTGCTCACAGTAAAATATCAAATTGCAACCTATCCCTCATATATATCATAAAGGTTTGCACAATTAACAAATTTAGATATCCAGTTGCCCATTAAAAATATTATTTATTTAACATTTACTGTTTCATTACTAAACGTTTTAAACTACATTACCCACATCACTCTGTCATTATATCAATGGAACAGGAAACATTGTGCTGTGGTTCATTGAAATGTGCAGACATGCTTAGGGTTAGGGTTGGGATCTCGGTAAAAGAGAAATTTCTCACAACATAGAGACACTTTCTAGTTACCTTAATGTATAACTAACGTGATAATAACACCAAAACATACTTTGTAACATGAAGCGCTGTTTTATATGGGTTAAAAGATAGTCCAATCACAGCGAGTTCTGCGATAAAGTCACAGCCAATAACAACCCGGCTGAACAGATGCGTCACACTTACTTGCCCAATTATGGTAAATGATGACAGATCTCTTCCGGTTCCGGCTGCAGGGATAGATTCCTTAAATATTTAATATTTGGGCTGTTAAATATGTATTGATTCTAATTAAATTATAAAACTCACATTTAAAAACAAAAAGACTCCTTTGTGTGGTTACCATCCAAAAACGTTGGATTCATATGATCATGACACAAATTTGCTTATTTGATTAGACTGATGCATACATTTGAAAGAGAAAGCAATGGCACAATGGCAGGGTAGTTTGCAGGTTTTTTTTTTTTAAATTAAAGATAATTGCATGTACTAAAGTGCTTCTAACATTTACAGTGTATGTATAGTATATCAAATATATTATATAACAAAATGTAACAAAAGCATAATGAATGCACACAATTTTTAAAGCAAATTCCAATATTTAATGTCAAACTGTTTAAAGACAAATGTAGTGCCAAAACTACTGCACAACAGAATAAAAATCAGTTAATTGTAAACAAAACATAAAATCCAGATACAGGGGCAATCTATTATGGTGACACATACAGTTACTTTAAAAAAATCTCTGATGAAGTTATATTTTTACAAACCACGAGTTGAAATTCAACTTTGTTATGTGAAAATATATTTGTTTCTTCCCTTTAAAGAACAAATAGGTGAAAACTTAAGCACAGCATTTTACATTTTCAACTTTAATTCTATATCCTTGTGATTATTGGTCACTTTTATTGTAACTAAATGAAAGGAAATCTAAAATAGTTAATTATTATAAATGTCAGCAAGAAAAGGCTTCTATAAAATACATTCAAAGGTAGGCCTGTATTACAATTACATTAACCAGGTAGTCATACAATGATAACATAGATGTAGTTATGGTGGATAAATAGTGACCACTGTAATTAAGGGTTTAATGAAGCTAAATGTAAGACACTAAGTCCATCTAAATGTAAAGGTAACAAACTCACAGAATAATGTCCAGTTGTCAAGTGTGTCATTTTTTGTAATACTCTTTCAGCACCAAACAGAACTCCATAAATATTGCTTGTTTCAAAAGGTTTTCCTGAACACTCTCACTATCTTCAATTGTTCGGACAAACACCGGCTATATACACTTGCAGAAATATACATTTGACTATTGCACCATGAAGTCGCTGCATGACTAGAACTAATGGATGTCAATGAATATGTCCTTTACCAAAACTCCTGAAGAGCACTGACGCTTATTTGATAAAGGCATTAGGCAGACCTCAAGTACAGTTTATGAAGATGAAAAACAAAATTCTTTAACAATATGGAAAAAGATAAATGACTATTTTAAATAATGGTTCTGCATATATCAGAGATCATACGAGTGGGACTCCACATGCAGACTTTCAGAAACTGTGACAGAGCAAAGGGAGCACCTCGCTGGACACATCCTACGCATGCCCAAACTACACAACAGAAAAACAGTTATGAAGTGGACACCACTAGGAGGATGCAGGAGACAGTGAAGACCAAGGAAGACATGGAGACAGATGTTTCAAGGACAACTGAAGAATGTCAGTGTCCCATGGGAAGATGAGGAGAACTGGTCCATGGATTGAATACGTTGGAGGACACTTGTTGCCCAATGTGCCCAGCACAGGACTTGATGATGATGTTGTGAGTTTATCCATAACTGTGGGATATTTTTCTGTAAGGAGTATTGCATAATTAAATGTTAAATGCATTTATGTAATAAGCTCACTGATATGTGGTCATTTCTATGAAAACAAGCATGTCTTTAATAGCAAGCAATAATCATATAAACTTGTTTAAAAATAACACGATTTACATGCAAACGGGACAGTTATCAGCAGTGTAACTGATCTGATTACGACAAAATAATCGAGTATCTGATGTCATGTGTCTGATGTCATCTGAAGTCAAATTAGCTTTTCCACTCTTGCAAACAGAGGAAGTTTATGAGTTGTGGAGAGACATCATGTATCATTGGAACATCAACAGACAGGATCCAAATTGTAATAATTTTAATGAATACAATGCAATTAATATAAACTTTTTTGATAGTGTATGGGACGTCCGACTACTTTCCAAGAAGGGGCGCAACTGATTTACAAATATGGAGATAAATATGTACAGGAATTGAGGCACTAGCCATTGACAGCACTAGGAGTAAAAGCTGCATGATTATGTACAAGTATTGTACGAATTTGACAACTTGTTAAATCTTGTGAATGATTAAGACTTTGAGACTATGTTTGTACTGATTGGGCTATGGGTTTTGTAAGAAAAGGTTTAAGAAACAACACATGATTGATAAAATGTTTGATTACAGGTTAAAACCAACACATACATACCATTGGGAATATTTGCCTTTGTAGCTTTTCGTCTCCCGTTTACTTCTCCTCAAACAATAATGAGCTGACTGAGTCCGAAAGGCCCTTTTGGTCTTTTCAGCTGAAAAAAAGAGAAAAGAAAATATCTTTATGTAAAATATATCAGATTATTTAATGGAAAAATTACTGATTTACCTTACAAATATTTCTTGTTACATTATTTGCCATTAAAAGCATGATAAGTGTTGTGATTAATATGCATTTACAACAAATATCACTTTAAAACTACCAATACTGAGGTAGAAGCACGGACAGTTTTTTTACTGTCCTTTTACCACACCTATCACATTAAAACTAAGGTTACGGTGGTAAAAGCATGGTAAGTGTTGTGGTTACTGTGCATTTACAACAAATATCACATTAAAACTACAAATAATGTGGTAAAAGCATGGTAAGTGTTGTGGTTAATATGCATTTAGAACAAATATCACATTAAAACTACAAATAATGTGGTGAAAGCATGGTAAGTCCGGTGGTTACTGTCCTTGTACCCCACACTTCTCACAGTAAAACTAAGGTTACTGTGGTAAAAGCAAGGTAAGTGTTGTTTTTACTGTGATTCTACTACAAATACCACTTTGGAACTAATTGTACTAACTTACTTTAAACCTAATTTGAATATTATTAACTGATAGAAGGTCTAGGCCTATAGCACGTCACGTGACAGATAGTGTTTAATCACCTTGTTAGAAAGCAATGAAACGCAAAGCCTCCGTGGAGATGACAGATAATGCAGTGACTGAACATGAGCTAATCTGATTCATTTCGACCATCAGAAAAGACATTATATCAAACATTATTAGGACAGTGTATTTTGCTACTTAACAATATCTGGCACACATGATCTGATGCCAAATATCGCGATGTGTTCGGAAGGAGACTTCCTCAACGTGATTTCCTACTGATAAAATTCGTGTAGTCGTTTATACTTTTTTTTTAAAATCAATAAATAGCAAAGCAGCCCAGCTTCCCTGGCAATAAGACTGAAATAATAACATTAAAAGAAATACATATATAAGCCTAAACATGATAAGATATCGTGAATAAATGTCGATTAAACAGCTGCCCGACTGGCAGAAAGAATCGTGCATTACATTAGTAAACAAATAAATTAAATAAATAAATAAATAAATAAATAAAAATGCTGATATCACGAAAATAACGAAATAAACGTTAGATTAAATACGAATACTCACGAACCAGAAGATTAAATGACGTGACCATATCACAAACTGCCATGCGACTAGGCTGTGTGGCACCTCAAAAGCGTGGAAAAAATTCCTACTTTATATTAAAATGAGTGTATAGGGCTACTGAGAAGTCTGTACATTACTCATATTATTGTTTTTATGACCTTTATTTAACCATCTGGAACGGAGAAAAAATGATACCACTTATAGCGCCTCTAGTGGACTTTTCACTCGAAAAGTGCAGGGAAACGTACCTGGAGGTACGTATTTCAGGTTTTGCAAAAATGTAGGCAGAGTAACGTATTTCCAATGAGCCTGGGTTGTTTGTTGGACATACATCACCGCACCGCTATTTCTTCACCATTACCTTCTGACCATCGGAGTTCCTGCGCCACTTGCCTGTTCGTCTGTGTTGAACTCACCCTCTGTTATCTCCTTTCAATAAAGAGTTAAACTGCACTTGCTTCCGTCAGTCTGTCATGACAATAATATGCTGTCACTAAACTAAATGAAATTGTTTAGAATTGATGCAAGGTGCTTCATTGTCTCTTATGATTGCAAATCTAACAAATTCTTAATTGCAGTATCTAATAATTTGTTCAATTAAAACAGATCAATTGTTTTGGGAGTGATATGCAATGTTTAATTATTGATATTTACAGTTTGAATATCTACTTTTTACTTTCGGTACTTAAGTACGTTTTGAATCGGATACTTTTGTACTTTTACTCAAGTGATGTTTGAATGGAGGACTTTCTACTTTTACTGGAGTCATTTTTTATTTAGGTATATATACTTTTACTCCGAGTATAATTTTTGAGTACTTTTACCACCCCTGAAAGAAAGATAGATTAGTTAGAAAGAAAGATAGATTAGTTAGAAAGAAAGAAAGAAAGAAAGAAAGGTGGATAGATTAGTTAGAAAGAAAGATAGATAGATTAGTTAGAAAGAAAAAAAGATAGATTAGTTAGAAAGAAAGAAAGATTAGTTAGAAACAAAGAAAGATAGATAGATTAGTTAGAAAAAAATAAAGATTAGTTAGAAAGAAAGAAAGATAGATAAGTTAGAAAGAAAGAAAGATTAGCTAGAAAGAAATAAAGGTTAGTTAGAAAGAAAGATGGATTTGTTAGAAAAAAGAAAAATTAGTTAGAAAGAAAGAAAGATGGATTAGTTAGAAAGAAAGATGGATTAGTTAGAAAGAAAGAAAGAAAGAAAGAAAGATTAGTTAGAAAAAAGAAAGATTGCTTAGAAAGAAAGAAAGAAAGATTAGTTAGAAAGAAAGGAAGAGAAAGAAAGATAGATAGATTACTTAGAAAGAAAGATAGATAGATTAGTTAGAAAGAAAGATAGATTACTTAGAAAGAAAGATAGACAGATTAGTTAGAAAGAAAGATAGATTAAGTAGAAAGAAAGAAAGAAAGAAAGATTAGTTAGAAAGAAAGAGATCAGTAAGAAAGATAGATTAGTTAGAAAGAAAGAAAGATAGATTAGTTTGAAAGAAAGATAGATTAGTTAGAAAGAAAGAAAGAAAGATAGATTGGTTAGAAAGAAAGAAAGATTAGTTTGAAAGAAAGATAGATAGATTAGTTAGAAAGAAAGATAGTGTAGGGTATGGACCAATCAGACACATACTATTTATTCATTATATACAAAGGTTTATGAAACTCCTCACACAGCCCAAATGAACAAACACAAGTGAAAGAAACAGTGCCATGTTACAGGGCATGATAAGGAGATTTTACGACCTCCGAGGAATGTGGCCACATACTCAAGAGAGAGACTATGAAACAGAAACCCTCTTTAAAACAGACTGCGTTAATCATAGACTAACTGATCTATAAATGAACATGCATAAAACTGTGAAAGAAACAGTGTAAATGGTTTACTGTCTCGTGTACTATTAGGTATATATTATGGTATGTATCCTGGTATACAACCAACTAACGATCAATGTAACCTCACCTGTATAATGCCTCCTACCTAAATAATCCTCATTTAATGACTCACACTTTGATGTACATCACCTTCTTCTAGAATGCAGTGTGGATGTGTTATAGCTATTTTAGCATTAATGAAGGTATAATCATATTATGGGACAAAGATCCGTAAATCAACTAAGAGCCACTTTCCCTCTCAGACATGTCCCCTTTCTGATTGGTCGAGTTCAACCCTTAGGGGAGGATCTTCTCCAGGCCTTATTAGAGACAGTCCACATGTGACCTCCCTCTCTTAGTTCTTTCATCCAGCCGCAACACTGTTCTGGGGATACTGGGGAAACCCCTCCCCCTCCACGGGGGCCCAAGGGCCCAGCAGGCCTCGATTCTAACCAGAGGTGGGCTCAGGCAGGAGAGAGAAGACTCTCTCACAAAGAACCAAGGACAATCTCAGGAGTTTTGGAACAAAGACTCCAACCAACAACGACTCCAATCACCCATCCTTTTGACTTCCTCACTTCTCCTGGGTGCTCGGCGTGGCCTCAACAGAGTCCCAGGCCTTGACCAAACCAATCATGCGTTCCTGGAGAAAGAGAACGCTCAACCAACTTCCACTTGACGCTGCCGGAACCATCAACGACTTCAATTTTCAACAACTTCAAGAATTGTTCCCATTACAAATGCAAGTATTCAATTCAATGAAATGTGAAAATGAAATTCTGATGGTTCTCCTCATAGACCCTCTTCCGGTTTCCAATTTCATCCTATCACTAACCTATTTATGTATTCATGTGTGTATGTTGTTTAGTTTATTTATATTCATATAAATATCTATATTTAGTTAATAAAACTTGTACATAATATGTATTTGGTTCTGTTTTGTTTGCAATACAAGTCACTTTACGATCACGGTTTTTGCTACTGGCTCAAAGTGCTGTACAGGCGAAGAAATAATTATTCTTCTGTGGCCATGGAAGATACCCTTTTCTTAGAATAAATTAATAATCAAAATAGTTCTTTGGACGAACTGATTAATTGATTGTAATATTAATTCAGCCACATCAAGTTAATCCAATTAACTGACCCAAATATTTATAATTAATAATAAAAAGATATTATTGATTATTAATGTTTCCAAAAAGCTGAGTTCCTTACAATAGATAGATTAGTTAGAAACAAAGAAAGATAGATAGATTAGTTAGAAAGAAAGATAGATAGATTAGTTAGAAAGAAAGATAGATAGATTAGTTAGAAAGAAATAAAGATTAGTTAGAAAGAAATAAGGATTAGTTAGAAAGAAAGATGGATTTGTTAGAAAAAAAGAAATATTAGTTAGAAAGAAAGATAGATAGATTAGTTAGAAAGAAAGATGGATTAGTTAGAAAGAAAGAAAGAAAGTAAGAAAGAAAGAAAGAAAGAAAGAAAGAAAGATGGATTAGTTAGAAAGATAGATAGATTAGTTAGAAAGAAAGAAAGATAGATTGATTAGAAATAAAGAAAGATTAGTTAGAAAGAAAGATAGATAGATTAGTTAGAAAGAAAGATAGATAGATTAGTTAAAAAGAAAGAAAGATTAGTTAGAAAAAAATAAAGATTAGTTAGAAAGAAAGATGGATTTGTTAGAAAAAAGAAATATTAGTTAGAAAGAAAGATAGATAGATTAGTTAGAAATAAAGATGGATTAGTTAGAAAGCAAGAAAGAAAGAGAAAGAAATATAGCTTAGTTAGAAAAAAAGATAGATTAAGTAGAAAGAAAGAAAGAAAGAAAGAAAGAAAGAAAGAAAGAAAGAAAGAAAGAAAAATTAGTTAGAAAGAAAGAAAAATTAGTTAGAAAGAAAGAACGATAGATAGATTAGTTAGAAAGAAAAAAGATTAGTTAGAAAGAAAGAAAGATTATTAGATAGATAGATAGATAGATAGATAGATAGATAGATAGATAGATAGATAGATAGATAGATAGATAGATAAGTTCATTAGTAAATATAGAATGGTTGTTTAATTGAATCTAGGGCTTCAGGGAGTTTAGATTTGAGTTTTTGTGTTGTACACTACTGGGCCACCGTAGCCTTGGTTCAATTTGAACTGTTGCAATGAAAGTCAATGGGATTTTTATGGTTTTTAATATTAATTTTTAAGAAAACTGAAAGTCAAATCAGTCTGAAAAGATATAGCAACTCGAGTAAGAACAGTCTGAAGGTCTGACCCGAGTTTGGAGTTTGTAGAGTTAAAACTCTAGGAGGACTTAGAGTCAGAAAATTTTGGTTAAGAAAAAGAATAATAACTAGAAAAAGTTCGTCGAGACAAGCTTTAAGTTGGCTTGTGAAAGTTTGGACCAGAAAGTTTAAAGAAGTTTAAAGTAGTTTAAAGTTTACATTCGTTTAAAATGTAAATTAGTGTGAAGTTTAAAGTAGTTTAAAGTTTGAAGTATAGTTTGAAGTAATTTAAAGTTGCTAGGGTGTTTCTAGTGGGTTGCTAAGGTGTTCTGGGTGGTTGCCTGGCGGTTGCTAAGGTATTTTAGGTGGTTGCTAGGGTGTTTTGGATGGTTGCTATGGTGTTGCTTGGGTGTTCTACGGTATTTTGGGTGGTTGCTATGGTGTTGCTAGGGTGTTTTAAGGTATTTTGGATGGTTGCCATGGTGTTCTGGGTGGTTGCTATGGTGTTGCTAAGGTGTTGTAAGGTATTTTGGGTGGTTGCTATGGTGTTCTGGGTGGTTGCTAGGCAGTTGCTAGGGTGTTCTGGGGTTGCTAGGCAGTTGCTAGGGTGTTCTGGTGGTTGCTAGGGTGTTGCTAGGGTGTTCTAGGGTATTTTGGGTGGTTGCTATGGTGTTGCTAGGGTGATTTAAGGTATTTTGGGTGGTTGCTAGGGTGTTCTGGGTGGTTGCTAGGCAGTTGCTAGGGTGTTCTGGTGGTTGCTAGGGTGTTGCTAGGGTGTTCTAGGGTATTTTGGGTGGTTGCTATGGTGTTGCTAGGGTGATTTAAGGTATTTTGGGTGGTTGCTAGGGTGTTCTGGGTGGTTGCTATGCAGTTGCTAGGGTGTTATGGTGGTTGCTAGGGTGTTGCTAGGGTGTTCTAGGGTATTTTGGGTGGTTGCTATGGTGTTGCTAGGGTGATTTAAGGTATTTTGGGTGGTTGCTAGGGTGTTCTGGGTGGTTGCAAGGCAGTTGCTAGGGTGTTCTGGTGCTTGCTAGGGTGTTGCTAGGGTGTTCTAGGGTATTTTGGGTGGTTGCTATGGTGTTGCTAGGGTGATTTAAGGTATTTTGGGTGGTTGCTAGGGTGTTCTGGGTGGTTGCTAGGGTGTTCTAGAGCATTTTGGGTGGTTGCTATGGTGTTGCTAGGGTGTTTTAAGGTATTTTGGGTGGTTGCTAAAAAGAAAGAAAGATTGAAAGAAAGATAAGAAAGAAAGAAAGAGAGAAAGAAAGAAAGAGAGATAGAAAGATTAGTTAGAAAGAAAGAAAGATTAGTTAGAAAGAAAGATTAGTTAGAATGAAAGAAAGTTAGAAAGTAAGATTAGTTAGAAAGAAAGAAAAAAAGAAAGATTGAAAGAAAGATTAGAAAGAAAGAAAGAAAGAAAGAAAGAAAGAAGAAAGATTAGTTAGAAAGAAAGAAAGAAAGAATTAGTTAGAAAGAAAGATTAGTTAGAAAGAAAGAAAGAAAGAAAGAAGAAATATTAGTTAGAAAGAAAGAAAGAAAGAAGAAAGATTAGTTAGAAAGAAAGAAAGAAAGAATTAGTTAGAAAGAAAGATTAGTTAGAAAGAAAGAAAGAAAGAAAGAAAGAAGGAAAGAAAGAAGAAAGATTAGTTAGAAAGAAAGAAAGAAGAAAGATTAGTTAGAAAGAAAGAAAGAAAGAAAGAAGAAAGATTAGTTAGAAAGAAAGAAAGAAAAAGTAAAAAAGAAAGAAAGAAAGAAAGAAAGAAGAAAGATTAGTTAGAAAGAAAGAAGAAAGATTAGTTAGAAAGAAAGAAAGAAAGAAAGATTAGTTAGAAAGAAAGAAAGAAGAAATATCAGTTAGAAAGAAAGAAAGAAAGAAAGAAAGAAAGAAATATTAGTTAGAAAGAAAGAAAGAAAGAAGAAATATTAGTTAGAAAGAAAGAAAGAAAGAAAGAAGAAAGATTAGTTAGAAAGAAAGAAAGAAAGAATTAGTTAGAAAGAAAGATTAGTTAGAAAGAAAGAAAGAAAGAAAGAAAGAAAGAAGAAAGATTAGTTAGAAAGAAAGAAAGAAATAATTAGTTAGAAAGATTAGTTAGAAAGAAAGAAAGAAAGAAAGAAAGAAAGAAAGAAAGAAAGAAAGAAAGAAGAAAGATTAGTTAGAAAGAAAGAAAGAAAGAAAGAAAGAAGAAAGATTAGTTAGAAAGAAAGAAAGAAAGAAAGAAAGAAAGAAGAAAGATGAGTTAGAAAGAAAGAAAGAAAGAAAGAAAGAAAGAAAGAAAGAAAGAAAGAAAGAAAGAAAGAAGAAATATTAGTTAGAAAGAAAGAAAGAAAGAAAGAAGAAAGATTAGTAAGAAAGAAAGAAAGAAAGAATTAGTTAGAAAGAAAGATTAGTTAGAAAGAAAGAAAGAAAGAAAGAAAGAAAGAAAGAAAGAAGAAAGATTAGTTAGAAAGAAAGAAAGAAATAATTAGTTAGAAAGATTAGTTAGAAAGAAAGAAAGAAATAATTAGTTAGAAAGATTAGTTAGAAAGAAAGAAAGAAAGAAAGAAAGAAAGAAAGAAAGAAGAAAGATTAGTTAGAAAGAAAGAAAGAAGAAAGATTAGAAAGAAAGAAAGAAAGAAAGAAAGAAGAAAGATTAGTTAGAAAGAAAGAAAGAAAGAAATATTAGTTAGAAAGAAAGAAAGAAAGAAAGAAAGAAAGAAGAAAGATTAGTTAGAAAGAAAGAAGAAAGATTAGCTAGAAAGAAAGAAAGAAAGAAGAAAGATTAGTTAGAAAGAAAGAAAGAAAAAAAGAAAGAAAGAAGAAAGATTAGTTAGAAAGAAAGAAAGAAAGAAAGAAAGAAGAAAGATTAGTTAGAAAGAAAGAAAGAAAGAAAGAAAGATTAGTTAGAAAGAAAGAAAGAAAGAAGAAATATCAGTTAAAAGAAAGAAAGAAAGAAAGAAATATTAGTTAGAAAGAAAGAAAGAAAGAAAGAAAGAAGAAAGATTAGTTAGAAAGAAAGAAGAAAGATTAGCTAGAAAGAAAGAAAGAAAGAAGAAAGATTAGTTAGAAAGAAAGAAAGAAAGAAAGAAAGAAAGAAGAAAGATTAGTTAGAAAGAAAGAAAGAAAGAAAGAAGAAAGATTAGTTAGAAAGAAAGAAAGAAAGAAAGAAAGAAAGAAAGAAGAAAGATTAGTTAGAAAGAAAGAAAGATTAGCCAGAAAGAAAGAAAGATTAGTTAGAAAGAAAGAAAGAAAGAAAGAAAGAAAGAAGAAAGATTAGTTAGAAAGAAAGAAAGAAAGAAAGAAAGAAAGAATTAGTTAGAAAGAAAGATTAGTTAGAAAGAAAGAAAGAAAGAAAGAAAGAAAGAAGAAAGATTAGTTAGAAAGAAAGAAAGAAAGAAAGAAAGAAAGAAAGAAGAAAGATTAGTTAGAAAGAAAGAAAGAAAAAGAAAGAAAGAAAGAAAGATGAGTTAGAAAGAAAGAAAGAAAGAAGAAAGATTAGTTAGAATGAAAGAAAGAAAGAAAGAAAGAAAGAAAGAAAGAAAGAAAGAAAGAAAGAAAGAAAGACGAAAGATTAGTTAGAAAGAAAGAAGAAAGATTAGCTAGAAAGAAAGAAAGAAGAAAGATTAGTTAGAAAGAAAGAAAGAAAGAATTAAATAAGAAAGAAAGATTAGTTAGAAAGAAAGAAAGAAAGAAAGAAAGAAAGAAAGAAAGAAGAAAGATTAGTTAGAAAGAAAGAAAGAAAGAATTAGTTAGAAAGAAAGATTAGTTAGAAAGAAAGAAAGAAGAAAGATTAGTTAGAAAGAAAGAAAGAAAGAATTAGTTAGAAAGAAAGATTAGTTAGAAAGAAAGAAAGAAAGAAAGAAAGAAGAAAGATTAGTTAGAAAGAAAGAAAGAAAGAATTAGTTAGAAAGAAAGATTAGTTAGAAAGAAAGAAAGAAGAAAGATTAGTTAGAAAGAAAGAAAGAAAGAATTAGTTAGAAAGAAATATTAGTTAGAAAGAAAGAAAGAAAGAAAGAAAGAAAGATTAGTTAGAAAGAAAGAAAGAAAGAAAGAAAGAAAGAAAGAAGAAAGATTAGTTAGAAAGAAAGAAAGAAATAAAGAAGAAATATTAGTTAGAAAGAAAGAAAGAAAGAAAGAAAGAAAGAAGAAAGATTAGTTAGAAAGAAAGAAAGAAAGAAAGAAAGAAAGAAAGAAGAAATATTAGTTAGAAAGAAAGAAAGAAAGAAAGAAGAAAGATTAGTTAGAAAGAAAGAAAGAAAGAAAGAATTAGTTAGAAAGAAAGATTAGTTAGAAAGAAAGAAAGAAAGAAAGAAGAAATATTAGTTAGAAAGAAAGAAAGAAAGAAGAAAGATTAGTTAGAAAGAAAGAAAGAAAGAATTAGTTAGAAAGAAAGATTAGTTAGAAAGAAAGAAAGAAAGAAAGAAAGAAAGAAGAAAGATTAGTTAGAAAGAAAGAAAGAAAGAAAGAAAGAAAGAAGAAAGATTAGTTAGAAAGAAAGAAAGAAATAATTAGTTAGAAAGATTAGTTAGAAAGAAAGAAAGAAAGAAAGAAAGAAAGAAGAAAGATTAGTTAGAAAGAAAGAAAGAAAGAAAGAAAGAAGAAAGATTAGTTAGAAAGAAAGAAAGAAAGAAAGAAAGAAAGAAAGAAAGAAAGAAGAAAGATTAGTTAGAAAGAAAGAAAGAAAGAAAGAAAGATTAGTTAGAAAGAAAGAAAGAAAGAAAGAAAGAAAGAAAGAAAGAAAGAAAGAAAGAAAGAAGAAATATTAGTTAGAAAGAAAGAAAGAAAGAAAGAAGAAAGATTAGTAAGAAAGAAAGAAAGAAAGAATTAGTTAGAAAGAAAGATTAGTTAGAAAGAAAGAAAGAAAGAAAGAAAGAAAGAAAGAAAGAAAGAAAGAAGAAAGATTAGTTAGAAAGAAAGAAAGAAATAATTAGAAAGATTAGTTAGAAAGAAAGAAAGAAAGAAAGAAAGAAAGAAAGAAAGAAAGAAGAAAGATTAGTTAGAAAGAAAGAAAGAAATAATTAGTTAGAAAGATTAGTTAGAAAGAAAGAAAGAAAGAAAGAAAGAAAGAAAGAAAGAAAGAAAGAAAGAAGAAAGATTAGTTAGAAAGAAAGAAAGAAGAAAGATTAGAAAGAAAGAAAGAAAGAAAGAAAGAAGAAAGATTAGTTAGAAAGAAAGAAAGAAAGAAATATTAGTTAGAAAGAAAGAAAGAAAGAAAGAAAGAAAGAAAGAAAGAAAGAAGAAATATTAGTTAGAAAGAAAGAAGAAAGATTAGCTAGAAAGAAAGAAAGAAAGAAGAAAGATTAGTTAGAAAGAAAGAAAGAAAAAAAGAAAGAAAGAAGAAAGATTAGTTAGAAAGAAAGAAAGAAAGAAAGAAGAAAGATTAGTTAGAAAGAAAGAAAGAAAGAAAGAAAGATTAGTTAGAAAGAAAGAAAGAAAGAAGAAATATCAGTTAAAAGAAAGAAAGAAAGAAAGAAATATTAGTTAGAAAGAAAGAAAGAAAGAAAGAAAGAAAGAAAGAAGAAAGATTAGTTAGAAAGAAAGAAGAAAGATTAGCTAGAAAGAAAGAAAGAAAGAAGAAAGATTAGTTAGAAAGAAAGAAAGAAAGAAAGAAAGAAAGAAAGAAGAAAGATTAGTTAGAAAGAAAGAAAGAAAGAAAGAAAGAAAGAAGAAAGATTAGTTAGAAAGAAAGAAAGATTAGCCAGAAAGAAAGAAAGATTAGTTAGAAAGAAAGAAAGAAAGAAAGAAAGAAAGAAAGAAAGAAAGAAGAAAGATTAGTTAGAAAGAAAGAAAGAAAGAAAGAAAGAATTAGTTAGAAAGAAAGATTAGTTAGAAAGAAAGAAAGAAAAAGAAAGAAAGAAAGAAAGATGAGTTAGAAAGAAAGAAAGAAAGAAGAAAGATTAGTTAGAAAGAAAGAAAGAAAGAAAGAAAGAAAGACGAAAGATTAGTTAGAAAGAAAGAAGAAAGATTAGCTAGAAAGAAAGAAAGAAGAAAGATTAGTTAGAAAGAAAGAAAGAAAGAATTAAATAAGAAAGAAAGATTAGTTAGAAAGAAAGAAAGAAAGAAAGAAAGAAAGAAAGAAAGAAAGAAAGAAAGAAGAAAGATTAGTTAGAAAGAAAGAAAGAAAGAATTAGTTAGAAAGAAAGATTAGTTAGAAAGAAAGAAAGAAGAAAGATTAGTTAGAAAGAAAGAAAGAAAGAATTAGTTAGAAAGAAAGATTAGTTAGAAAGAAAGAAAGAAAGAAAGAAAGAAGAAAGATTAGAAAGAAAGAAAGAAAGAATTAGTTAGAAAGAAATATTAGTTAGAAAGAAAGAAAGAAAGAAAGAAAGAAAGATTAGTTAGAAAGAAAGAAAGAAAGAAAGAAAGAAAGAAAGAAAGAAAGAAAGAAGAAAGATTAGTTAGAAAGAAAGAAAGAAATAAAGAAGAAATATTAGTTAGAAAGAAAGAAAGAAAGAAAGAAAGAAAGAAGAAAGATTAGTTAGAAAGAAAGAAAGAAAGAAAGAAAGAAAGAAGAAATATTAGTTAGAAAGAAAGAAAGAAAGAAAGAAGAAAGATTAGTTAGAAAGAAAGAAAGAAAGAAAGAATTAGTTAGAAAGAAAGATTAGTTAGAAAGAAAGAAAGAAAGAAAGAAGAAATATTAGTTAGAAAGAAAGAAAGAAAGAAGAAAGATTAGTTAGAAAGAAAGAAAGAAAGAATTAGTTAGAAAGAAAGATTAGTTAGAAAGAAAGAAAGAAAGAAAGAAAGAAAGAAGAAAGATTAGTTAGAAAGAAAGAAAGATTAGTTAGAAAGAAAGAAAGAAAGAAAGAAAGAAAGAAGAAAGATTAGTTAGAAAGAAAGAAAAAGTAAAAAAGAAAGAAAGAAAGAAAGAAAGAAAGAAGAAAGATTAGTTAGAAAGAAAGAAGAAAGATTAGTTAGAAAGAAAGAAAGAAAGAAAGATTAGTTAGAAAGAAAGAAAGAAAAAGTAAAAAAGAAAGAAAGAAAGAAAGAAGAAAGATTAGTTAGAAAGAAAGAAGAAAGATTAGTTAGAAAGAAAGAAAGAAAGATTAGTTAGAAAGAAAGAAAGAAGAAATATCAGTTAGAAAGAAAGAAAGAAAGAAAGAAATATTAGAAAGAAAGAAAGAAAGAAAGAAAGAAAGAAAGAAAGAAGAAATATTAGTTAGAAAGAAAGAAAGAAGAAAGATTAGAAAGAAAGAAAGATTAGTTAGAAAGAAAGAAAGAAGAAATATCAGTTAGAAAGAAAGAAAGAAAGAAAGAAAGAAAGAAATATTAGTTAGAAAGAAAGAAAGAAAGAAAGAAAGAAAGAAAGAAAGAAAGAAAGAAAGAAGAAATATTAGTTAGAAAGAAAGAAAGAAAGAAAGAAGAAAGATTAGAAAGAAAGAAAGAAAGAATTAGTTAGAAAGAAAGATTAGTTAGAAAGAAAGAAAGAAAGAAAGAAAGAAAGAAGAAAGATTAGTTAGAAAGAAAGAAAGAAAGAAAGAAGAAAGATTAGTTAGAAAGAAAGAAAGAAAGAAAGAAAGAAAGAAAGAAAGATTAGTTAGAAAGAAAGAAAGAAAGATTAGTTAGAAAGAAAGAAAGAAGAAATATTAGTTAGAAAGAAAGAAGAAATATTAGTTAGAAAGAAAGAAAGAAAGAAAGAAAGAAGAAATATTAGTTAGAAAGAAAGAAAGAAAGAAAGAAAGAAAGAAAGAATATTAGTTAGAAAGAAAGAAAGAAAGAAAGAAGAAGGATTAGTTAGAAAGAAAGAAAGAAAGAAAGAAAGAAGAAAGATTAGTTAGAAAGAAAGAAAGAAAGAAAGAAAGAAGAAAGATTAGTTAGAAAGAAAGAAAGAAAGAACGAAAGATTAGTTAGAAAGAAAGAAAGAAAGAAAGATTAGTTAGAAAGAAAGAAAGAAGAAATATTAGTTAGAAAGAAAGAAGAAATATTAGTGAGAAAGAAAGAAAGAAAGAAAGAAAGAAAGAAAGAAAGAAAGAAAGAAAGAAGAAATATTAGTTAGAAAGAAAGAAAGAAAGAAAGAAAGAAAGAAAGAAAGAATATTAG
>NW_027509042.1:28632500-28637500 GCF_051911475.1 Siphateles boraxobius
TTAGTTAGAAAGAAAGAAAGAAAGAAAGAAAGAAGAAAGATTAGTTAGAAAGAAAGAAGAAAGATTAGTTAGAAAGAAAGAAGAAAGATTAGTTAGAAAGAAAGAAAGAAAGAAAGAAAGAAAGAAAAAAAGAAAGAAAGAAAGAAAGAAAGAAGAAAGATTAGTTAGAAAGAAAGAAAGAAGAAAGATTAGTTAGAAAGAAAGAAAGAAAGATTAGTTAGAAAGAAAGAAAGAAAGAAAGAAGAAAGATTAGTTAGAAAGAAAGAAAGAAAGAAAGAAAGAAGAAAGATTAGTTAGAAAGAAAGAAAGAAAGAAAGAAAGAAGAAAGATTAGTTAGAAAGAAAGAAAAAGAAAGAAAGAAAAAGAAAGAAAGAAAGAAAGAAAGAAAGAAAGAAAGAAAGAAAGAAAGAAAGAAAGAAAGAAAGAAAGAAAGAAAGAAAGAAAGAAAGAAGAAAGATTAGTTAGAAAGAAAGAAAGAAAGAAGAAAGATTAGTTAGAAAGAAAGAAGAAAGAAGAAAGATTAGTTAGAAAGAAAGAAAGAAAGAAAGAAAGAAGAAAGATTAGTTAGAAAGAAAGAAAGAAGAAAAATTAGTTAGAAAGAAAGAAAGAAAGATTAGTTAGAAAGAAAGAAGAAAGATTAGTTAGAAAGAAAGAAAGAAAGAAAGAAGAAAGAATAGTTAGAAAGAAAGAAAGAAAGAAAGAAAGAAAGAAGAAAGATTAGTTAGAAAGAAAGAAAGAAAGAAAGAAAGAAGAAAGATTAGTTAGAAAGAAAGAAAGAAAAAGAAAGAAAGAAAGAAAGAAAGAAAGAAAGAAAGAAAGAAAGAAAGAAAGAAAGAAGAAAGATTAGTTAGAAAGAAAGAAAGAAAGAAAGAAAGAAAGAAAGAAAGAAAAAAGAAAGATTAGTTAGAAAGAAAGAAAGAAAGAAGAAAGATTAGTTAGAAAGAAAGAAAGAAAGAAAGAAAGAAGAAAGATTAGTAAGAAAGAAAGAAAGAAAGAAAGAAAGAAAGAAAGAAGAAAGATTAGTTAGAAAGAAAGAAAGAAAGAAAGAAAGAAAGAAAGAAAGAAAGAAAGAAGAAAGATTAGTTAGAAATAAAGAAGAAAGATTAGTTAGAAAGAAAGAAGAAAGATTAGTTAGAAAGAAAGAAAGAAAGAAAGAAAGAAAGAAAGAAAGAAAGAAAGAAAGAAAGAAAGAAAGATTAGTTAGAAAGAAAGAAAGAAAGAAAGATTAGTTAGAAAGAAAGAAAGAAAGAAGAAAGATTAGTTAGAAAGAAAGAAAGAAAGAAAGAAGAAAGATTAGTTAGAAAGAAAGAAAAAGAAAGAAAGAAAAGAAAGAAAGAAAGAAGAAAGATTAGTTAGAAAGAAAGAAAGAAAGAAGAAAGATTAGTTAGAAAGAAAGAAAGAAAGAAAGAAAGAAGAAAGATTAGTTAGAAAGAAAGAAAGATTAGTTAGAAAGAAAGAAAGATTAGTTAGAAAGAAAGAAGAAAGATTAGTTAGAAAGAAGAAATATTAGTTAGAAAGAAAGAAAGAAGAAATATTAGTTAGAAAGAAAGAAAGAAAGAAAGAAAGAAAGAAAGAAAGAAAGATTAGTTAGAAAGAAAGAAAGAAAGAAAGAAGAAAGATTAGTTAGAAAGAAAGAAAGAAAGAAGAAAGATTAGTAAGAAAGAAAGAAAGAAAGAAAGAAAGAAAGAAAGAAGAAAGATTAGTTAGAAAGAAAGAAAGAAAGAAAGAAAGAAAGAAAGAAAGAAAGAAAGAAAGAAAGAAAGAAAGAAAGAAGAAAGATTAGTTAGAAAGAAAGAAGAAAGATTAGTTAGAAAGAAAGAAAGAAAGAAAGAAAGAAAGAAAGATTAGTTAGAAAGAAAGAAAGAAAGATTAGTTAGAAAGAAAGAAAGAAAGAAAGATTAGTTAGAAAGAAAGAAAGAAAGAAAGAAGAAAGATTAGTTAGAAAGAAAGAAAGAAAGAAGAAAGATTAGTTAGAAAGAAAGAAAGAAAGAAAGAAAGAAAGAAAGAAGAAAGATTAGTTAGAAAGAAAGAAAGAAAAAGAAAGAAAGAAAGAAAGAAAGAAAGAAGAAAGATTAGTTAGAAAGAAAGAAAGAAAGAAAGAAAGAAAGAAAGAAGAAAGATTAGTTAGAAAGAAAGAAGAAAGATTAGTTAGAAAGAAAGAAGAAAGATTAGTTAGAAAGAAAGAAAGAAGAAAGATTAGTAAGAAAGAAAGAAAGATTAGTTAGAAAGAAAGAAAGAAGAAAGATTAGTTAGAAAGAAAGAAAGAAAAAGAAAGAAAGAAAAAGAAAGAAAGAAAGAAAGAAAGAAAGAAAGAAAGAAAGAAGAAAGATTAGTTAGAAAGAAAGAAAGAAAGAAGAAAGATTAGTTAGAAAGAAAGAAAGAAAGAAGAAAGATTAGTTAGAAAGAAAGAAAGAAAGAATTAGTTAGAAAGAAAGATTAGTTAGAAAGAAAGAAAGAAAGAAATAAGAAAGAATAGTTAGAAAGAAAGAAAGAAGAAAGATTAGTTAGAAAGAAAGAAAGAAAGAAGAAAGATTAGTTAGAAAGAAAGAAAGAAAAAGAAAGAAAAAGAAAGAAAGAAGGAAAGAAAGAAAGAAAGAAGAAAGATTAGTTAGAAAGAAAGAAAGAAAGAAAGAAAGAAGAAAGATTAGTTAGAAAGAAAGAAGAAAGATTAGTTAGAAAGAAAGAAGAAAGATTAGTTAGAAAGAAAGAAAGAAAGAAAGAAAGAAGAAAGATTAGTTAGAAAGAAAGAAAGAAAGATTAGTTAGAAAGAAAGAAAGAAAGAAAGAAAGAAGAAAGATTAGTTAGAAAGAAAGAAAGAAAGAAAGAAAGAAAGAAAGAAGAAAGATTAGTTAGAAAGAAAGAAAAAGAAAGAAAGAAAGAAAGAAAGAAAGAAAGAAAGAAAGAAAGAAAGAAGAAAGATTAGTTAGAAAGAAAGAAAGAAGAAAGATTAGTTAGAAAGAAAGAAAGATTAGTTAGAAAGAAAAGAAAGAAAGAAGAAAGATTAGTTAGAAAGAAAGAAAGAAAGAAAGAAAGAAAGAAAGAAGAAAGATTAGTTAGAAAGAAAGAAAAAGAAAGAAAGAAAAAGAAAGAAAGTAAGAAAGAAAGAAAGAAAGAAAGAAAGAAAGAAAGAAAGAAAGAAAGAAAGAAAGAAAGAAAGAAAGAAAGAAGAAAGATTAGTTAGAAAGAAAGAAAGAAGAAAGATTAGTTAGAAAGAAAGAAAGAAAGATTAGTTAGAAAGAAAGAAGAAAGATTAGTTAGAAAGAAAGAAAGAAAGAAAGAAGAAAGAATAGTTAGAAAGAAAGAAAGAAAGAAAGAAAGAAAGAAGAAAGATTAGTTAGAAAGAAAGAAAGAAAGAAAGAAAGAAGAAAGATTAGTTAGAAAGAAAGAAAGAAAAAGAAAGAAAGAAAGAAAGAAAGAAAGAAAGAAAGAAAGAAAGAAAGAAAGAAAGAAAGAAGAAAGATTAGTTAGAAAGAAAGAAAGAAAGAAAGAAAGAAAGAAAGAAAGAAAGAAGAAAGATTAGTTAGAAAGAAAGAAGAAAGATTAGTTAGAAAGAAAGAAGAAAGATTAGTTAGAAAGAAAGAAAGAAGAAAGATTAGTAAGAAAGAAAGAAAGATTAGTTAGAAAGAAAGAAAGAAGAAAGATTAGTTAGAAAGAAAGAAAGAAAAAGAAAGAAAGAAAAAGAAAGAAAGAAAGAAAGAAAGAAAGAAAGAAAGAAAGAAAGAAGAAAGATTAGTTAGAAAGAAAGAAAGAAAGAAGAAAGATTAGTTAGAAAGAAAGAAAGAAAGAAGAAAGATTAGTTAGAAAGAAAGAAAGAAAGAATTAGTTAGAAAGAAAGATTAGTTAGAAAGAAAGAAAGAAAGAAATAAGAAAGAATAGTTAGAAAGAAAGAAAGAAGAAAGATTAGTTAGAAAGAAAGAAAGAAAGAAGAAAGATTAGTTAGAAAGAAAGAAAGAAAAAGAAAGAAAAAGAAAGAAAGAAGGAAAGAAAGAAAGAAAGAAGAAAGATTAGTTAGAAAGAAAGAAAGAAAGAAAGAAAGAAGAAAGATTAGTTAGAAAGAAAGAAGAAAGATTAGTTAGAAAGAAAGAAGAAAGATTAGTTAGAAAGAAAGAAAGAAAGAAAGAAAGAAGAAAGATTAGTTAGAAAGAAAGAAAGAAAGATTAGTTAGAAAGAAAGAAAGAAAGAAAGAAAGAAGAAAGATTAGTTAGAAAGAAAGAAAGAAAGAAAGAAAGAAAGAAAGAAGAAAGATTAGTTAGAAAGAAAGAAAAAGAAAGAAAGAAAGAAAGAAAGAAAGAAAGAAAGAAAGAAAGAAAGAAAGAAGAAAGATTAGTTAGAAAGAAAGAAAGAAGAAAGATTAGTTAGAAAGAAAGAAAGATTAGTTAGAAAGAAAAGAAAGAAAGAAGAAAGATTAGTTAGAAAGAAAGAAAGAAAGAAAGAAAGAAAGAAAGAAGAAAGATTAGTTAGAAAGAAAGAAAAAGAAAGAAAGAAAAAGAAAGAAAGTAAGAAAGAAAGAAAGAAAGAAAGAAAGAAAGAAAGAAAGAAAGAAAGAAAGAAAGAAAGAAAGAAAGAAGAAAGATTAGTTAGAAAGAAAGAAAGAAAGAAGAAAGATTAGTTAGAAAGAAAGAAAGAAAGAAGAAAGATTAGTTAGAAAGAAAGAAAGATTAGAAAGAAAGAAAGAAAGAAAGAAAGAAAGAAAGAAAGAAAGAAAGAAAGAAAGAAAGAAAGAAGAAAGATTAGTTAGAAAGAAAGAAAGATTAGAAAGAAAGAAAGATTAGTTAGAAAGAAACAAGAAAGATTAGTTAGAAAGAAAGAAAGAAAGAATTAGTTAGAAAGAAAGATTAGTTAGAAAGAAAGAAAGAAAGAAAGAAAGAAAGAAGAAAGATTAGTTAGAAAGAAAGAAGAAAGATTAGTTAGAAAGAAAGAAGAAAGATTAGTTAGAAAGAAAGAAAGAAGAAAGATTAGTAAGAAAGAAAGAAAGATTAGTTAGAAAGAAAGAAAGAAAG
>NW_027509042.1:28647500-28880000 GCF_051911475.1 Siphateles boraxobius
AAAGAAAGAAGAAATATTAGTTAGAAAGAAAGAAGAAATATTAGTTAGAAAGAAAGAAAGAAAGAAAGAAAGAAGAAATATTAGTTAGAAAGAAAGAAAGAAAGAAAGAAAGAAAGAAAGAAAGAAAGAAAGAAAGAAAGAAAGAAAGAAAGAAAGAAAGAAGAAATATTAGTTAGAAAGAAAGAAAGAAAGAAAGAGAAAGATAGAAAGAAAGAAAGAAAGAAAGAAGAAAGATTAGTTAGAAAGAAAGAAAGAAAAAGAAAGAAAGAAAGAAAGAAAGAAAGAAAGAAAGAAAGAAAGAAAGAAAGAAAGAAAGAAAGAAAGAAAGAAGAAAGATTAGTTAGAAAGAAAGAAAGAAAGAAAGAAGAAAGATTAGTTAGAAAGAAAGAAAGAAAGAAAGAAATAAGAAAGATTAGTTAGAAAGAAAGAAAGAAAGAAGAAAGATTAGTTAGAAAGAAAGAAGAAAGATTAGCTAGAAAGAAAGAAAGAAAGAAGAAAGATTAGTTAGAAAGAAAGAAAGAAAGAAAGAAAGATTAGTTAGAAAGAAAGAAAGAAAGAAAGAAAGAAAGAAAGAAGAAAGATTAGTTAGAAAGAAAGAAAGAAAGAAAGAATTAGTTAGAAAGAAAGATTAGTTAGAAAGAAAGAAAGAAGAAAGAAAGAAGAAAGATTAGTTAGAAGGAAAGAAGAAAGATTAGCTAGAAAGAAAGAAAGAAATAAGAAAGATTAGTTAGAAAGAAAGAAAGAAAGATTAGTTAGAAAGAAAGAAAGAAAGAAAGAAAGAAGAAAGAAGAAAGATTAGTTAAAAAGAAAGAAAGAATTAGTTAGAAAGAAAGATTAGTTAGAAAGAAAGAAAGAAAGAAAGAAGAAAGATTAGTTAGAAAGAAAGAAAGAAAAAGAAAGAAAGAAAGAAAGAAAGATGAGTTAGAAAGAAAGAAAGAAAGAAGAAAGATTAGTTAGAAAGAAAGAAAGAAAGAAAGAAGAAAGATTAGTTAGAAAGAAAGAAGAAAGATTAGCTAGAAAGAAAGAAAGAAGAAAGATTAGTTAGAAAGAAAGAAAGAAAAAGAAAGAAAGAAAGAAAGAAAGAAAGAAGAAAGATTAGTTAGAAAGAAAGAAAGAAAGAAGAAAGATTAGTAAGAAAGAAAGAAAGAAAGAAAGAAAGAAAGAAGAAAGATTAGTTAGAAAGAAAGAAAGAAAGAAAGAAAGAAAGAAAGAAAGAAAGAAAGAAAGAAAGAAAGAAAGAAAGAAAGAAGAAAGATTAGTTTGAAAGAAAGAAGAAAGATTAGTTAGAAAGAAAGAAGAAAGATTAGTTAGAAAGAAAGAAAGAAAGAAAGAAAGAAAGAAAGAAAGAAAGATTAGTTAGAAAGAAAGAAAGAAAGAAAGAAAGAAAGATTAGTTAGAAAGAAAGAAAGAAAGAAAGAAGAAAGATTAGTTAGAAAGAAAGAAAGAAAGAAGAAAAATTAGTTAGAAAGAAAGAAAGAAAAAGAAAGAAAGAAAGAAAGAAAGAAAGAAGAAAGATTAGTTAGAAAGAAAGAAAGAAAGAAGAAAGATTAGTTAGAAAGAAAGAAAGAAAGAAAGAAGAAAGATTAGTTAGAAAGAAAGAAAGATTAGTTAGAAAGAAAGAAAGATTAGTTAGAAAGAAAGAAGAAAGATTAGTTAGAAAGAAGAAATATTAGTTAGAAAGAAAGAAAGAAGAAATATTAGTTAGAAAGAAAGAAGAAAGATTAGTTAGAAAGAAAGAAGAAAGATTAGTTAGAAAGAAAGAAAGAAAGAAAGAAAGAAAGAAAGAAAGAAAGAAAGAAAGATTAGTTAGAAAGAAAGAAAGAAAGAAAGATTAGTTAGAAAGAAAGAAAGAAAGAAAGAAAGAAAGAAGAAAGATTAGTTAGAAAGAAAGAAAGAAAGAAAGAAGAAAGATTAGTTAGAAAGAAAGAAAGAAAAAGAAAGAAAGAAAGAAAGAAAGAAAGAAAGAAAGAAGAAAGATTAGTTAGAAAGAAAGAAAGAAAGAAGAAAGATTAGTTAGAAAGAAAGAAAGAAAGAAAGAAAGAAAGAAAGAAAGAAAGAAAGAAAGAAGAAAGATTAGTTAGAAAGAAAGAAAGATTAGTTAGAAAGAAAGAAAGATTAGTTAGAAAGAAAGAAGAAAGATTAGTTAGAAAGAAGAAATATTAGTTAGAAAGAAAGAAAGAAGAAATATTAGTTAGAAAGAAAGAAAGAAAGAAAGAAAGAAAGAAAGAAAGAAAGAAAGAAAGAAGAAAGATTAGTTAGAAAGAAAGAAAGAAAGAAGAAAGATTAGTTAGAAAGAAAGAAAGATAGATTAGTTAGTAAGAAAAAAAGAAAAAAGAAATATTAGTTAGAAAGAAAGAAAGACAGAAAGAAATAAGAAAGATTAGTTAGAAAGAAAGAAGAAAGATTAGTTAGAAAGAAAGAAAGAAAGAAGAAAGATTAGTTAGAAAGAAAGAAAGAAATAAAGAAAGAAAGAAGAAAGATTAGTTAGAAAGAAAGAAAGAAAGATAGATTAGTTAGTAAGAAAGAAAGATAGATTAGATAGATAGATAGATAGATAGATAGATAGATAGATAGATAGATAGATAGATAGATAGATAGAAAGAGATAGATAGATAGATAGATAGATAGATAGATAGATAGATAGATAGATAGATAGATAGATAGATGGATAGATGGATAGATAGATAGATAGATAGATAGATAGAAAGAGATAGATAGATGGATAGATGGATAGATAGATAGATAGATAGATAGATAGATAGATAGATAGATAGATAGATAGATAGATAGATAGATAGATAGATAGATAGATAAGTTCATTAGTACATATAGAATGGTAGTTTAATTGAGTCTTGGGCTTCAGGGAGTTTAGATTTGAGTTTTTGTGTTGTACACTGCTGGGCCACCGTAGCCTTGGCTCAATTTGAACTGTTGCAATGAAAGTCAATGGGATTTTTATGATTTTTAATATTAATTTTTAAGAAATCTGAAAGTCAAATCAGTCTGAAAAGATATAGCACACTAAGTCAGAACAGTCTGAAGGTCTGATCCGAGTTTGGAGTTTGTAGAGTTAAAGCTCTAGGAGGAGTAGCAGTCAGAAAATTTTGGTTAAGAAAAAGAAGAAGAAAAAGAATAATAATAAGTTTAAATAGGATTTCAGTAAGTTGGCTTTCACAAGCCAACTTAATAATAAGTTTAAATAGGATTTCAGTAAGTTGGCTTTCACAAGCCAACTTAATAATAAGTTTAAATAGGATTTCAGTAAGTTGGCTTTCACAAGCCAACTTAATAATAATAAGTTTAAATAGGATTTCAGTAAGTTGGCTTTCACAAGCCAACTTAATAATAAGTTTAAATAGGATTTCAGTAAGTTGGCTTTCACAAGCCAACTTAATAAGTTTAAATAGGATTTCAGTAAGTTGGCTTTCACAAGCCAACTTAATAATAAGTTTAAATAGGATTTCAGTAAGTTGGCTTTCACAAGCCAACTTAATAATAAGTTTAAATAGGATTTCAGTAAGTTGGCTTTCACAAGCCAACTTAATAATAAGTTTAAATAGGATTTCAGTAAGTTGGCTTTCACAAGCCAACTTAATAATAATAAGTTTAAATAGGATTAAAGTAAGTTGGCTTTCACAAGCCAACTTAATAAAATAATTCTTACCAATAGATATGATCTTGTATAATTCATATATTTATACATAGCTGTAAATAAGTTATTATGGTCTGATAAATCTGCATACTGTTGGGTACAACATTTCCAAGTAAATACAATACTTTTATGTTTACTTTAGCTTGCTTATTAAGTTGGCTTGGAAAAGCCAACTTACTGAAATCCTTTTTAAACTTATTAGTGGTGCTTGCCAAAGGCAAGGCATCACTATTGTTATTGTGCATACTTATTATTAGTGGTGCTTGCCAAAGGCAAGGCATCACTATTGTTATCCGTCATACTTATTATTATTAGTGGTGCTTGCAAAAGGCAAGGCATCACTAGTGCTCTCTTGCATACTTATTATTATTAGTGGTGCTTGCCAAAGGCAAGGCATCACTAGTGTTCTCTTGCATACATATTATTATTAGTGGTGCTTGCCAAAGGCAAGGCATCACTAGTGTTCCCTCCTGTATACTTATTATTATTAGTGGTGCTTGCCAAAGGCAACCGCATAGCAACCACCCAAAACACCCTAGCAACGCCCAACCAACCAACCACCCAGAACACCCTAGCACCCACCCAGAATACCCTAGCAACCACCCGAAACACCCTAGCAACGCCCAAGCAACCACCCAGAACACCCTACCAACCACCCAGAATACCCTAGGAACCAACCGAAACACCCTATCAACCGCATAGCAACCACTCAGAACACCCTAGCAACCACCTAGCAACCACCTGAACACATGAATAAGCCATATCTCAGCACCAAAACGTCGTACAGACATGTTTGTCGGTTCGTATGCAATCATGTACCACACTCTAGCAGCCATGTGGCGAGTTTTGTCACTGCAAGCACCACTTTACGTTTTCTTCTGGAAATGTACATTCTAGTTATTGGTGCTTGCCAAAGGCAAGGCTTCACTATTGTTATCCGTCATACTTATTATTAGTGGGTGCTTGCCAAAGGCAAAGCCCCAACTATTACTATTCCTTTTTTGATTCCGCCAAAAGTTTGACGAGCAATTCCTCCCACAGCTTTTGTCACTGCCCCATGAATGAGGCACCAAATCGTGCGGCGTATTGAGGAGTAGTGTCCTATGAGTTCTATAAGAGATCCGGGGTACGGCGAACGAACTTCCGAAAAATCCCATAGACTTAACATTGCGACCAACTTTGACGATTCATAGCTTGGAGCGAGGATTTCACGGAAACGTGCGGTTTACCACATTTGAAGAGGCTGGCAGGCTCTGTAAGAAAATACCTCACAATGGGGTAAAAGTTTCACACCTGGGGGACAAGAGCGGCCCAAAATTTCCCCATTGACCACAATGTTATTTATTATTATTAGTGGTGCTTGCCAAAGGCAAGGCATCACTAGTGTTCTCTTGCATACTTATTACTGGTGCTTGCCAAAGGCAAGGCATCACTATTGTTCTTCTCCATACTTATTATTATTAGTGGTGCTTGCCAAAGGCAAGGCAACACTAGTGTTCTTCTCCATACTTATTAGTGGTGCTTGCCAAAGGCAAGGCATCACTATTGTTATTGTGCATACTTATTAGTGGTGCTTGCCAAAGGCAAGGCATCACTATTGTTATTGTGCATACTTATTAGTGGTGCTTTCCAAAGGCAATGCATCACTATTGTTCTTCTCCATACTTATTATTAGTGGTGCTTGCCAAAGGCAAGGCATCGCTAGTGTTCTCTTGCATACTTATTAGTGGTGCTTGCCAAAGGCAAGGCATCACTATTGTTATTGTGCATACTTATTATTATTAGTGGTGCTTGCCAAAGGCAAGGCATCACTAGTGTTCTCCTGTATACTTATTAGTGGTGCTTGCCAAAGGCAAGGCATCACCATTGTTATCCATCATACTTATTATTAGTGGTGCTTGCCAAAGGCAAGGCATCACTATTGTTATCCGTCATACTTATTAGTGGTGCTTGCCAAAGGCAAGGCATCACTAGTGTTCTCTTGCATACTTATTATTATTAGTGGTGCTTGCCAAAGGCAAGGCATCACTATTGTTATCCGTCATACTTATTCTTCTTTTTCTTATTATTCCGGACAAAAGTTTGGCGCATAACTTGTCCTGCACCTTTTGTCACAGACCCCTGAGTGATGCGTCAAATCGACCGGCTCATTGAGGAGAGGTGTCCTATGACTTTTCTAAGCGATCGGGTGTACGATGTTCGCACACCGGACGAAAAAGCAGCCAAAACAGTCCCATTGACTTAACATTGCGGAATGTTCAGAAATTCAAATCCCAACCGACTTTTTTACACACATAGACACAAAGGGCCTGACACCCCTGCGTTTCTCTCCCTCTGTCTCTCCCTCAGAGGATTTATATTATCAAGCAGCCAATAAGTAATGGCCTAAAATCTTCATAGCCTCACCCTAGCAACCAATTACAGCACCCTAGCAACCGTAGGCATCAAATCGTGCGGCCTATTGTCAGTCAATGGGGAAAATTTGGGCAGCTCCTGCCCCCAGGGGTGCGAATTTTACCCCATTGACGTACTATGGTGACTCACATGGTGACTTACTATGGTGACTCACATTTCATGGGCCGTCCTACACATTGCATAGGGATTTTTAATACCTCAGCACAACGTAGCCCCTCCCTAGCAACCACTGTCGAGCACCTTAGCAACCAAAATCCATAGAGGGATATCTTCCATTCTGAATGTCACAGAGGCATGGGAGTTGGTTTATATCATTCACAATGACAATCAGCCTTTTGAGTTTCATGACTGGCAGCTGCCAAGCCAGTCCCTAGCAACCAAACAGAATACCCTAGCAACCATTTTGCAAGACCTGTATCTCTGCATCAGAACATCGTATAGAGATGGGGGTTGTCTCTTTTGACACATGCTAGCAAACAGAGACCTTCCAATATGCTACACATGCTAGCTGTGAATAGCTACATGCTAATGGTGATTAGGTAAGTGCTAAATCATGCCAAGAAAATGCTAAGAACTCCAATAGTAACCATCTGTGACAACAACCAACCACTTAGTGACACCATAGCAACCACCCAGAATACCCTAGCAATCACCTAGCAACAACATAGCAACCACCCAGAACACCCTAGCAACTGCCTAGCAACACCATAGCAACCACCTAGAACACTCTAGCAACCACCTAGCAACATCCTAGCAACGATCTAGAATACCCTAGCAACCGCCTAGCAACCACACAGAATACCCTAGCAACCACCTAGCAACATCATAGCAACCACCCAGAATACCCTAGCAACCATCTAGCAACATCATAGCAACCACCCAGAACACCCTAGCAACCGCCTAGCAACCACCCAGATCACCCTAGCAACCACCTAGAAACACCATAGCAACCACCTAGCAACCTCATAGTAACCACCCAGAACATCCTAGCAACACCCTAGCAACCACCCAGAGTACCCTAGCAACCGCTTAGCAACACCATAGCAACCACTCAAAGCACCCTTGCAACCGCCTAGCAACCACCCAGAATACCCTAGCAACCACCCAAAACACCCTAGCAACCGCATAGCAACCACACAGAACACCATAGCAACCACCTGAACACATGAATAAGCCATATCTCAGCACCAAAACGTCGTACAGACATGTTTGATAGTTCGTAAGCAATCATGTAACACACTCTAGCAACCGTGTGGCGAGTTTTGCCACTGCAAGCACCACTTTCTTCTGGAAATGTACATTCTAGTTAGTGGTGCTTGCCAAAGGCAAGGCATCACTAGTGTTCTTCTCCATACTTATTAGTGGTGCTTGCCAAAGGCAAGGCATCACTAGTGTTCTCTTGCATACTTATTAGTGGTGCTTGCCAAAGGCAAGGCATCACTAGTGTTCTTCTGTATACTTATTATTATTATTATTAGTGGTGCTTCCCATAGGCAAAGCAACACTAGTGTTATTGTGCATACTTATTATTCTTATTAGTGGTGCTTGCCATAGGCAAAGCAACATTAGTGTTATTGTGCATACTTATTATTCTTATTAGTGGTGCTTGCCATAGGCAAAGCAACACTAGTGTTATTGTGCATACTTATTATTAGTGGTGCTTGCCATAGGCAAAGCAACACTAGTGTTATTGTGTATACTTATTATTCTTATTAGTGGTGCTTGCTGAAAGCAAGGCAACACTAGTGTTATTGTCCATACTTATTATTAGTGGTGCTTGCCAAAGGCAAGGCATCACTATTGTTATTGTGCATACTTATTATTAGTGTGAATGCTTTCAAGCATTCACACTATTGAAATCCAAATCTATTTATTATTTTTATTCTCTCATTTTCTCTCAAAAATTTATTATTATTATTCCGTATTCTTCCGTGGTCGCTTTCAACTCCTCTCTACTTTGTGCTACAAAAACCATTCAAGTATCAAAATGTTCAGCTTTTCAAGGACATGTGTGCTATTATTTTTCTTTTTTATAACTTTTATACTTTTTAAATTATTAATCTTTTTGTGCATTTTTTTTAACATGTAAGTCAATGGAGAATTCTTCAAATCCTGCTTTATGCTCCTGCTTTCAAAGCCCACTACTTCTGCATACTTTCAGCTATTTTTGTCATTTCAACTTTAAAATGTTGAGAAATCTTTAAGCTACTAACGTTGTATTCAACTTTTTGAAATCTTTTATACTTTTTTCACAATCTCTACTTTAGTCTCATGATGTTTTTCAAGCCGTTTCTCAGATTTTAATGGAAGCGGATGAGAGAGACTGTTCAGAGCTAGAGCACGTGATGTCATCTGCTAGAGTGAGCCAGCTTGAAAACTAATCGTAAAAAATAATTTTTAAATCGCTGGCCTGGCCACAATTTTAACTCTTCGGGCATGTAATTATACTTGAAACGTAGGTATTTTTGTTGTGCTTCCTCACGTGTGTTTAGTAAATCCCTCGGACTTACAGTTTTTCCTCTGTGTCCTTCCAAAGGACAAGAGTGGCAGACAATCCTCCATTGGCAGCAATTATAAATTCAGGTCAAACTTTGGTCCGTAATGCTCTGATCACTAGTTTTTCAACTTGCCAAAGTGGTCTCTTTTTTCAACTCTATCCACACAAAAAATACATCACATCGTTCACAAAGGCCTTGTCTCGCTCACGGTCAGGTCATTTCGCCGATACAACCTATGACAGTTCTCCGTTACGGACGCGACCGCTCTGAAGCGGCACTAAAAGACTGCTTTAAAACTTTCACAGACACCTTACACAGAAGACACGAAGCCTTTCTTTAAAGTGAATTTCGTTTTGTATTAATTGTACGGACCTGAAAAATATATCTATATTGAAATGTCTACTTGTAAACAGAACAATTCAAAACGAAAGAAAACAGACTGCTCTCTGCTTATGAAATGAAATGTGCATTTCTCTCTGGTGCATTCAATACTGCGAAGATCGCGAGTCAGCATCGTCAACTTCATCTCGACTTTATTAATAAACAATCAACATGTCTCCTTGCTATATTTGACATTTTCAAAATCTTTTGCCGGTTCTTTGTGACAGCTTTTAGGTGCTTTATCGGCAGCGCCGCCGCCCTTACATGAACGCATCACCACGGCATCAAAAACATGATTGCATGATGAAAACATGAAAAATACCACATAAACATAGCCTAACTGTTTAGAAAGAAAAGAAAGAACGAATAGCCTAATGCGCATACGTCCATCTCGCGAATGTAGTCTTCATGCCATCTTCACCATTAGGCGCTTTTCCTCTGGCCAGCGTGAGCACAGAGGCCGAAATTATACCTCACGGCACTCCTGTAAAAAATAAATCGCTATACAAATATATCAGACGCTGCCATTTAGTCTTTAATTACAGACTTGGACATCACACGCGGCTATTGACTGACCACGAACAGGTAATTTAGCCTACTTGCATCTTTCATTCGTTAATGTCTGGCGGTCTTGCTGTATTTTTTGTTTTGTTTCTTTGTTTGTTTTACAATTAAAACTAAAAGTCTGTTGTAACGCAAGCCTTACCGAACATGTACCGAGTAAAATATTACTGAAAATTGATTAGTAATGCCTTACACTACTGCGTTACAGCAAAACGTAATATGTTACTGTAATGCATTACTTTTGTAACGCGTTACTCCCAACACTGCATATATATATATATATATATATATATATATATATTGTCGCTGTCCGATGAAAACCGCGTATGTCCATTTTGCCGATTTTTCAATTTTTCGACGGATAGAATGCCCAGGTTCATTTCCGTATACAGTATGCTTCCCATTATCTAAATGACCAATGAAAAGTTGTGAAATCATGTCATCTGATTTTCACGTATATCCATTTGGTGTCAAAGCTGTCAATCAAGCTGCGTATCTCCCACCCTGTGGAGGCTCGTGAAGTTTCATCTTAAGCGTCTCTGGAAGCTCAGCATTGGATAGCCGAATAACACTGTGAGCAGTGCTTTAAGTGGCCCAAAAGAGGTGCCGATACTCTATTAGTATTATTTATTTTATTTTTTTGCTGACTCCCCGCCTCCCCTGGGGTAACAACAACTATATTAAAGGGGTTTTCAACAGACGACCTTATAAAAAATAATTTAATTGTGGATTTGCTTGAGCTAGAAACAGTGGCGGAGCCAGAGGGGGGTCCGGGGTGGCACTGGACACCCCTGACATGCGATTGGCCACCCCGGGTGCCACCCCAAAATTGTATTTGCTACTGGCAGTTGCTGATGCTGATTTTTTTTAATTTAAATTACGTTCGCCGGCAGCGCGGCGCGCGCAGTTTTCAAACGGACGAGCAGAGGACGAGAGATGGTTGCAAGAAACCGAACTTCACCGAATAAGAAAACATCATATTTGAAGTAAGCTTTTAAGGTTTAGCATCAGGGTGGTTTGCTCCCAATAGCCTACATTAGGCCTAATACAAGCATATACAGTACCTTGCCGTGTGTACGTTACAGTATACAAATGTTCTAGCTAATGTGAGGATAGGAGATCAAAACGCAGGCAAAGAAGAGCAGCAACAAGCGATATCATAATGCGATCACTATAGGACTATGAAGCTTTATGGGTGTAGGTTGTTGATGGACTCGATCTACTGTGTTTTGATCATCATTATGAATCTTATCTAGATGTAGGCCTAGTCTTTGATAAAAATGCGATTTTCTCAGCTTTTTGATCATGTTGCTTTTTATGAAACTTGCCAACATTCAAGTGTTCATTAAAAAAAGACGCACGAAGCTAGAATAACATTATTTTTTTGTTTTTGTTTTAAAAGCACAGGGTTTGTTCTTTCTTTTGGTATGTTCAGATATTCATACAACATTTTTTTTTATACTGGCGAGAAAGAGTTAAATGTTGGTAATTGGATGATTATTAGAATATGAATATGATTGGAATCATATTTTAAATTTGTCAAATTTTCGAACAGGGTCAATTAAACATGAAAAGAAAGGGAGAGATATCAGAGTTATTTTAAAATAAGCACAAACATAGTCCAGTCATTTTATGAAAAAAAGGTTGAACAAATTGCAACAGAAGCAAACTCAAATAATTTTGTATCCTCATTATGTCCTGAGTAAGGAAACATAGTCCCTAAGAATCCCATTAGGGGAAAGTTTCGAAATCTGTTTCTGGGGATTCACTTTTTATTTTACTTACCTTTTGTCTTCTGCATTCTCCTTACCCTTGTCTCCTGTTCTTCCCTTAGACTCGTCCCCCAGAAACAGTCGCACAGACCCAGCCCCAAACCCCATCTCTTAATAATTAAAAAAGGCTGGTTTCTAAAGTACTTCTTCCTGCCTCTATGTATTAATGCTCATGGGTAGCCTAAATGGGTTCCATTCAGACCTTAACATTAAGTATTTTACTGTTATGTGTCAACAAGATTCAACAAGACCTTTTCACCTGGCTAGACCCAATGTTTAGATATGTTGTGGTATTTATGCAAATTAGCACATACGTAATTAGATTATGCACCGTTTGTCCATCTTAACAAACAATTAAAAAAAAACTTGGAATACATTTTTTGTTTGTCTTGATGTAAGTAATCAACTCAGTAATTTTCATGGTGATATCTAAAGGTTAATCTTTTTACCCTATTCTCGTAAGAAAAAGAATGAATAGGCGTATGAATAGGCTATATTTGTTTTTTTTTCTAAACTTTCCCTAATGGGATTCTTTGGGACTTTTTTTCCCCTTATTCAGGACATATTGAGGATACAAAATCAGTTGAGTTTGCTTGTTGCAATTTGTTCAAGGTTGACCCCGATTTTGGTTTAAAATGACTGGACTAACAGGCAGATCAGGTGCAAACAGACCCCCCAGCCCTTGCATCACCACTGGCTAGTCAGAGTCAGTGTGGTCAGACTTCAGAACCAGCAACAGGTCAGAGCATCTACCAGACACAGGCAGTCAATCACATACCCAATTCAGGAATTTAAGTTGAGATGATTTTGCCAGATTAAAAGGATAGTTCACCCAAAAATGAACACAAAAAAAATAATTATAAATTAAATAATTAGAATTAGAATTATTATAAATTATTATAAAGAAAGAATTATGTTGTATTTAATCTTCCCAGGATAAGATTTTATATTGATGGGCAATAAAATTGTTTAACTTTTTCAAGGACATGTCTGCTTGATGCCTGCTATATCTAATAAAAGATAAAATAAAATAAAAAAATGTAAATGTGAGTTTTTTTGTAAATAAATGCAGCAGTTCATAACAGACACATGCGGTATCTTATCTACTTGGTGGTTCAGCTTTGTTTTCTGCAAATATGTTGGATGTTCAACACTTATAGACACAAACAGAGTGACCCAATTCCTTCCACAAGCTTTTCCACTGTGTGTGTGTGTGTGTACTGTGTACCCCCGAAAGTAGCAGTGGCCACCCTCTGGCCACCCCATGTATAAAACTCTAGTTCCGCCACTGGCTAGAAAGAGCTACTGAACATAAATAAAATGTGCAAAAGGGTATTTAAAATATTTTGAACAAAATGTACATAAAATAAATTATAAAACATAATAACATAATAACCAAAGAACAGTAGAAAATAAACATGAGTCTTGCTATGGTTCATTTCTTTACCCATTTCACACACCCTCTCCGGAACACGTTGAGTTGACACCATGGTTGACACATGGTCTAAAAAACCCTCATGTCAACACCCTAATCGATCCGATTGAGCTCGATCCGAATGACATTTCTATCGGATTGAAAGGGTTGGTTTATCCCTTATGTTATCCAATCGAAAGAACATGTAAACACATGATCGGATTGAAAACCGAAACTGAAACGACTGCGCATGTGCAATGACGTTAAATAAACGTAATGACGTATAACGCGCGGAACGAGCTGTTTTTCCTGTTGAATAGTGTCATATTAATAAGTTTCCCGTCATTCTAAAATTCTCATTTTACTCGCGCGTATGTGAAGTGAAGCAGGACAACGTCCCACCAGTCCTTGTTGTGGATTCTCATCCACCACAGACGTCTGGTTTTGGCCGCGGGGAGAGGCATTTTTACTGCGTTATCAGCACGGCAAAACGGTTAATATGCTCTAAATTATGACCAGAGACGAATTAATATTACGTCTGCTGTTTAAAACAAATAAAGAACAAATAGAGGAGAATATTTATGCGCGAACAGCGGGAAACTCTGTATATTCGTGCAGTTTGCGCATGCCAAAAAATCAAATCCGATTTGAAACTTGTGACATATAAACGCGCACATCGACCCGATTACTTTATTTATCATTCATGTAAACACCTTGTTCGGATTCATTAATCGTATTGATTTCATTCCGATTGTGTCCATGTAAACGTAGCAACTGACAGCGGCAAAAGCGACGCATGCTCTTTTCACTTGTAAAACTCAAGTGTGTATGGATAATGTAGTCTCTGCTCTCAGTGGGACGAATTAGGAAGCGTGCATTGTGAAAGACGCTCTGAAAAGCGGCAGCGCAGCCAAATGATTAAAACAGATGTGCAAATGAGCGTACCGGTACGCTAAAAGCACGTTCTGGGCGCACGGAGAGGTGGTGGTACGCTCAAGAGCTATATTTGGAAGCAGAGGTGTCAAGTAACGAAGTACAAATACTTCGTTACATTACTTAAGTAGAAATTTTGGGTATCTATACTTTACTTGAGTTTTTATCTTTCTAACTTGTGAGAGGCTGTTACATTTGGTTGTGTGAAGCGGCAAAACTCATCCGAAGGAATTAAGAAACCTAGATGCGGTAAGTGACGGAGAAATCAACAGTTTTCTGCTCAAGAATACGGGGCAGATCGCGTCAAATATTGATTTGGGGACAGCCGTTTTTACAATAGTAGTGTAAGACAATCGCGGGATAAGTGGCAAACATAATCGAGTGTGTGTGTGTGTGTGTGTGTGTGTGTGTGTGTGTGTGAGAGAGAGAGAGAGAGAGAGAGAGAGTCTGTGTGTGTGTGTGTGTGTGTGTGTGTGAGAGAGAGAGAGAAAGAGAGAGAGAGTGTGTGTGTGTGTGTGTGAGAGAGAGAGAGAGAGAAAGAGAGAGAGAGTGTGTGTGTGTGTGTGTGTGTGAGAGAGAGAGAGAGAGAGAGAGAGAGAGAGAGAGAGAGTGTGTGTGTGTGTGTAACCCTACATTATAGGATCAAAATATCCCCATAAAGATAGCAATATCCGAAATCCTTGTCGGGATTTTTTTTTAAATTTTATTTGAAAACGGCTTATAAATCAGACTAAGTGATGTTTTTGGAAAATGCAGAAAGTTATCTGTGACAGGGTTATTGTAGGGGGGTAGAATACACAGTTTGTACAGTATAAAAATCATTGTCTATTGAAAGTCCCTATAAAACATGGAAAATAACATTGCTTGGTCTGTTGAAATGAGAGGCCTGTTTGATGAAGTTGAACCCTTGGCTGAAACAGGTAGTGCATCCCAAATTTTTCAACATTAACATTTTAGTATAACGTTATAGTCATGGCCTTTAGAAACATGTTGTTTTGAGGAGGTGGTAGTGCCCCTGTGGAGCGGCCTAAGCTTTTGTCCTTAATGGCATTTTTTTTCCTTGCATTACTTTTACTTTTATACTTTAAGTAGTTTTGAAACCAGTTACTTTTACACTTTTACTTGAGTAAAAAGCTTGAGTTGATACTTCAACTTCTACAGAAGTCTTTTTAAACCCTAGTATCTATACTTCTACTTGAGTGACGAATGTGAATACTTTTGACACCTCTGTTTGGAAGTGGCGGTACTGAGTACCGGCGCGTACCGGCCCACTTAAAGCACTGTCTGAGAGGTAAAGTATCAGCAAACGTTTGTTTTTGACAACTGTTCACAAGTTTATTATATATTCACAAAATTACGGTAGGGCTGTGCAAACAAAGTAACAGTCTAGCATTGACATGTCAGTGTATTGATTCATTGTCCCTTCATAGTTTGCAAGAGACATTTAATAAACTGAGTGTATTTAATAAACTGAGACGTAGTCTATTTAATAAACTTAGTGTATTTAATAAACTGAGACGTAGGCTATTTAATAAACTGAGCGTAGCCTCTTCATCTGTCAATATGAAACGCGATTTGGTCATTCTAATTAATGATCGGAAGAACGCGTTTCGACCACCGTTACTGTAAAATATGCACGTGTGTCCATTTAAACTCGATTTTGGTCAGATGTGGATTATATCATTACACTGGCAAGAATATGGTTACATTTAAAGATGCCTTGCCAAGTATGCAACGCTAGATTCAACTGCTTTTAAAATTACGGTATTTTTTTCACTTCCTGAAAAGTAACCGTTTTGGACATACGTAAGTTTTATCGGGCAGCGAAGATATATATAAAAATATAGCTGCGAGCAGCGATGAAGGGCCAAAGCCAGTGGCACCGACACCCCGGTGCCTTTAGGTAACTATCGTTGCGGTGTCACCGGCTTGGGCCCGTAATCGCTGTTCGTAGCGATATTTATTATTATTATTTGTGTTTATAATTATAACTATAAATGAGTTCACTGAAGACAGTAATATGTTAATCATAAAATAATTTATGAATGTTTTATTTTTATATGATAAAACCTAACCTTGTGTTTGTGTTATATTTTTTTTTATATGTGAAGTCTTTTTTTTGCTTATTCTATTGTACTGAGCTTTTTCCTCCCAAAAAATTGACTTTAAAGGTACAAGCCTAAATGTTGTTTTTTAGAAAATTCAAGAAATTATCCATTTTAAATAATGAAGTTTAAACACAATGCAAAGCATCCCTCATAAACAGGTGGCCTGGTTGAATCATCGTGGGTACGATTTGTTAAACCGAGGGTTTAACAAACAGTTTAACAGTTTAAGAATTCGGGAGTACAGTTTATAAACTGAGGGGACGGATTGCACAACCGTTGCCACGGATTGTTTTTCCCCCCACAGAAGACCCCACCAGGTACCACTAATCTCCACTACAAATAGGAAAAAGACGCTACAATTTGCAAGAGCTCACCAAAATTGGACAGTTGAAGACTGGAAAAATGTTGTCTGATGAGTCTCGATTTCTGTTGAGACATTCAGATGGTAGAGTCAGAATTTGGCGTAAACAGAATGAGAACATGGATCCATCATGCCTTGTACCACTGTGCAGGCTGGTGGTGATTGTGTAATTGTGTGGGGGATGTTTTCTTGGCACACTTTCGGCCCCTTAGTGCCAATTGGGCATCGTTTAAAAGCCACGGCCTACCTGAGCATTGTTTCTGACCATGGCCATCCCTTTATGGCCACCATGTACCCATCCTCTGATGGCTACTTCCAGCAGGATAATGCACCATGTCACAAAGCTCGAATCATCTCAAATTGGTTTCTTGAACATGACAAAGAGTTCACTGTACTAAAATGGCCCCCACATTCACCAGATCTCAACCCAATAGAGCATCTTTGGGATGTGGTGGAACAGGAACTTCGTGCCCTGGATGTGCATCCCACAAATCTCCATTAACTGGAAGATGCTATCCTATCAATATGGGCCAACATTTCTAAAGAATGCTTTCAGCACCTTGTTGAATCAATGCCACGTAGAATTAAGGCAGTTCTGTCAGGTCCATTAAGTCAAGACACAGACAAAAAATTAATTAAAGAATTTTATTGAATAGATTGCAAACAAGTTGATGTTCCTGAATTAAAATTTTGGCGGTATGGCTCTGTTCAGGGAGTCCTCTGACCTTTCATGAGCACCATGAAATAGCAGAGAGTCAGAGGACAGCAGCAGCAGCATTAGGGAACGCTCACACGGTTTAAGACTGTGAGAGCTAAAATATCCCCCCCAAACAAAACCACACCTGGCAATCCTCTGTGATACAGAGGATGATTAATTGACTAGAAATTTTCTATTCCCCCCAAAACAAAATTGAGTGTCTCGAACGGTGATGACTGAGGCGCCCTAATTTAGCGATTTATAATAATGGTAAAATTATTAATTATTTACTGTAATGACTAATCAAGATCGCAATAGCTAAAACATGCTGTTATCTAGATAATCTGACTTGAATTGTTTGACGGTCTACAGTGTAAGCTCTGAAGAGATGACTAATCTACCTCTGAGAAACGGGCTAGATGAGAAATTAACGGCTGATAGCGCATCAGGGGCATTTATACTGAGCAGAGCGCGAGCAAAATACTTATCAAATGTATTTATTAGCGAAACAAATCAGAGACTTGAGCTCATGGCTTTCTGGGCATCAAGAATAGCCCGAACATCGGGACGGAGGTATCGTTCGTAAGCAGCAGAAGACCACCGCCCCATAGCTTTGAGGGTTGAAACCGGAGCGGAAGCTGCCGCTGTTGTTGCTGCACCGATGCGCAGAGAATGAGCAGTATAGCGGTCCGGGGGCAGTCCACAGAATTGGCAAAGGAGGCGTAGGTGACAAGAAAACCAGGTTCTGGACATTGTTTTCCCTGCCTGCGTGACGAACAGCGGCTCCTGCGGATCGGCACTAGGGCGGTACCTCAAATAGAACAGCATGGAAATTAGAGGACAAAAAACAGTGTTAGACTCAGAAATGTACACGATTACGCCTTTACGATTTTTATCAGTTTTGGAATGTTTTAAAAATAATGTGAAATGGTGATCATGAATTGAGACATCAGAAATTGTTAGATTGAGATTTGGGTCAAATGAACAAGTGCGTGAAGAAATTTCACCACCCCTTAGAAAACCAAAAAAAGCTGTGAGAATGACTGTTTCTAACAACTGATCGGTGTACGGCCCAAAACACCCATCCCGTAATTTTGATATTACTTGTTTAACCAAAGGTAGAGTAAAAGGGAGACGTTTATCATTGCCTTGTGGAGATTGTCTTTTAATCCCGTTCAGCAAAAGGCGAATGGAAGGATTTTCCAAAATACTGGAGGCAGATGGATCCAAGCAGCGCATGTGGAATTGAATGCCAGCGACCGTACTTTTGATGGAAGAAGGCTGCAGTTTCCGATTCTCGAAGCAGTGGACTATAAACGCACTAATATATGATATATTGACAGGCAGAGCAGCTACAGATAAAGAAGCACAAAAACTGATGAAATAAGACCATGCAGAGTCATACGATTTTAATGTAGAACTAGCCAAACCCCCCCGCATGTACTGTGCAGCAGAATGCATATAGAATTGAAGAGGGTTATTCAATCTAGAATGGTTTGGCTGAAAGGCGGGCATTCCAGGCTTGATTGTGCTGCAGCTGGACACAGGAGATGAAATTTCTGAAAATTGAAACGAGACAAAGAATCGGCCACTTGGTTATTCAAACCGGGAATATGTTCTGCACGAAAATGATAGTTCCCCATAACTGACAGCCATGTAAGACGTCTCATGAACCTGTTGATAAATGGAATGGATGAACGCCTCTTGTTAATTATATTAACAGCAGCTTTGTTGTCGCAGAAAAACATAATTTGTTTCCTAGCCCAGTGTTTACCCCACAGAATGCATGCGACGACGATCGGATACAATTCTAATAGGGCTGTCGAGGAATCATCGGCAGGTGCGGAACGCAATTCTTCCGGCCATGCAGACGCAAACCATTCGTTTTTGAAAATCCCCCTGAACCCTACGGAAGGTGCAGCATCAGTATACAGATTAAGAGCTAAAGATGATTCCATGAAATCATTAAGAAAAAAGGAAATGCCATTCCATTTATCTAAAAGCAGAGACCAACATTTTAGCTCAGATCTACATCCTGCGTCTAAAGAAACTATATCACTGAGAGCTTTTGCAGATTTAGAAAGGTCAAGAAGCCTGGAAATAAATGATCTGCCTTGAGGAATTACTCTCATGGCGAAATTAAGGTGACCCAAAAGAGAGAGCAAGTCCCTTTTTGAAAAAGATTTTGAATTTTTTGCGACTTTCATAACTTGTCTTATCCGGGATAATTTCTCGAGGGGGAGTGAAGCTTGCATGCGATTTGAATCGAGAGAAATGCCTAGGAATTCAATGATTTTGACTGGACCCACGGTCTTTTCCTCCGAGAGAGGAACTCCTAATTCAGAAAAGGTGCGTTTGAGAGTTGAGATAGAGAAGTCTGATTTTTTTAAAGGAAAATCTACTAGGAGAAAATCATCTAAAAGATGAAGGACGAATGGTAATTTCTCGTTATTAAGAAGAATCCAGCACAAAGCCTCCGACAAGGTATCGAATATTTTTGGACTGCTACGACAGCCAAAAGTGAGTCTAACCGCAAAATACAATTTTTCCTCCACTGGACGCCGAACAAATGCCACTGTGAGGGATGCAATGGCATAACTTTAAAAGCATCGGAAATATCTGCCTTTGCAAGCCAAGCTCCACGTCCTGCCTTTTTTATGAAATTGATGGCATCATCGACAGTGTTGTAAAACAGAGAAAATGGGGCTAAAGGAATAAGGCTATTGATGCTGTCAGCCAAACCATTGTGGGGAGCAGAAAGGTCGATAATTAAACGTTTTTTACCCGAATATTTTCGAGTGGCTACTCCTATAGGACTTATCCTAAAAATCGGGAAAGGAGAATAATCAAATGGGCCTATCATGAATCCTTTCTTAACCTCTTTCTCGAGCAAGGTATCCACGGTTTCCGGCTCCTGAGACGCGGACAGTAGGTTATGGCAATGAAAAGATACAGCAGGAAAATGCAGCAGGCCAGCAAAAAAACCCTGAACGAGACCAGTCAGTAAATAATCCACAAAACAGCGGTCAGGATGCTTTCTCAACGCCCGTCCCAGCTTGGGAACGTTTATGGGAGTTGAAGGTTTTATTTCTTTCGCTCCATTTTTATGAAGCGTGTTCTCCTCGGGCACACGGACTTTGGGTGGGCGTTCCCACAGTAGCTACAAACATGAAAATATTTACAATTATGCATCCTACAAATATTTTCATTGAAATTGAAGCAAATAGGAGTACCAAAGTTATTCACCTGGGGGCCGGCTTTATGGCTCGGGCCAGGATGAGACATGGAGGAAATAGGCTTAGATTTAGAGCATAAATTAGTAGAATGCGAAAGAGAGCCGCAAACGGAGCAGGACAGGATTTGGTGACCTGTGAAGTGTCTACTTATGAGCGTGAGATCGACCACGGACCAGTCTAGTCTTTGATTAAAGCGTTGAATGAACATGGCTGCCTTTGCAGAAAAAGACTTGTGATACTCGTAGAACAGAACCCCACCGTAAGAGAGAGCTAGGTCAGAAATAATGGCCAGATAGGTATCTAGTTCGGCTCTGCGCGCTGGATGGACCTCACAGATAACATCCCTATAAACTCCAAATGCGGTAACGAACTCGGGAAAAGTTAGAATTTTTGAAAGTCTAGGGTCCCCATCTTTTAGCTCGACATGCACGTCACCACAGTCTACTATACGCCGTTCACACAGCTCGGAACCCAGCAGGAGTTTAACAAGGTTGATGTCTTTACCTGCCAATATCTGTCCCCTCAGCTGATGAGAGATGGCAGCAGCTGGTGGGAAAAAAGGCGAGCCAGTGGAAAGAGGTACGGCGGTTGTTAGGGTCCTTTTAGGTGAAAATTCCGTGGTGACGTCATCACTTTGAGGCTGGCGCGGATGTTGATGCGGGTCGGAGACAACAGCGGCGGTTGAAGCAGGGAAGATGGTCGAGGAAGGTCTGGAAATGGAGCCGTCTTCCAGTGTTGATATCCTAGCGGACATGCCGAGGAGAGAAGTTTGGATGTCAGAAAGTGCCATGAGCACTGTATCATCTGCTGAAAAAGTACTTGGGCCCGGACGAACAGAGCAGCTGACCCGTTTTTGTGCTGGGGCTTTGCTGGCTGTCTCGGGATTTTTTCGCTTCGAGATGTGGTTTTTTCCGGAGGACTGAGGAGGCACCGGCGGAGATTCAACAACTGGGATTATTAGAGAATCGCAGAGGAGGACAAATAGGTCCTCGTGAGAGGCGCCACGCGGAGGCTGAATGTCATTTAAAAATAGGGTTTCCAGTATTTTTGCCGCGGGCCAATCGCCGATGCATGGTTGGGACGAGGATTTATTCGCCAACCGCCGAGAACTCCTACGAGCGGTAGCGTTATCTTCCGGGCAGGCATCCTGCACCTGATCCGATTGAAATGGTGATGGCCGGGTTTCCTCAGAAGAGTCTTGCCAATCTTCCTCGACAGCGGTGGAAGTCATAGCCGACACTAGGGTAAATAGAAGCAGTACTTTTGCGTTTAACAACATGAGTGTTTTACCAGCGTACAGAACAGCAGAAGCGAGCAGCGAGCCAGCAGAGCGAGCAGCAACCAGCAGAGCGAGCAGCAAACCAGCAGAGCGAGCAGCAAACCAGCAGAGCGAGCAGCAAACCAGCAGAGCGAGCAGCAAGCATGTATGAGCAAGGTGAATGAGATTTAAATAGGCACCTTGTTTGAGCTTTGGCCATTGAGCAACGAGGGGAGTTAATCAGCTAATGCAGCTCAGCTGGAGCTGATCAGCTGACGGGACAGTGTTGATAGCAAAGCATTAGCAGCGTCTTGACTACCTGGCCTGCCAGAACTGACGCTGACGCTCAATTTATATATATATATATACACACAGGTGCTGGTCATATAATTAGAATATCATTAAAAAGTTGATTTATTTCAGTAATTCCATTCTAAAAGTGAAATGTGGATATTATATTCATTCATTACACACAGACTGATATATTTCAAATGTTTATTTAATTTAATTGTGATGATTAAAACTGACAACTAATGAAAATCCCAAATTCAGTATCTCCGAAAGTAAAAAATATTACTAAAGACCAATACAAAAAAAAAGATTTTTAGAAATGTTGGCCAACTGAAAAGTATGAACATGAAAAGTATGAGCATGTACAGCACTCAATACTTAGTTGGGGCCTCTTTTGTCTGAATTACTGCAGCAATGCGGCGTGGCATGGAGTCGATCAGTCTGTGGCACTGCTCAGGTGTTATGAGCACCCAGGTTGCTCTGATAGTGGCCTTCAGCTCTTCTGCATTGTTGGGTCTGGCATATCGCATCTTCCTCTCCACAATACCCCATAGATTTTGTATAGGGTTAAGGTAAGGCGAGTTTGCTGGCCAATTAAGAACAGGGATACCATAAATGGTAATTTATACATACATATAAAAACATACATATTATATTTATAAATAAGCCAACACAGGAAGTTCAAGTTCAAGTTCAAGTTGAGGTTTATTGTCATTCCACTACATGTGGGAACATACAGTGGGACGAAATGTCGTGCCTCACAGGACCACGGTGCTACATAAGTACAAACATACAAAAATGTAACAGACATAAACATTGTTTGTCAAGCAACTAGTTGGGGAACAGTACAGTAGTGCATGAAAATGTACATAAATATAATAATAGCTGAGTCTATTTTTATACACGCAGCAGTGTGTGTAAAGTGTCTAGTGCATAGTTTGTAAAGTGTCTTAGTATGTTTCAGGAGGTAGGGGTTTGCATAGGGTTTCAGAGGGTGTAGTTTGAGTTCAGGGCCCTCACGGCCTGGGGGAAAAAGCTGTTGAGCAATCTGGCGGAGCGGGCTCTGATGCTCCGAAACCGTCTTCCTGATGGTAGGAGCTGGAAGAGACTGTGGGAGGGATGGGTGGAGTCCTTAACGATACTGTTGGTTTTGCTGGAGCATCGTGTAAGGAAAATGTCCAGGATGGAAGGGAGAGGGGCACCGATGATCTTTGCAGCCGTGTTCACTGTCCGCTGGAGGGTCTTATGGTCAGCAGCACTGCAGTTTCCGTACCAAACAGTGATGCAGCTAGTCAGCACACTCTCAATGGTGCCCCTGTAGAATGTGGTGAGAATAGGTGGAGGGAGGCTTGCTCTTTTCAGCCGGCGGAGAAAGTGTAGGCGCTGTTGTGCCTTTTTGGAGAGTGACATGGTGTTGGTGGTCCAGGTGAGATCCTCTGTGATATGCACCCCCAGAAATTTAGTGCTGCTGACTCTCTCCACAGTCGAGCTGTCGATGGTCAATGGGGGGTGGTCAACCGAGTTTCTCCTGAAGTCTATCACGACCTCCTTTGTCTTTCCTATATTGAGGGACAGATTGTTAGTGCCACACCATTCAGCCAGCTGTGCCACTTCCTCTCTGTAGGGCGTTTCATCATTGTTGCTGATGAGACCTACCACTGTTGTGTCATCAGCAAACTTGATGATGTGGTTGGAGCTGAACTTGGCAGTACAGTCGTGGGTCAGCAGTATGAAGAGCAGCGGGCTGAGCACACAGCCTTGTGGGGCACCTGTGCTAAGTGTGGTAGTGCTCGAGGTGTTGGGGCCGACACGGACTGACTGAGGTCTTCCGGTAAGAAAGTCCAGGATCCAATTACAAAGGGAATTGTTGAGGCCCAGCAGGTTTAGTTTATTTATGAGCTGTTGTGGAATAATTGTGTTGAATGCCGAGCTGAAGTCAATGAACAGCATTCTAACATAGGAGTCTTTATTTTCTAGGTGGGTTAGAGCCAGGTGGAGGGTGAAGGAAATTGCATCGTCCGTAGAGCGGTTGGGACGGTATGCAAACTGAAGCGGGTCGAGTGTGTTGGAGAGGCAGGCTTTGATATTGTGCATGACTAACCTCTCAAAGCACTTCATTATGATTGAAGTCAGTGCTATGGGACGGTAGTCATTTAGGCAGGACACAGGTGATTTCTTTGGTACCGGAATGATTGTTGTGGATTTGAGACATGTGGGGACGACTGCCTGGACGACTGCCTGGCCTGAAACAAGTGTCTAGTTGATTCAAATTGTATTCTACATTAAAACTATATAAACGTTTACAGATTGTGAGCCCTACAACCTACTGCCACCTGAATGCTGCTGTGCCAATTCTCCGGCATAATGAGAACAGAATTCTCACTTTGGGGTGAACTATAATAATAATTAAAAAAAAACCTTTATATTTTTGTTTAAGGTTTTCCCTTTTCTTTACAGTCTATGCTCAGGAGTCGTAGCACACACACAGAGAGAGAGTGTAAACGTCGGTGGCATGATGGCATTGTGTGTTTATTGACAACAGAACAGTGTGTAGTGAGAGCGTGGGTACAAAGTGTGAGCATTTTTTAAAAAAAATGTAATTTTGAAATCAAATGTGTAAAGAACAATTAAAAAAATAACTTAATTTGCAAACAGTCCCAGGCGTTTTTTTCTCATGCATGCCAGAGAGCAAAGCAAGGCCTCTCCAGGAAGTTGCAGAGGGGCACCTGGCAAGCCCCACACTGCCAGGGGGTCTTGTTGTACACCCTGCTTGCCTTGCAGTGCTCACAGTACTTTCGTTCATCTGCAGGCTTGTGTGCAGGGTTTGCTGGGTCCAAGGGGGTAATGGGCAGGGATGTGTGGCAAGTTGTCCTGTCTGCAGCCACTGTTACCTCTGTTGTCACCCCGGCAAGTTGAGCACAGAGCTCCTCCATAAAGGCTCTGTGTGTCAGCGGTTTTGTCTTCTGCTCTTTACACAGTTCTTTGTGGAGGATGTAGCTGTAGCACGCGGCTATGTCCACAAAGTGTAAGAACATAGTCTTATACCAGCTGTGTGTTTTGTGGTGAACAGAGGTGTACTGGATGAGTTGATCAGACAAGTCCACACCTGTCATGTACTTGTTGTATTCCACAACTGGAGTTGGAACTGGAATGTTTATTTTCTCCCAGGTTCCATCTCTCTTTTTTTGCCTTCTCGCGACATTCTCTGAGGTGTAGGCTTGATGGATGGTCGAGCAGATGGACACCTCTCTTGTGTCCATCCACTTGACAAAGAGCAAATCACCATCTCGGATCCATCTGATTGTGCCTCTTTTGGATTTTTTGGAGAGGGCATTCACAGTGGATTTAGGGGTTTCCTTCCTCCCCTCTCTATATGTACCGCAGGCTCTAAAGTGCAGAGATGACAGGTGTCTGAATAGCTGAGGGCTTGTATAAAAGTTATCACAATAAATGTAATAACCACTTCCCAAATACGGTTTGTCCAGGAGGCCCAACTGCGTTGTAGGGACGCAGATGGTCTTATTTCGGCTGTTTCTGACGCATGCCTTTGTCTTGAATCAAATGAATTGATTGTCCATACCTTCAAGATTGATTTCGTATAAACCAAATCCATTTATTGTCCATATGGTATTGCAAACAACATAATGAACGAAAATAAATACTAAACCAAAATATATAATTCAAAACAAACTTGTTGGGCATGACCACAGTCTTGCACACTCCAACGCTCAACACGGCACGGTCAAAAAGTTTGTTGACCTTCCATTCTGCGCACCTGTAACTCATCATCACCCTATTTAAACACTCAAAATACTCATACGCCCTCTAGTGTCACAAACAAAAAATACAATTCAAAATAATGGCTCCAACATACCGGCCCCTGAACTGTTAATGACGTAGGGCATAAACAATTCAAAATAATATATTTAAATAAGGAGCCATCAAATAGTTCATTATACATCAGTACATTTAAAAAATAACAATTACTCATACCATTATATATATACACACACATATATATATATATATATATATATACATACACTCATATATATATATATATATATATATATATATATATATATATATATATATATATATATATATATATATACGCATCTACATATATACACAGACACTAAACATTTGAACCTTCCCTTTTTACATTTCTAATAAAAGACACAGTTTTGTTACTGGTCTTACTATTGTGTTCGTTTTGGTTTTAACTCGTACAGATCTAACTAAGCCCCTATTATCTGGGAAAGTCTCTAGTACTCTTCCAAAAGTCCAAGAATTGCGTGGGGCTGTAGAATCTGCAATGAGTACAATATCACCCGGCGTAAGATTACGTCTCTCTTTGGTCCATTTTTGCCTTTCCTGTAACAAAGGCAAGTACTCCTTTATCCATCTTTTCCAAAAAAGATCTGAAAGGTATTGTACTTGTTTCCAACTTCTTTTTACATATTGATCTGACTTTTCAAAAAGACCAGGAGGAAAGGTTGGTCTTCTCTTCACTGTAAGCAGATGATTGGGGGTAAGTGCTTCAAGATCATTTGGATCTTCGGATACTTTGGTGATGGGTCGATTATTGAGAATTGCCTCAGCTTCACACAGAACAGTGTGTAATCCTTCATCGTACAGCGTTTGTTGATTCAAAACGGAGGACAACACCTTTCTTACCATTCTGATGATGCGTTCCCATGATGCGTTTCCCATGCCATGAAGCTGTGGGTGAATTAAAAGTCCATTTAATTCCTTTGTGTGCTAAAACCTTTGTGATTTTATTTTGATTAAACTCTGCCAGTGCCCTTTTCAATTCCTTTTCTGAGCTAGTAAAATTTGTTCCATTGTCAGACCTCATATGACATACTTGTCCACTTCTGCATATGAATCGTCGCAAAGCATTTATGCAAGAATCAGTGTCCAAAGAGTATGCCACCTCCAAATGAACTGCCCTACTGGCCATGCATGTAAAAATTACGCCATAGCGTTTCACACAAATTCGACCTCTTTTTACATCAATTGGGCCAAAGTAATCCACTCCTACATTTGTAAATGGAGGTAGATCTGCAGTTATTCTTTCTTCAGGTAAGTCTGACATTTTTTGCTCACCTAGCTTACCTTGGTTTTGTTTGCAGAAAGTACAGCTTGAAAGAATTTTTCTGGCTGTTGCATTGGCTTGAGTAATCCAGTATTTTTCTCTTAATATAGACAGCATATGATTTCTTCCACTATGGCCACTCTGTACATGAATATGCCTAAGAATCAGTTTGGAAATATGCTGATCTTTAGATAAAATAACTGGATGTTTCCCTTCTTCAGGCATAGGAGCTTTGCATAACCTGCCACTGATTCTCAGTAATCCATCTTCTAAAATGGGGCTTAACTTGTGAATAGAACTGTGTTTTCTGATTTCAGATCTTCCAGATTTCAGAGATGAAATTTCTATGCTGAAATTTTCCCATTGACAGAACTAGATAATAGCCTTTTCCGCCTCCTTTGGTTTGTTGCAACCTCTTTTCCAACACATTAGAATCATTTAAAGTTGTCATCAATTGTTTTCTTTGCCAACTTACTTCAAGTAGAACTTTCTTTATTTTCAGCATCCATGCAACTGCAGTCTTGAGTCTTTCCCAATCAGAAAAGTAATTGATCAGCCTATGGGTTGCATTATTGGCTTCTTCAATGTTTACAACATTTGTTGAAAGCTCTTTCTTTTACACCATTACACCTGTGGACACTGAGCAACAACAAACAAAAGACAAGACACATGGCAGGATCACATGACAAACAAGGGATCACGTGATATACAAGACACAACAAAAACCCACACGTAACATAGCCCCCCCCCCCCCCCCCCCCCGGTCTTGGGGGAGGGACGGAGGGCCAGCTTCGTGTAGGGGACCAGGGCAGAGACGACCCCTCGGGCGGCCAGGGCAGACACTGGCTCCGGCTCTGGAACAGACACTGGCTCCGGCTTTGGAACAGACACCAGAACAGAAACAGCCACAAGGACAAACGTAAACACAGAAACAAACATAGAGCGATCAGGTTCAGGCGTTACTTGAACAGTCTCTGGATCGGCAGGCGTGACTTGAACAGTCTCTGGATCGGCAGACGTGACTTGAACAGTCTCTGGATCGGCAGACGTGACTTGAACATTCTCTGGATCGGCAGACGTGACTTGAACAGTCTCTGGATCGGCAGACGTGACTTGAACAGTCTCTGGATCGGCAGACGTGACTTGAACAGTCTCTGGATCGGCAGACTTGACTTGAACCGTCTCTGGATCGGCAGACGTGACTTGAACCGTCTCTGGATCGGCAGACTTGAATTGAACAGTCTCTGGATCGGTAGACGTGACTTGAACAGTCTCTGGATCAGCAGACGTGACTTGAACAGTCTCTGGATCGGCAGACGTGACTTGAACCGTCTCTGGATCGGCAGACGTGACTTGAACCGTCTCTGGATCGGCAGACGTGACTTGAACAGTCTCTGGATCGGACGGGACCAGCGGCGAGGACTCTGGGCTGACAGGAAGTACAGGAAGGACTTCCAGGCATTGCGGGACGCGGGAAGTCCTTTTCCTCCTCCGTCTCCGAGAGCGAGTGGGCGCTGGGCTGGACCGAACCAGCGATGAGGGCGCTGTGCTGTACGGGACCAGCGGTGAGGGCGCTGTGGTGGACGGGACCAGCGATGAGGGCGCTGTGCTGGACGGGACCAGCGGTGAGGGCGCTGTGCTGGACGGGACCAGCGGTGAGGGCGCTGTGCTGGACGGGACCAGCGGTGAGGGCGCTGTGCTGGACGGGACCAGCGGTGAGGGCGCTGTGCTGGACGGGACCAGCGGTGAGGGCGCTGTGCTGGACGGGACCAGCGGTGAGGGCGCTGTGCTGGACGGGACCAGCGGTGAGGGCGCTGTGCTGGACGGGACCAGCGGTGAGGGCGCTGTGCTGGACGGGACCAGCGGTGAGGGCGCTGTGCTGGACGGGACCAGCGGTGAAGGCTCTGTGCTGGACGGGACCAGCGGTGAAGGCCCTGTGCTGGACGGGACCAGCGGTGAAGGCTCTGGCTGGACGTGGCTGACGCGAAGCTCTGGCTGGAGGTGGCTGACGCGAAGCTCTGGCTGGACGTGGCTGACGCGAAGCTCTGGCTGGACGTGGCTGACGCGAAGCTCTGGCTGGACGTGGCTGACGCGGAGCTCTGGCTGGACGTGGCTGACGCGAAGCTCTGGCTGGACGTGGCTGACGCGAAGCTCTGGCTGGACGTGGCTGACGCGAAGCTCTGGCTGGACGTGGCTGACGTGAAGGGCTGGCTGGACGTGGCTGACGCGAAGCTCTGGCTGGACGTGGCTGACGGGAAGCTCTGGCTGGACGTGGCTGACGGGAAGCTCTGGCTGGACTTGAAAATCCAGCTGGGCGTGGAGGTCAGATGATGACCTGGCGTACCATGGGAGGAAGCTCTCCAGACATCGGGAGAGTGCCTCTCTCCAGTCCAGACCTCCTGACCTCCTTAGCCCCCAGCCGGTAACACAATTTAATTGCCTCGTCTCTGAGGGAGCAGGAAGTAGCAAGAGGAATAAATCCCCACGTGAACTGAAATAAATCAGGGCTATCCAGAGCCAAGGCTGCGATCTGACCCGCAAATTCCCGGCTCATGCTGGGGAGATCAGACGAGGTCCGTGCTGCTGGATTCATTTTTGGTCGGTTGTTCTGTTGCGTTGCAGCAAGGATGAAGCGGAGAGTGAATCCAATCACAAGGACTTTAATAATCCAACAAACAGACTATCCAGGGTAAACTCAGAATAAGGCACACGGGACACGGAACAAGGAAACTGGGAACAACAGACATCAAACAACAACCGACAGCCAACAACTGAAACACAGGGGTTTAAATACACAGACAAACAAGCTAAACAAGATAACAAGGGGGCGTGGTTAATGAGAAACACCTGGGGAGACTAATAAACATGGACGAGGAACACCTGTGGACACTGAGCAACAACAAACAAAAGACAAGACACATGGCAGGATCACATGACGGGAATCGGTAACGGAGCGGAAGTGACGTACGACGATAGTTTGGACGGACCGAAGGCAGATTGCATTCGAACTGTATCGTTAGTGTAGCAATGGGCTATAGTTCAGATGGTGACGACAATGGGTTGTATTCAGATATGGATATCAGCCAAACTAAAAAGGCAAGGAAAAAATCTTGGTCTGAAGCGAGTAGTGGAGGAGAAAGTACTACAAGACAAGTTAATAAAAAGATAAAGGCTAAACCTAGTGGGAGTAACGTTAGTAGGCCTGATGATGAGAAGCAGGAAGAATGGAAAGTTATTATTACGCTTAGTAATGATAAAGGTCACTTTCATCCAGTTCAGGTGACCAAAGCAATTGAGAAGGATATGGGAAAAATTTAATATGCTAAATTATTGAATAACAGAAGAATGCTGATTTCAGCAGTAAATAAGAAGCAGCAGGAAATTATTTTAAAAATGAGTAACCTTGGTGGTGGAAAGATTAAAGTGCATGTACCAGGAATGGCAGCAAAGTTAAGAGGAGTGATTTCAAATGGTCCTCTGGAAATGTCCGTGGAGGATGTGAAGAGTGAGATAAGAGGTGGGAAAGTACTAGAGGTCAAAAGACTTCAAACTAATAAAGGTGGTGTTAAATCTGACAGTTTATCTGTACTGCTTGTTTTCAAAAAATCTTTGCCTGGTGAAGTTCAAATGGGATGGATAAACTACAAAGTCAGGGAGTATATTCCCCAACCGTTAAGGTGCTTTAAGTGTCAGAGAATAGGACATGTAGCACAACAATGTAAAGGGAGACAAAGATGTGCGAAATGTGGAGGAGAACATGAATATGGCAAATGTAATAAGGATACCAAGCTAAAATGCTGCAATTGTGGAGGTGAGCATAGTGCTGCATATGCCGAATGTTTGCTCCAGAAACAAGCTAAAGAAGTACAGAGGTACAAGGTTGTGAATAAGGTGTCATATGCAGAGGCTTTAAAAAGCATGGGCACTTATGAAAGCAAGGAAAATAGACCAATAGTGTGTCATGAAAACATGAATGAAAGCGCAATCATGGAGTAGGCCTTCCCCAGAGATCAGGTATAAGGAGAATTCAGCCAGTACCAGTAGACATAACACCAGTAAACACACAGCAAGCATGTAGGCATAAGTGTATAGTGGAGGAGAATACCTTGATGTTAGAAAAGAAGAGTTTTGTAGCTTTTATATGTAAATTTGTGAATGTTGCCACACGACAAGAAAGGAAAAGTGACAGGATCAAGACAGTGGTAGAAGCTGCAGAGGAGTTTTTAGGTATCCGAGATTTAAAAGCTGAAGATATACATAGTATGCTAAGTGCTAACAATGATGGAGGGTCTCAGAGTGTTATTTGAGCTTATAATGGTGTTCCATCTTTTGCAATGGAATGCTAGGAGTCTGATTGCAAATGGTCAAGAGTTTAAAAAGTTTGTAGTAGAGTCTGAAGATAGACCTGATATTATTTGCATTCAAGAGACTTGGCTACGGCCTCACCTTGACTTTAATTTACCTGGTTATGAGTCTGTTAGGTTTGATAGAGGTGAAAGTCAGGGTGGAGGATGTGCAACATTTGTAAGGGATGGGATACCATTTAGAAGAATAGAAACTGCAACAGAAATAGAATGTGTAATTATTGAAATTTATAAATCAGATGGGCAATTAGTAGTAATCAACGTATATAACCCTTGTAAATCATTAAATCTAGAAACCTTAGAGGAAATAATAAGGGGACAGAGAAATGGGAAAGAAATATGGTGCGGAGACTTCAATTCACATAATAGTCTGTGGGGAAGTAAACATACTGATAGTAATGGTGAAGCAGTGGAAGAATTGATGGATGTTAGACAACTAGTTTGTTTAAATAATGGAAATGGCACAAGAATTGACATCCGTTCTAACAAATTGTCTTGTATTGATCTAACTCTTGTTTCTAATAATATGGCAAACTCTTGTGAATGGAAGGTAAAGGAAAGTACAACTATAGGGATTGATCATTTTCCAATACTTTGCTCTACAAATGTTGAAATAGATCTTCAAGAAAGGCCTAATCACAAGAAGTGGGAGTTTGATAAAGCTGATTGGGAAAAATTTAAAGAAATTTGTTGTATTACAGCAGAGTCGATTTCAATGCAGGGAGATATTGAAGAATGTGCATCTGAAGTTACACATTTAATATTGAATGCAGCAGTTAAAAGTATACCATACAAGTCAGTTTGGGGGGAAAGGAAAATGGTCCCATGGTGGAATGATACATGTACAAAAGCTTTAAAAGAACGAAATAGGGCAATGAGAATGTTAAGAAATAACTTGAATCAAGATAATTTAATTAATTACCAGAGGAAAAAGGCTCAGGCACGAAGAGTAATTAAGAATAGTAAACATAATGCATGGAGGAGATATTGTTCTACTATAGGGAGGGAAGTTAAAATAGGAGAGGTGTGGTCAATGCTGAAGAAAATGAGTGGGAAAAAAGTGTATGCTAAAATACCAGTATTAGAGGGGGATGGAATATTAGCAATAACAGATAAAGAAAAGGCTAATATGCTGGGAAAGAAGTTCGCTAGTGTGCATAGTGTTGATCATTTAGAAGATATCCATAGACTACATAAAGAGACGGTTATTAAAGAAAATAGAGATATGTTTATTAAAAAAGAAAGTGAGGAAAGTACTATGGATGCAGAAATTAATTTGAATGAATTAGTGATGGTATTAAATGGTGTTAAGAATACTGCTTCAGGAGAAGATCAACTCAGTTATGTTATGTTCCAGAAGTTACCTGAAAAAGTGTTAAAGATAATAATATTGCACTTATTTAATAAGATATGGGAAGAAGGTAAAATCCCGAAAAGCTGGAAGAGTGCATTAATATTACCATTTAATAAACCTGGGAAAGATACTAATAATGTTGGTAATTATAGACCTATCGCCCTAACATCACATCTATGCAAGTGGATGGAGAAGATACTAGTCCGAAGACTTAATTATACCCTTGAACACAGAGGATTACTAGCACCATATCAAAGTGGGTTCAGAAAAGGGCGTTCCACAATGGATGCTGTTGTGAAAGTAAGCAACGAGATAGAGAAAACGTTTAAAATGAAAGAAATAATGAGTATTGTATTTTTTTGATATTGAAAAAGCTTATGATTCCATGTGGAGAGAAGGGCTGTTAATTAAATTGAATAAAATGGGAATTAGAGGTAGGTTTTATAACTGGGTCTTAGAATTTCTGTCAGAAAGAAGATTTAGAGTTAAAGTGGGATCAGAAGTATCTGAAGTATTTGAAATTGTTAATGGAATCCCACAAGGCAGTGTTATTAGTCCAGTTTTGTTTAATGTTATGATTAATGATATTTTTATTAATCTAAATAGAAGGATTGGGTCAGCTCTGTATGCTGATGATGGGGCCATCTGGACAAGAGGACGAGATCCAATAAGGGTGAGGAATAAAATCAAGGAAGCAATAGAAAAGGTAGAACAATGGTCGTATAATTGGGGCTTTAAACTTTCTACAAGTAAGTCTTGTCATATGATATTTACCAGGAAGAAAGGGATAGAAAAACAGAACCTGAAGTTATATGGTCACAATATGGAAACAGTAGATCATTTTAAATATCTGGGTATGTGGTTAGACCAAAAGGGAACATGGAAAATACACGTTGAAAAGGTGGAATCTAAATGCAAGAAAGTCATAAACCTAATGAGAGCAATAGTGGGGAAAGACTGGGGAGCAAATAAACAGTCATTAATGTATATCTACAGGGCACTAATGACGTCAACAATAGATTATGGATGCTATGTATATGGAGCAACAGCTAAAACACATCTATTGAAGTTGGATAGATTTACTAACAAAGCGTTGAGGATTTGTGCTGGTGTAATGAGATCAACACCAATTAAAGCAATCCAGGTTGAGCTAGGAGAAATGCCCTCAGACCTGAGAAGAGATAAATTAATCCTTATATACTGGAGTAGATTAAGTGGATGTGGATATGAAAATCATGCAAAGAGCATTATTCAGGAATGTTGGGAGTATAGTTCGTTTAAAGGCAAAGGCTTTGGATGGGTAACAAAAACAAAATCAGAGGAATATAAATTAAGTAATATCTGGTTTAAATCCCCTACACCTATTAGTAATATCCCTATTTGGTTATTTCCAAAAACTGAGATAGACTTAAATATATTGGAACTAAAAAACGAATGGGAAGAAACTGGGAAAGGCCATCTGGCAAGTCAGTATATAAGGAGCAAATATTACAGTTACTTAGATATGTATACAGACAGATCTAAAGATGAAGAGGACAAGGTAGGAATAGGAATATATATACCAACAATGAATGTAAGTATTGGGAAAAGATTACCTAATCAGGCTTCGGTATATACAGCAGAGATGATGGCGATTATTGTAGGACTGCAGTGGGTTGAGGAAGTAAAACCAGACAGAGTGGTGTGTTGTGTTGATTCTGTAGCAGCCCTTTATAGTATTCAAAACATGAAATCTGATAGAGAAGATTTAATGCTCGAAATACAACAAAGTTTATTTAGATTACAGAGACTACTGATAGACGTGAGATTCTGCTGGGTACCTGCCCATGTAGGTATAAAAGGGAATGAGGGAGCAGATAAAATAGCTAAAAAATCAACCAGGACGAACGATGTCATAAATATACCCATTGGAAAAGGAGAAGCTAAGGCGATAATCAAAAAAGAAATAATGAAGAAATGGCAGGATAGGTGGGATATGGATAAAGGTGGAAGGAAATATTAAAGTTTGCAAAAATCTATTAATGTTCAGGGGGTGAATAGAAGTAACAGAAGAGAGGAGTGCGTTTTAACCAGGCTGAGATTTGACCATACAGGGTTAAATAAAACATTGTTTTTAATGGGCAAAAGTATATCAGATATATGTTTGGAATGTAGATCCAAGGAAGATGTAGAACATGTATTAATACATTGTAAGAAATATAGGGATGAGAGGATGAGGTTAAACCAAAAGATAAGTAAGGCAGGAAGGAAGTGGAACCTCGAAGGTTTATTAGGCACAACAGGTGATGGGGTAAAGGATACACAGAAAGCAGTTATACAATATTTAAAAAACATAGGAATATATAAGAGGATCTGTTTTTTTTTGTTTTTTTTTTATATAAAGTAGTCCCAACGGATAGTTCATGCTGCATACTCTGATACAGTAGGTGGCGGTATGCACCTTTAAAGTCATGGATGCAATCTGCCATAAAACGGAAAAGAAGAAGAAGAAGAAGGATCACATGACAAACAAGGGATCACGTGATATACAAGACACAACAAAAACCCACACGTAACAGCAGCTTCCTCATTAAACTTTCTGAACAAAAAGTAGAGGTACTGCCTGTGTCCAGAAATGCATAGGTTTGTACAATTTTGTTGCCCCTTGCAGACTTTACTTGAACTGGAAGGATAGGTTGTCAGGAATCAATCAGATTCATTCCCATCCACCACTCAAAGATCACTCTCCCCGGAATACGAACCACTCACACCTGTGCACCATCAATTACCTCATCACCCAGCACTACAAAACACCCATGCACACTTCAGTCTTTGTCAAGCCTCCAACAGGAATAGACCATAACCCTCTGTCTCCTGAAGTCTCCAAGTCAACCTGAAAACCACCACGTAACGTATACTCACCTTTGAAATACTCACCTTTGTATCCTTGTCCCGCTGTTCCCAGAAGTCCTGCCTGGTCCCATGTTCCCCGAGTCCTGGAGATTCGTCTGAGTGTCCCACGTTCCCGCCGAGATCTCCGTGTCCACTACTGTATCTGAAATAGAAAAGGAGACGTATCAATGAACAGTGTCTGTTCACGCCAAGCTAACTAAAGGAGGATCTGCTCACCTGGAATCCGCTCTGCATGTAGTGATCGTCACTGCACCTTCACCTGAACCTTGCCTATTCACCTTGTCACTTGAATCATTGTAAATAAACTCACGTTTGAATTCACTTACCTACATGTACATTTACATTTACATTTATTCATTTAGCTGACGCTTTTATCCAAAGCGACTTACAATTGCTATATATGTCAGAGGTCGCACGCCTCTGGAGCAACTAGGGGTTAAGTGTCTTGCTCAGGGACACATTGGTGTCTCACAGAGGATTCGAACCCGGGTCTCTCACACCAAAGGCATGTGTCTTATCCACTGCGCCATCACCACCCCTACCTCCGCCTCTGTGCCTGTATCCTGACAGAAGGCTTGACCCACAAAGGAAAAGAAACAGCGCGATGGAGTCTACCCGCCATGGTGATAATCCTGTACAACCTACAACCGCTGTTGTGAATTCCAGTCAGCCGACGCTCAGTACTTCCGCAGGCCCCACTTCTTCTATGGTTTGCTTCGCGAACCCAGCATCACGTCCAGCGCCATTCTCCGGCCGGGCGGAGGATTGCAACGGGTTCCTGCTTCAGTGTTCGCTCCCTTTGGAACAGCAGACCCAGTTGTACCCCACAGAAAGATCGAAGATTGCTTTTATAATCCAACAGTTATCCGGGGCTGCTTTAAGATGGGCTGAAACATTGTGGTTACAGGAATCCACTGTTACCTCGTCGGTACAGGAATTCGTAGACCATTTTAAAGAAGTTTTCGGGCGACCAGTTGATGATTCCTCCACCAGCGACAAACTACTGCAGCTGCATCAGGGCAGAAAATCGGTTTCTGAGTATTCATTGGAGTTTCGCACTCTAGCCTCCGCAAGTGGGTGGAACGAGAAGGCGCTCATCTCTGTCTACCGACGTGGTTTGAATCCTGCTCTCCGTCTTCAAATGGCAATATATGATGACAGCCTGGGTGTGGAAAAGTTTATCCAGCATCTCGCCGCGTGCACCAACGATCTCAGGGCTGCTATCTCGAAACTCAACGACGCACTAGTACCTCTCAGTACCCCGCGGAAGGTCCATCCGAAGCAGGTGGAGAAAGGATGCAAGTGGATACTCACCGACTGTCTCCAGCGGAACGTGCCCGACGTCGAGAGCTAAGATTATGTCTGTATTGCGGAATGGGAGGACATTTTCATCAGTCATGTCCAACTCGACCCCCCAGAATGCTTGTGAGTTCTGTCTTTACGACCGATTCGGTGTCAGCCCCATTAACGATATCAGTGATCCTAAAATCCACGACTTTCCATGTTTCTGCCACAGCCATTGTGGACTCCGGGTCGGCAGGAAACTTCATTTCCGGACAGCTCTGTCAAAAACTCCAGCTCGAGAAGTCAGCCACCACCAGACCGTACTCCATCCATGCAGTGACGGGTGAAACCATAAATCAGGGGTATGTCACATCTCAGATCAAACCTGTCATCCTCGGTGTCGAAGACACACACCATGAATTATTTGAACCTTTCATATTAGAGAACAGTCAGACTGATATAATCCTTGGCCGCCCATGGCTTATACGACATCAACCGAATATCAACTGGAAATCTAGTAAAATACTGACTTGGGGTTGTAAATGTGCGTCCAGGACCGCCGAACTCGCGATCACACCCATTGTTAACATACCCGGCAACATTCCAGTGAACTCAACCTCTGTTGAAAGCCCCACAGAAAGCCTGTCAGTGTCCATCCCTACCTGTTACTCTCTGTTTGCAGATGTGTTCAATCCTGTCGAGGCTGCCAAATTACCACCTCACCGAGCCTGGGATTGTGCCATCGATCTCGTTCCAGGAGAGCCCATCCCTAAGGGACGAATCTACTCCCTGTCTATCCCCGAACAAAGAGCCATGCAACAGTACATTGAAGAAGCCTTGAACCAGGGTTATATCCGCTCCTCCACATCACCTGCTGCTGCCAGTTTTTTCTTTGTCCCTAAGAAGGATGGCGTACTACGTCCGTGTATCGACTTTAGAACCCTGAATCGGATAACCGTGAAGTTCCGCTATCCACTCCCGCTGGTTCCTTCCTCTCTGGAACAACTTCGAGAGGCTAAGGTATTCACCAAACTGGATTTGAGAAGCGCATATAATCTCATCCGAATTCGAGAAGGCGGCGAATGGAAGACCGCGTTCATCACCCCAGCAGGCCATTACGAATATTTGGTTATGCCATATGGTCTGGTAAACGCTCCTTCCATCTTCCAAAGCTTCATGGATGAAGTCTTCCGAGATTACCTGAATCGGTTCGTAATAATCTACATTGACGACATTCTAATCTATTCCAAGGATCCAGTGGAACATCAACGACATGTCTCCCTAGTACTCCAACGGCTACGTGAATTCTCCCTGTTCCTTAAGGCAGAGAAATGTTCCTTCCACCAAACCTCAGTCGAGTTCCTCGGTTATCAACTCAGTGAAAAAGGAGTAGAGATGGACGATCGCAAGACCAAGGCGATAGCTTCCTGGCCAACCCCACAGACTGTTAAAGAATTGCAAAGGTTCCTTGGATTTGCCAATTTTTACCGGAGGTTCATTCACCAGTACAGCCTGTTAACTGCCCCTCTAACATCTCTCCTCAAAGGAAAGCCCAAGACACTGCTCTGGACCGGTGAGGCCGATCACGCATTCCAGTCTCTAAAGACAGCGTTCACCACAGCTCCTCTACTCCGACATCCTAATCCTGAGGAAATGTTCATTGTTGAAGTTGATGCCTCCACTACTAGAGTAGGAGCTGTGTTATCCCAGTACTCCAACTCGTCCCCCAGACCTATGCCATGTGCGTTCTTCTCTCACAAGTTATCGCCTGCTGAGGTAAACTATGATATCGGCAATCGGGAACTCCTGGCGGTAAAGCTTGCTCTTGAAGAATAGCGACACTGGTTAGAGGGCGCCAAACACCCATTCCTGGTTCTCACTGACCAGTCTCCAGTACTTAAAGGAAGCAAAGCAACTCAATCCACGCCAGGCCAGATGGGCACTCTTCTTTACTCGATTCCATTTCCAGATCTCCTATCGCCCTGGTTCAAAGAACGTCCGAGCGGATGCTCTGTCTCGTCTCCATGCCCCCGAAACTCACCACGAAGAACCCAAGAATATCTTGCCAGAAAGGATGTTTGTCAATCCCATTCAGTGGGATTTAAACGAGCAACTGATGGAGTTGTCCCGACACCAGCCCAGTCCTCCAGAGTGCCCAACCGGAAAGATTTATGTACCCGATGAATTTCGCATGTCACTAATCTCCTCAGCACACTCATCCGTTGGGACGGGTCACCCTAGAATAACCAAGACCTGCTCCACCCTCCAGACCCGCTATTGGTGGCCCAACATGCTCCGCGATGTCAAGACCTTCATCCAAGGATGCATCCTGTGCGCTATGAATAAGAATCCCCGTCACTTACCCGCTGGAAAGCTCATGCCCCTACCTGCTCCACAAAGACCCTGGTCACACATTGGGGTTGATTTTGTGACTGACCTTCCACCCTCAGAGGAAAACACCTGTATCCTGGTGGCCATTGATCGCTTTTCTAAAGCGTGCAAATTGATTCCCCTGAAGAACTTACCCACAGCATTTGTAACCGCAGAACTGTTAATGGAACATGTCTTCCGGAATTTCGGCCTTCCAGAGGAAATTGTGTCAGACAGGGGGCCACAATTCATCTCAAAGGTGTGGCGAGCCTTCTTTGTATTAATGAACGTAACCGTAAGTCTAACTTCAGGGTATCACCCACAGGCGAATGGGCAGGCGGAACGTAAAATCCAGGATGTCAGCCGTTTCCTCCGTACCTTCTGCCATGCCAACCAGCATCTCTGGAGCCGCTATCTCGTATGGGCAGAGTATGCTCAAAATTCCCTTCGACAAACCTCCACCAACTTAACCCCGTTCCAATGCATTCTGGGTTACCAACCCCCACTGTTCCCGTGGTCCGGGGAGTCCTCAGAAGTCCCTGCAGTCAACGCCTGGTTCCGGAACAGTGAGAGGGTATGGAACCAAGCTCACCATCACCTCCAACAAGCCATAAACCGCCACAGTCACTTCGCAGACGCTCATCGTCGCAACGCCCCCGAATACCAACCTGGCCAACTGGTTTGGCTTTCGACCAAGGATATCCGGCTGAGACTACCTTGTCGCAAACTAAGTCCAAGATACATCGGTCCATTTCCCATAACAAGGCAAATTAATCCAGTTACCTACCAGCTCCGTCTGCCAAACCAGTATCACATCCACCCCTCATTCCATGTCTCCCTTCTGAAGCCCCATCACTCACCTGTTCCAGTTCCCTTTACTGATCTGGCGCAAGATGAGAATCCTCCGGTACTCCCCATTGAAGCAGAATCCATCTTCGCTGTAAGAAGGATCCTGGACTCCCGACGTCGGGGTGGTCAACTCGAGTACCTGGTTGACTGGGAGAATTATGGACCAGAGGAGAGGTGTTGGGTAACTCATACACCCTCTAGTGTCACAAACAAAAAATACAAAAATCCCCACTTAGTCGGTTTGTCCTTTATGTACTGTGTCATCCCTGTTTTGGCTTTTGTTGCCACCATCCTATCATCTTTTGCCAAATTTTTGTTTGGCTGGTAAAAGGACTTGCATGCTGCCTTGATTTCTGTCATCAGAGGCTTGAGGCGAAACAGTGGGTCATGGTCTGATGTGCCCTTTTTTCTGTCATTCACAACGTCCTCAGCCAGATCACTCATGTGCACATTTGAGGAAATGCTGAGCCACCTGTCCCTTGGCATCACTTTCTTTGGAAATGGCACTGATTTTTTTTTTTTTTTGCCTCCAGTAAGCTTTCACTGATCCAAATTTTAGCAGTCCCATGAAAAGAACAAGTGCAAGATATTTTAGGAAGTCTGTGAGGGTGACATCAGTCCATTTGAATTCAAGTCCTTGTGCTATCTTCTTTGTAGCTTGCTTATTTGTGTTACTGCATAATTGTCTGATGACATTATTGCTGAAAAAATGCTGGAACAAGTGAAGTGGACTGTACACTTTGCATTTATCGAGTTGCACTCCTGGGGGCCTGGCAGGTGCAAACCTGGGGAGAATGGGTGCCACATAGGGCTGGGCGATAAATCGATTTTATCGATTAACTCGAATGTGTAGTTTACGCCGATTTTTTTTTTAAATGAAAATCGGTTTTCTCTTTAACAACCGCCAACGCTCCCATCTGGGCTCCCGTAGTTCCGACCGGGCTCAGCGCTTGCCATGATAGAGATGCACAAACAACATGGCAAATGAGCAAGATCGCGGCAGCAGAAGCACACCCGCCGAAAACATTTACAAGCTGAATCTGCAGGGCTCCCAACTCTCACGAGTTCACTGTGAGAGACGCAATTTTGGCACTTTTTACACGCTCTCACGCCACACATCCATTTTCTCACGCAGAGAAAAATTGCGAAGCAAAGAGGACACTGACACCGACAGACAATACAGAGCAGGTTACTATCGATATGAAACAGATTCTCAGCTCTCAGATTCTGTCAATTTTATTACGAAATTCAAACAATAAACACTGTTTTGGCGCTTGTAAATGTGACGTGAAAGAACGCTGGCAGATCTCAGTTTAAGCGGCATGTGAATCGATCATCTGTTACTCTTTACTACCAACTAACCGAAATGTAATAAAATCGATCAATCAGTGTTTTTCAACCACGGAAAGATGTCCATAAAACAGCTGGAGAACAACATGTCACATAACGTTACATTTACCTCAGGATGGCTTTTAATGACCCATAGCACGCATGTTAGTTGGACTTAAAATAATTGCTATAGAGGAGTATTTTGCTAAATATGATAACTATATTACACATTTATTATATTTTTACCTATATCATTAAAATAGTATAACGTTGTTATTAAAAAAAATGCATTATATTTAATTTGAGTTAGTTTTAACCATTAATAATACCAGCTGACAGGGCTCTCTGTATGTTTACAGCATTAGGGGATTTTTTATTTTTTTGGAGAACAATTAACACATTAACGTATCTAATGTACCTATTTATCCAAAGGAATTTATATTGAATCAAGATCAGAATCAAATTGAAGTTGAAATTGTGTAATTTGTGTTCAGCAATAATAAAAACAGTAGCATACCAGTAAACTTAATAAAATTATGTTTAGTTAGCAAATAATTTGATGCAAGTTTTTTTTTTTTTTTACACATCCCCCCAATCCCAATCCACCCATTTTATTTTATGTTACATTTTCATTGTTTTCAAAGACAGGGCCTGTCCTCTTGTCTTTTTGGCTTGTTGTTTCTGATTGCACTTTAATCAAGATCAAATCCCAGAAGGGAATATTATAGTTAAAACTTGTTTTGAACAATTTCTTTGCCATGCAGATTGATTTTAAGTAGGGAGAGAAAAAAATCGATTTAAATCGTAAATCGGATTTTTTGTGAAAAAATGTGACGAGTGTGACGAGCGTGATCTTGAGCAGCTCGGTGTGGGCCTCTGAACAATCTGTGTAGATTGCCTGCGTGTTGGAGTTTCTCTCCTAGGCTCAATCGCCTCCAGGCTCAATCGCCTCCTCGGTGGAAGCTAAGGTGCTGTTGCCGGTGTAGGTGTCGTGCATGGCAGGCTCAATCGCCTCCTCGGTGGAAGCTGAGGTGCTGTTGCCGGTGTAGGTGTCGTGCATGGCAGGCTCAATTGCCTCCTCGATGGAAGCTGAGGTGCTGTTGCCGGTGTTGATGACGTACTTGGGTCATTATCATTACTGAAATAAATGTAAAAGGAGAGAGCAATTACACAATTAAACTGGAAGCTTCTTTTTGTGTCAAAATTCAATGTAGAAACATTAACAAGTCCACTATAAACTCATGTAACCCTATGAAACTCCACTGTCCACTAAAAACACATTTCATCACTTTTGAACTGAGCTTACAGGGAAGAGGAAGGGGAGTATAGTACACTAAAATAAATATTTCTCAATCTAAATCTCTCTCTGACTAAAAATCCAATACATACACACTCAAAATGTATCAGACAATAAATTATAATGATAAAGAGGTTATTTGAAGTTACATACCAGTCCTCAAATGGATCTTCCCCATTCTGGTAAAATGTCTCATCGTCTGTGTAAAAGCTGTCTGCTTCGCAAGCAGTCCTCTGATTAGCTAGACTACATCATGGTAACTGTCCTCTGATTGGGTAAGAAAAATATTCCTCCCCGCGGCAATTTTTCCAGTGGTCGTTGCGAGTGGAATCTGTCTAACAGCATCGATTTCATTGGCCTTTTTACGCAGTGGTATTACGCTACACGGAAGAGTGTGTATATACAAATCGGGTAGCACTGTTTTCAGCGGAATCTGAGGAAGACGGAAAAAAGACCGCACCTCTCTATCATTAATAGTTTTTAAGATAATTACACATTTGTAAAAGTATGCCATTTTGGGCGGTACCGCCCAATCCGTCCCCAGAGGGTTAAACTTTTAACAAGTCAATCGTTTACTTATATGATGTTAAACAAATACAATTTAACCACAAAGAAACAAAAAGTGTTTTCTAAAGTACTTACACTTGAAACATTCCTGATAAGTACTTACACTTGAAAACTCCGGTTTCCGCCATTGTCAAATATAACGACAACAACTCCTTTCCGTGGCATCATGGGATAGTAAAGTGTCCATCGTATGCGCACTTCAGAATCTTGCCGGAAGTAGTAGGTCATCCGGGTACTTTTCGCCTACTGTTTTTCGAATTCTATGATTTCGGAAATACTACTCTGCTCGCATACTGTTTTTCGCATACTATATAGTAGGGAACTATTCGATTTCGGACGCAGCTATAGACTTAGAGCTCAAACATGAATTGGGGCTCAGGTCAGTAAGCAGACAGACTGGCTAAACCAACCGTCTGCTAGCTGTCTCACGTCACTGAGGTCAGATAAATCCCATCACATAGAGACTCTTTCACCTAGATATCATCATATAGACTAGAGACTGTGTCTGTTCCCCCGAATTAGGAAATACAAAAAACTCCCAATTTGAAGCTGCAGTAGGGAGTTTTGAGAAAATGTTGACTTAGCCTGAAAATTTGAAGAAGCACAACTTACAGGTCCAACCCCCTTGCTCTCGGCTGCACTACAGCCCTCCCTCCACAGCTCCTCCCCCACAGTGGAGCCTGCCGTGAACGCGCAGGCTAGTAAGCAGGACCACCGATGACGGCGGATTATAAACAGTTATGGAACATTCACTAATAGAGACGAAACATCAACAATATGCTTTACATTGACTATGGCCTGCCCATACTTTGACTACAAACTTGGTCCTCAAATCATTATGTATTTTGCAATACATGTACTTTATAAGGTTGCACTCTTTCTATAAGTTATAAATAGCTACTAAGATAACGTTAAAGGATTAGTTCACTTTTAAAAAAAACTTTTGCTGATAATTTACTCACCCCCATGTCATCCAAGATGTCCATGTCTTTCTTTCTTCAGTCGAAAAGAAATTAAGGTTTTTGATGAAACATTCCAGGCTTTTTCTCCATATAATGGACTTCAATAGGACACAAACGTTTCAAGGACCAAATGACAGTTTCAGCGCAGCTTCAAAGGGCTTTAAACGATACCAGACGATGAATAAGGGTTTTATTTTAAAATAAATAAAAAAACTTTAAGTTTTATAAGCACAAATGCTCCCCTTGCTCTGTTCTGTGATGCACGTTCGTGATCCTGTTCGAAATCGTTCATCCAAATGAACTAATCTTTTTTCAAGTCATTTCGTTCGTTGAATGAACGAAATGACTCCGAAAAAGACTCGTTCAAAATGAACAAATCTTTTTTCGAGTCATTTCGTTCGTTGAATGAACGAAATGACTAGAAAAAAGATTCGTTCATTTGGATGAACGAGTTCGAACAGGAGAGTCACGAACGACGGTACGCGCTCGCGCTGTGCAAGAGAGGGGTGATCAGCGCGTACACGAGCGTGATTGACACTGCTAAGACATTCCTCCTGGCTCTGATTGGTTGTTTCTGACCGGTAGCGGTGTATTTCTGCAAATGGCAGTAGGACCACAGGGAGGAGCCAGAGAAGCTTGATTTTTTTCACAGATTATCTGTCTCATATTCTACTTTCAGGACATAATGACATTTTTAACAAATATTTGTTTACAAAAGCTACCTACTGGAGCTTTAATTGAAGTTCAACAAATAAAAAAATGTATAATACAAATGATAAAGCTCGGGTTGCTGAATATTCAATCCCTTTCTTCAAAAGCACTTATTAGGGGCCAAGCACCGAAGGTGCGGAGGCACCTATTGTATCTGTTCCGGTTCTTATTAGGGGCCAAGCACCGAAGGTGCGGAGGCACCTATTGTGTCTGTTCCGGTTCTTATTATTCTTCTTCTTCCGACTGGGCGTCCATGGCAGCCCATAGAACCGTTTGCGGGAAAGTTGTTTTGGTTTGACATTCTGATAGAGGACAGTCCCAACATTAAATACACCAATTTTGGTGTCTCTAACTCATTCCCTCTAGCGCCACCACCTGTCCAAAATGTCACTTTTATTATTCTAATAACTTTTGAACCATAAGGCCTATCAACAAAATTCTTTTTCCTCTGATTCCTGAGCTCAAGCCGATTCGATTGCATTTTCCATCATAAAAATATGGCCGCCATTTTGAATTGTTCAAAAAACCTACTTTTTCGAACTCGTCCTAGACGGTTTGTCCGATTTTCACCAAAATTGCACCAGATCGTCTTCAGGCAGTGGGGACCAAAAGTTATGAAATTCAAGTTGATTCGTCAAACCGTTTTCGATAAACGCAGGAACAAATTTTACGTAGCGCTTGCAAAAACAGAATAAAGGCTGTATCTCCGCAACGCTTTATCATATTGAGACCAAGCTTGGTACATGTCATCACAAGCATGACCTGAGGCTACATGCTGCGTTTCGGCGCAGTGCTACCTACTTGTCCGGAGATACAGAAAATGGCTATTTTTACTTATAACTTCTGATAGATTTGTCCAAAAATCATAAAAGTGGTCTCGTTAGATTCAGGGCGTCATGTCGAGTTAACTGATATCCAATTTTCCCAGATTGGCAATTTTGGCTGTTGGCCATTTTGAATTATGTGCTAAAATGCTGTATTTTCTGAACGCATGAACGAATTGTTACGAAACTAGGTATGGGTCATCAGTACGATGCCCTGAAGGAACCTGACAAGTTTCGAACAGCGCCACCTAGTGGTAAGATTTATTTTTCAAATGCTTATAACTCTGGGTGTGGTTGACTTATTTTCACGGCAGTAATCTCGTTAGGTTCCTGAATCCTTGCCGAGTCCACAGATACCAAACATGCTAGGTTTCGGCTTACGGTTTGTGTAGCGTTGTGACTTAGCACTTAAAATACATTTGCCGATATCTTCGAAACCGTTAGTCCGATCGAGATGAAACCACCGTCAGAAGTTTAGAAACATAGGTTGCTGGCTAAATGCTAATACCTGAATGCCAAAATATTGATAGTAAGGGGTAGTAAAATTCAATCAAAGTCACGTGTCAATCATTTTGACGTGTTTTTTTTCATATAAATGTATATAACTCCGAAGCGAATTGAGATATTTTCACCAAATTTGGCACACATATTTATGGGCTCATTCTGAGGACACATGAAAATTTTTGGGGGATTTTGCCTCTTGGTGGTGCTATAATAGAACAAAACATGAAATTCCCATTGACTTCAATACAATTTTGTGATGCTATACTTAACAAATGCATTGCTGTAACATTATGAAACTCAGAATTTGCCACCAGCACCATGTCCTTAAGGTACTCAAAAGAATTTGAGACGGTGCCACCTTTTGTCAAAAGTTATAATTAAATATACAAAAATGCTAATAACTTTTGAATGAATTTGCCTATTAATTTGCCTTAATTGATTCCTTGGGTTATGCCTAAAAACAAAGATACCAATTTTGCCAAAGTCCAAACTTCCTGTCCGCCATCTTAATTATTATAAAATAACTACTTTTTCAAACTCCTCCTAGACCGTTTGTCCAATTTTTACCAAAATAGAATCGTATCTTTTCCAGACCGTGCTGATTAAAAGTTATGGATTTCGTGTTGATAGACGAAACAGTTTTCGTGTACCGCAGCTTCAAAGTTGAGGCATGCTGCCAAAATGACTATTCAGGCTTTATCTCTGCAATGCCTTGACAGGCATTTTGAAATCAAACTTTGTATGTGTCATTGTCACCTCACTCTGACCACAACACATCAATTTCGTGACTGTGCCACCTATTGGTCGAAAGTGATAATCCATTAAAACATTTTTACTTGATGTATAAGATTTTTTTTGCCATTTGCCCAAAATCCTCTTAAAATGTCTTTAATTGCTCCTTGCTGCAGTTGGTCTGACACTCCAAGCCATGATGGCATCTGTTGCCACTTCTTCCGCTTGTTTCTCCTTGCTGCAGTTGGTCTGACACTCCCAGCCATGATGGCATCTGTTGCCACTTCTTCAGCTTGTTTCTCCTTGCTGCTGTTGGTCTGAAACTCACAGCCATGTTGGTTATCTTGTCGTCTTTTTTGCGCTTGGCCCGGTAATAGCTGCTTGCAGCTATATTTGTTAATGATATGATCACAGATTATAACCTAGATTTGCTGTGTTTGACAGAAACCTGGCTAAATACACTGCTTTAGATGAGTCCACCCCCCAAGATTATTGTTATAAACATGAGCCTAAGAAGACAAAGGGGGAGGTGTTGCTGTAATTTATAGTAATATCTTCATAATTAATGAGAAGTCTTGTTTCAAATATAATTATTTTGAAGTGTTGGTGCTTAATGTAACACTATCTAATGTAAATGATAAATCACGTTTGAGATTTGTGGTGGCTACTGTATACAGGCCACCAGGGCACCATACAGACTTTATTAAAGAATGATTGCTGATTGTTTTCTATCAGTTATACTGGCTGCAGATAAAGTCCTAATTGTTGGTGATTGGGATTGGCATTTAAAGACATTCTGAACTCTATTGGAGTTAGACAACACGTGTCAGGACCTACTCATTGTCGTAATCATACTCTATATCTAATATTATCACATGGAATCAATGTTGATGCCGTTGAAATTATGCAGCAGAGTGATAACATCTCAGATCATTATCTAGTCTCGTGTATACTTCATTTAGCCAAGGCTGCAGAGCCGACTCCCTGTTACAAATATGTTAGACCTATCACTTCTGCTACTAAAGTTTGTTTTATTAGAAACATTCCTGATCAGTTTCATCTCCTCAGCATCCCACATAGCTTAGAAGTCGTCGATATTCCGACAGAAACTTTTGACTTTCTCTTTTCCAGCACTTTAGACACAGTTGCTCCATGCACTTAAAGAAGATTAAAGAAAATAGTCCAACACCGTGGTACAACGAGCACACTCAGGCCCTTAGGAGAGTAGCCAGAAAAATGGAGCACAACTGGAAGAAAACAAAACTAGATTTTCTTTGCATTTCATGGAAAGAGAGCACAATTGCGTACAGAGAGGCCTTAAAAAATGCTAGATCTGCTTATTTTCAACCCTATTAGAAGACAATAAACAAAACCCTAGGTATTTATTTGAAACGGCGGCTAAATTAACAAAATATTTATGAACTTCTTTACTTACTAGATTGATAATTTTAGGGAGAAAATTATAACTATAACACCGTCTACTACAGTATAGCATCAGGCAGTGCGTTGTAGTCTCCCTGAGGAAAAATTTTATTCATTCATTCCTATACGAGAGGAAGAATTTTCTAAACTCGTTAAATCATCTAAATCTATTTATTTTCGATTAGACACAGCTACGGTGACCAAGGCTGACTTTTTTGGCATTTTTGGGATGCTTGTTGTAGTAGGGGAGTGTCGTGCAGCGCAGGAGTCTGCAGCTATTCAGATAATATCTGATCAATAATATCTCCACAAAGCAAACATCTGCAATAAAGTGTGGTCTGCTGGTGGAGCCTGAAGTGCTGGCAAACTATGCTGAACTGATGCAAGTTAATGTGGATTATGTGGATTAATGTAGGATTCATCTTTCACCCTGACCCACCACATCTCGGGGCCAGTCCAGAAGGTTGGGTGCATGACCCTTCAGAGACGACTATCAAATTTAACTGTGGAAAGAAATTTGGCATGATGACTTGTTCATAGCGGAAATGAAAGAGACATTATATATATATTGTTATGGCACATATATGAATGCATACCTTGAATTCCACTAATCTTGTCTTTACCAATCAGTTTTGCCTTCTGTCTTACTGTTGATTAACTGTAATGTTATTTTTTATTGTAAATGTTTGATGTTATTTATTGAATAAGTTGTTATTAATCAGTTTATGTTACACATACCAAAAAATAAAAGGGTGCATCATTTTGACCAAAATTTGTTTTAATTGTTAATCTAATGTTTTAGTGAAATCAAAGTTCCCTTTCGTTGTCACTCCGAGTTACGTCGGATGACGACGAATGGGGTTTCGCTTAGAAAGCCTATCAACTTCGAGTATTACAAAACGAGCCAATGGCAAAGAAATGCCATGGGTCTGCGGAATTTGCATGACGTAACTCCGCCCCACCTCGTGGGTATAAAAGGAGGACGCCAGCAACAGGCAGATATGTTTTCGCTTCGGAGCCAAGTGTAATTCTTCACTCCTTAAGCTATCTCTGATTGTCAGCTTCTTACGAGACGAGCAACTCTCCAGTGTTGGTGTGACGGCGATCTCCCGGCGAGTGCACACTTCCTGCTTATCTGAGCGTGGTTTGCCAGCGAGTGTGTTCTCCGCGGGCGCTTCAGCACTGAGTTTCTCTCACAAAAAGAGCTTGCACGCGGCACGTCTTTTTAAAGATGCCTCGCCCGTGCACTTCTGGTTGCGGTCGACTGGTGTCTGACTCTGATGGGCACGAGCGCTGCTTGGTGTGTTTGGGCTTTGATCACGCTAAAGCAGCGCTCGTGGATGAGTCATGTTCTTTCTGTGGGAAAGAAAGAAGAGGCTCTTCTCCTCGAGAGGCTCTACTTCGGCTGGTGGCCAGGGTGATCTGAGGGTGACTGTGTGGAACAAAGCGCCGACTATGTGTCCGTGCCCCGCAGCACCTTCTCCAGTGTTGCAACCCGCGAGTGTTCAGGGGATCATCGCGGGACCGTCCTTTGAGGTCCCGCGGGTGTCCTTTGGCGCTCCAGAGGAAGATGCGATGTCGATCGCAGCATCACTAGGCGGGTCTGATTCGTCTGGAAGTGACGACTCGTCACAGCTGCCACCCTCGGGTGTGAATACGGCTGTGGCTCAGTCTGATCCAGAGATGACGGCCATGCTTTCCCGGGCGGCCGCGAGCATTGGTTTGGAGTGGAACCCTCCACCCTGTCCTGAGCGCTCGCGGCTGGACGATTGGTTTTTGGGTGCAGCTGCGGCTTCCCGTCCTCAGCCTGCCCCAATACCTTTCTTCCCGGACGTGCATGATGAAATCTCGAAGTCCTGGAAGACTCCCATATCTTCCCGCGACCGCTCGTTGATTTCATCCGCCTTTCCTCCCCTCGATGGGGCAGCTGCCCGTGGGTACACTGGGCTCCCCCCGGTTGAGCGTTCTGTTGCGATGCAGTTGTGTCCTCAGAGTGCCTCTTCTCGCGGCGAGGCTAAGCACCCATCCAAGGCCTGTAGGTTCTCGTCTACCCTAGTGGCGAAGTCCTACAGAGCGGCGGGACAGGCGGCTGCCTCTTTGCATGCCATGGCCACTCTGCAGGTCTATCAGGCGCAGATGCTAAGGGACATGCACGAGGGTAGGACGGACCCAGGGCTCTTCGATGAGCTGCGCGCCGCCACCGACCTCGCCCTCCGGGCGACGAAGGTGACCGCACGCTCCCTGGGTCTGGTGATGTCCACAGCTGTGGTCCAGGAGAGACACTTGTGGCTGAACCTGGCTGACATGCGGGACGCTGAGCGCTCTCGCCTGCTCGACTCCCCCATGTCCCAGGCCGGCCTATTCGGCGGTGCGGTGGAGGATTTCGCCCAACAGTTCTCCACCGCCCAGAAACAGACTGAGGCCATTAGGCACATTCTGCCCCGACGGCCCGCTGCTGCCTCCACCCAGCCGACCGGGCAGATCCCTCAGTCTGTTCGCCGCCGAGGGCGCCCTCCTGCGGCTCCTGCCCCTCCCGCCCGGCCAAAGCAGCAGCCTCCACCCAGGCCCGGTCGCGGAGGAAGCCGTAAGAAGGCGCCCCAGCCCTCTCCAGCCCCGCCCCCCGCTAAACGCCGGGCCAAGCGGCGCTCCTGAGACGGGCTGCTCAGGGATGCTGAAAATTACTTCTCAGGAGATGGTAGCAGGACCACTCCTTCCCCCGGTGGAGGGCCGGGGGAGAATCTTTTGTTCTCCACTCCCCGCTGCTCACCCACGGGTGGACAGCACCCTAATGTGGTTAAAGAAAGAAGTAACATTTCCATCCCTGAGCACACAGAGTTCTCGGACGACACGGTGCGCCGCCTCCGAGCCGTGCACCCCTCGTCCCCCTCTGTCCCAGAGCCGGCTGGCAGTGCGCGCCGTCCCCGGACCGTGCCGCTCCCTTCCGCCTCTGTCGCCAGCCCCCTGGCAGAGCAGACCCCCGTGGAACGTTCTTCCTTCCCTGGTCTCCTCTGTCAGGGCGCGGTTAATGACTGTGCCCCCACACCGGGCCGCTATGCCGTCCACGTCCGGGCCAGTCATTCCGCCCTGCTGCACCATCGGTGGGAAGTCTGTGGTCCGTATGACCCCGCTGGTACAGTTTTTGGGAGCCTGGCTAGAGCTCCCCCTCCTGTCCCGCTGGGTCGCACGGACGATCAGGCTCGGCTACGCGATTCAGTTCGTGCGGTCTCCTCCCCGCTTCAGGGGAGTCCGCTCCACTTTGGTCGGTGGCAACGCCCCTATCATGAGAGCAGAGATCGGCACCCTGCTGGCGAAGGGTGCGATCGAGACCGTCCCTCCGGCCGAGATGAGGACCGGCTTCTACAGCCCGTACTTCATTGTCCCCAAGAAAACCGGTGGGTTACGACCAATCCTGGACCTGCGTGTGCTGAACCGTTCCCTTCACAGGCTGCCGTTCAAGATGCTCACTGCCAAACACATTCTCGGATGTGTGCGGCCCCAGGATTGGTTTGCAGCAATCGACCTGAAGGACGCCTACTTTCATGTCTCCATTCTCCCTCGACACAGACCGTTCCTTCGGTTTGCCTTCGAGGGGCAGGCATACCAGTACGCGGTTCTCCCTTTCGGGCTAGCCCTGTCTCCTCGCGTCTTCACGAAGGTCGTCGAGGCAGCCCTTGTTCCCCTTCGGGAACACGGGGTTCGTATCCTGAACTACATCGACGACTGGCTGATCCTAGCTCACTCTCGAGACCAGGTATGCGAACACAGGGACCTAGTGCTCCGGCACCTAGCTCGTCTGGGCCTTCGGGTCAACTGGGAAAAGAGCAAACTTTGCCCCGTGCAGAGGATCTCTTTTCTCGGTATGGACATCGACTCGGTCGCCATGTCCGCGCAGCTTACGAGCGAGCGCGCGCAGTCACTGCTGACTTGCCTGAGACAGTTCAAGGGCAAGAGTGCGTTTCCACTGAAACTCTTTCAGAGGCTCCTGGGGCATATGGCATCTGCAGCCGTGGCAACACCGCTCGGATTGCTTCATATGAGACCGCTTCAGCTTTGGCTTCGCGACCGAGTCCCGAGGTGGGCATGGCAACACGGCACCTTCCGAGTAACTGTTACTCCGTCCTGCCGTCAGACCTTCACCCCGTGGTCGGACCTCAGTTTTCTACGGGCCGGAGTGCCCCTGGAACGAGCTTCGCGGCATGTTGTTGTAACGACAGATGCCTCCTCCACGGGCTGGGGTGCCATGTGCAATGGACGTGCTGCCGCGGGCTCCTGGACAGGACCCCGCCGCCTCTGGCACATCAATTGCCTCGAGTTGCTGGCCGTACGACTTGCTCTGCGCCGCTTCCGGGCCGTGCTCAAGAACCAACACGTACTAGTCCGTTCAGACAATACCGCCACTGTAGCGTACATCAACCATCAAGGTGGTCTACGCTCCCGCCGTATGTCGCAACTCGCCCGCCACCTCCTCATATGAAGTCAGAAGCATCTGAGGTCGCTTCATGCCATTTACATCCCCGGAGCCCTGAACTGTGCAGCCGACGAGCTCTCACGGCTTCAGCCCCTCCCGGGAGATTGGCGACTCCATCCCCAGTCGGTTCAGCTGATTTGGGACCAGTTCGGGGACGCACAGATAGATCTGTTTGCCTCTCACGACTCGACCCATTGCGCCCTGTACTATTCCCTGACCGAGGGCACGCTCGGCACGGATGCACTGGCGCACAGCTGGCCGCGGGGCCGCAAATATGCGTTTCCCCCAGTGAGCCTTCTTGCGCAGACCCTGCGCAAGGTCAGGGAGGACGAGGAGCAGGTCATTCTGGTCGCGCCATACTGGCCCGCCCGGACCTGGTTCTCCGAACTAGTACTCCTCGCGACAGCACCTCCCTGGCCGATTCCCCTGAGGAAGGACCTCCTTTCTCAGGGACGGGGCACCCTATGGCACCCTCGTCCCGATCTTTGGAACCTCCACGTGTGGCTCCTGGACGGGACGAAGCAGGTTTGAGTACCCTTCCACCTACGGTGGCGGCTACCATCACTTCCGCTAGAGCGTCGTCCACGAGACACGTCTACGCGTTGAAGTGGAACCTCTTCGTCAACTGGTGCTCTTCTCTTCAAGAAGACCCCCGGAGATGTTCGATTAGTGTCGTGCTTTCCTTCCTTCAAGATAGGCTGGAGCGAAGGCTGTCTCCCTCCACCCTGAAAGTCTATGTTGCCGCCATTGCCGCACACCATGACCCAGTCGAAGGTAAGTCTGTTGGAAGGCACGACCTGATCATCAGGTTCCTGAGAGGAGCGAGGAGACTGAATCCTCCTCGTCCTCCTCTCGTTCCCTCTTGGGACCTCTCAGTGGTTCTAACTGCCCTGCGGAGTGCTCCCTTTGAGCCTTTGCAATCAGTGGAGCTTAAGTTCCTGTCTATGAAGACAGCGCTCCTGGTTGCATTGGCCTCCATCAAGAGGGTGGGGGACTTGCATGCATTCTCCGTTGACGAAGCGTGCCTGGAATTTGGGCCGGCTTACTCTCACGTGATCCTGAGACCCCGGCCTGGATATGTGCCCAAGGTTCCTACCACTCACTTCCGGGACCAGGTGGTGAACCTGCAAGCGCTGCCCCCGGAGGAGGCAGACCCAGCCTTGGCACTGCTCTGTCCAGTACGCGCCCTCCGCGCCTATGTAGACAGGACGCAGTGTTTCAGGACCTCAGACCAGCTCTTTGTCTGTTATGGTGGGAAGCTGAAGGGAAAGGCTCTCTCCAAGCAAAGGTTGTCTCACTGGATAGTGGACGCCATTGCCTTGGCATACCAGCAGCAAGGTCGACCGTGCCCCCTTGGTGTGACCGCCCACTCCACCCGGAGTGTGGCATCCTCTTGGGCTCTAGCGCATGGCGCCTCGCTAACAGACATTTGCAGAGCTGCAGGCTGGCCGACACCTAACACATTCGCCAGATTCTACAATCTCCGAGTGGAGCCAGTGTCCTCTCATGTACTCGCTTCAACCAGCTAGTACTGGACCCGCTCAGGTGTCTTCGCTTGCTCGCCATTCCACTCCCGGACTGGATACGTGCGATATTCTCCTCAGGTGAGCTTCCCCAAAAAGCCCTGAGTTCCTCCAGCACTCCTGACGTTGGCGCCAGTGTCTATTGCCTGTGCGTCGGCTAGGTGCCTCCCGTGTGCACGGTCCCTCCTCTGAGCGACCCCCACATGTGTATTTCCACTGTAAGCCTCTCTGAGCGTGTGTCTTTCCCTTGGCAAGCCACCTTGCCACCCCTGGGGTTGAAATATTCCACCTGCGGCTGGACACCCCAGTGTTCTCCATATGTCTCCTTCGGGTCATATGTGTATTCTCTAAGTCCCCCCCCTCTGGGTTGGCAGTAATTGCATATTTCCCCTAAACTTTGGGATATGCTCCCCAGTGTACCTTGGTATTCCTGTGCTAAATAGGAGTCCTTCGTCCGTGCCAGTCTCACGACAGGGATCTCAGATTTACGCAGGGCACTGGAAGACAGCTGAGAAGGTGGCGTGATTAGACTGGTAACCCCATTCGTCGTCATCCGACGTAACTCGGAGTGACAACGAAAGGGAACGTCTCGGTTACGTATGTAACCCTCGTTCCCTGAGTAGGGAACGGAGACGTTACGTCTGCCTGCCACTTTCCGCTGTACCGCGGGGATCGCCTGAGCTCAGTCTTGGCTCCTCAGCGAAGAAACATATCTGCCTGTTGCTGGCGTCCTCCTTTTATACCCACGAGGTGGGGCGGAGTTACGTCATGCAAATTCCGTAGACCCATGGCATTTCTTTGCCATTGGCTCGTTTTGTAATACTCGAAGTTGATAGGCTTTCTAAGCGAAACCCCATTCGTCGTCATCCGACGTAACGTCTCCGTTCCCTACTCAGGGAACGAGGGTTACATACGTAACCGAGACGATTTCACATTTCAAGAGAAAAATATTATGAATATAACAATTATGTTTAATTTGAGGTTTAAGAATAAGTGGGAACACTAAATTGTTTACATACTATTTACACATTATACATTATTTACACACAAAACATTAATTCATTCACTCTTCAAAACAAAACAGCATGAGACTGTTACAGATTTACAGATGTAAGCTAACGTTCGTGAACAGCTTATATTATAGACATATTAAGTTGTTCAGTTAGAAATGCATTTAGCCATTAACGGTACACATAGTTGCGTTAACTTAATAAACACATTATGAACAATCTTCCTTACTGCCTTAGCCACCATGTCACTATCTTTACAGCATAGCTGGATAGACTGACGTTTGAAGGTTCTGTCATATACTGACTCCCTTCTCAAAGGAGCAGTAAAATTGTTCCAAGGGAATAGGCTCGGGACAACACCACTCTTTAGGCGACGATCGACGCAGTCACCAATGTAATCATCCGGAGCGAAGTGCCAGCTGCAGACATAGGTGCTACCTCTTTTTACATAAAAATTCTCTCTTCGGATTGCCTGTATCCATTTGGGTTTCTGGTTTGGATCCACAGGAAAATAATGAAATGAAAGGTAGGGCTGTTTTTGGGTGGAAGATGAACAGCCTGGAACACAACAGAAACCTCGACTCTTCGATTCTGCCATTTTTCGTATCTGCCACTACGATAACAGGAAGTTCTAATACACTTTACTGACGTATTTCCAGTCGAAAAATGCGGAAGTGCGTAAAAGTCGTATTAAACGCAATACTCACGTAAGCTTGCTCGATGAAGAATGAGACAACACAATGAGCCCAATGGGCGGTTGAAATTTAAAAGGCTGATTTTCGCACTTCAGGGCAGTGACGACGAGTACATATGTAGTCCCAGCGCCGTAGGGCACCAAGTGCTGAGGGGGCACCAAAAATAGCCTAATGAAAAATCAATTATCATATCATAGTCATAATAATTATAATGGCGATATTATTCCAATATAGAAATATTATTAGGCACTTTTTTAGGGATGTATGTAACAAAACAGGCGGAACAAGAGTATTTAATTGCTCTTCAAAGTAGCTAACGATGGTGCCGCCGCCGCCTCAGTGGTCCGTTGGATTGTGTGTGTTACGGAAAAATTCAGTATTACTTATATTCATTTGTTTCCAAACTGTTAATTTCATTTAATAATGTGTTTCTGTGAGGGTTTCTAGCAGCTGAAGGGGGACAGGAAAGAACAAACGTAATAAAACCAGATAGGCCAGGAAGATTGACACCTAGGGCCCGAGAAGTGATTTAGTCAGGAGAATACATGGGGTTGTTAACTAATAAAATGTAGTCCCAAGCCCCCATCTGAGAGAAACAGGAGGTAATTTAGGTCGTAAATGACGGCCTTTTGGGTTCTCAGGGACAAAGAACAGTTTGACCTGCCCAGGGGGTAGAAAACCAGCCCAAACCAGTTTAAGATATGGGATATATTTAAGGAAAATTACAGAAACTGGGTAGGCGGGGTTACGATGACTGAGAACTGCATAAAATTAAGTTATGGCAAAGTTATTAAGGCCTTCATGGAGCGAAGCATGTTTTTGTTTGTAAGAAAAATATCTATATTTTTAACTTTTTAATCAAGAAAGGGAATTTTAAATCGCTATCACCTATCATGGTGCTGCTCTGAATAAGTTCTAAATAAAGCTTTTTAAAGATTTTAAAATTACCAAGTTGTTTTCTTCGTAGTTGATTATTAAGCTCTAAATTACGTAATTCGTTGGTATTCAGAATTTTCAATTTTTTCTCTCAGAAGTGGTCAAGCTTTTATTTATTTATTTATTCCTTTATTCATTTAAGCACATTTAATTTCCTAAATATATTTTCAAATAGCTTATTCTTTATCTTCAGCAGAAAAGTGAATAGTAGCCTATAAAAGTCCATGAAGTCTGATAGTATCCTATGGATAGTATTGACTGTCTTGCTTGCTTTACTGTACGTTCACACCGCCGCCGACTTGAGCTTTCAAAGCTACCGGAAGTCATTCATTTTCAATGGAAGCTGGCTTCTCTCAGCTGCAAGGAGCATCAAAGCTTTAAATTGTGTAGCATCATATTTAATCTCAATGTTTAGCCTTGTTACTTGATATTGTGATGACCTGCCGGGGCATGCAGATGTAAAGTAGCCTTGAGGCTAATTCTGGCATATTTACATTGCTGAAAAGCTAAGATGTTCATTAATATGCATTGTCCCTTTTAAATAAATAAATAAAATCCATCGGCGTCGCGTTTTGAGCATCAATCAGAAAGTTGAAAGTAGCTCAACTTTATGGTAATGAACTATGACGCGGTTCAGCGGCAAAAGCCAGCAACCAATCGGAATATTAGACGTCCTTCATGCTGGCTGATTCCAGAGAAACATACCATGTAAACTTTCGTTCCTACCAAAACATTAGTTCTGAGAAAATGGAGGAGAAGCTAATCATCACATTTGCTGAGTTTCCTATCATGATATCACGTTGTTTGCATCCACCCAGCAAAAATTAGTTGAAAAGACGTCGAAACGACGACATTGCCAGACGTCCAAACGTTAAAATTTGGTTGAAAAGTGAAAAGCCGTCTTTTTCAGGTTGTTGAAAACACGCCTATAAAAGGACATCCCACTCACGTCTAAATCTTAGGGGGTAATCCATCAGCCGGAAGTTGAAGCCTCGCGGGAGCCGCCATTGTAGCAGAACTTCACCTGCTGTTAGCATTCCATTGACTCCCATTCATTTTGGCGTCACTTTGACAGCGAATAACTTTACATCTGAGGCGTCCAAATACTTCATTTGTCCATTATTTATTTATAAATAAACACGACAATGTATAAAAGGCTCCATTACTTTGTATCTTATGTTATGGCCCCGTAGAAGCCGTTTTTGTTAAAAACAGGCTAACGATTGCGTCATAACCACGTGACTTTCTGTCGCACAATAGAGACATTACCGTATAGACCAATTTCGAGCCCACGTCACAATTACGTAATGGCGCTAGATGGAGGCAAAACAAAGGGAAAACTGCAGGCGGCCAATACAAACCAGCACAGATTCGGCTACATAATAAGGAGCTTAAATTACTATTATTATTATTAAATGTCATCTTGTTGTGTTGTTGGGTGCAAGAATCAATGAAAAATGAATATGCTGTATCTGGAATTTTTATTTCTAGAAAATATTCAAAATAATTAAAATTGCACCGTAATGTCACTCTTTACATTGACGTCTTCTTGGCGCTGGCTAGGCAGAACTGCGGAACGTACCACATAACTCTTGTACATGACCATTCATCACATAGTTATAGGCATCTAAAGATTTATATGACCCCAGTATGTCTTTACGATCGGTTTCTCTATCGGATAGGTGTAGGACTGAGCCTAGCGTTAACGTTAATCCTGTCAGATCGTCCATCCATTGCCTGAGCGTGTACGGCTCAGCCAATCTGGTTCCGTCTGTTAAAATTAACTTTTGCAAATAACAATCGCGGTCCTGGACAGTGAGTGAGCTTGCACATTAAGATAAAATCGGATTTTCTACAGTCATTGTTAAAAAACAAGGTAACAAAACTTGCAAACTAACGTTAGGGAAGCGGCCAGAGGGATCGTTCTGCAACCACCTAAGCTCCGCCCACAGAAAAACGTCACCATGTTTACCAACTGAAAAGGGGTCTCTAGACAGGAGGAGAAGCTCGCAGGCAATCGGGGGGACAACCCGTCAAGGGAGAAGCCCATAGATAATGAGTCCATAAAAGCAACTGGACAAAATATTTCAACAACGTTTTTGGGGAATTGGAAATAATTCGGTATGTGGCAAGTGTACATATGAAGTGACATTTATCCACAAACTTTAATAATTTATCTACTTTATCTACTTCATTAAATAATGAAGTATGGGTAACGGCCCGGTATATTGACGGGGGATGGAGAAATCATCAGGAAATTATACAGGCAATGTAAGAAAAGAAAACAATCTCAATGCCAATCGTGGTTAACGTTCCTTTATTTATTTTCAGATCTATGCTTGAAGATGAATGTGATCCCTTTCATCCTGGTCGGAAGCCATCTACAAAATGTCATAGCCTATAACATGAAATAAAGAAAAAAGTTTTTTGTTCAAGTGTTTTTGACCATGATTTATTAGCCAAAACTTCATGATTTAACACCTAGCTCACAATTATTTATATATTTGAATATTAGCCAATGGGGAAATGTTTTACGCGAAGAGATGAAATCATGTAGAAAATTAAGCAATTTTAAGAGACTATAAATGAATAGCCTATATTGAATGGATAAGAAAATGACTCGGGGATATTGTATACTGTCAGTATTGTTCCTGGGCTTATATAGGCCTATGTCTTGATGTAGATCAAAGGAAACGAAGAAGGACGTTTTTTTAATAATGCATGTATGTGTGCATGTGCTATTTGAATCACTTTTAATAATTTTGGATGATTGTACATGTTCTTTATTATCTGTTATTTTTTATTATATGTGTGTGTGTGTGTGTGTGTGTGTGTGTGTGTGTGTGTGTGTGTGTGTGTGTGTGTGTGTTAAAAATAAAATGGGCGGTTAAATAACTATTGGGTATGAATTCATATCACAAGTTCTTGAACATCATTTTCCATCACTTCTTAATGGTATGCATTAACTTAATATGGCGTACTGGCGTTAAATTTTAAAATAAATACTATACAAATTAATAATTAATCAGAATACTTACTTCTGCTCACTCACGCCAAAGAACTCTTTGCTCAAGTTCCCCGTCTCTGCAAGATTAACGTTGGCAATTTTCACGCACAGCTACTAGAAGATTTACGTCTGTCAGACAGGTTGCTCACGTCATCAAGCTTAGTCTGAGTCGGTTTCTGCGCGTCAGGAACGGAAGTGCTCAAAAATCGCTAAAAATGGGCTTCAACTGTCTCAACTGAGTTCCAATGAGATGGCTCTGTTCACTTCTTATACTGTCTATGGTCTAAATTAGGTTGTAAAGTGAGTTGAAAAGACGTCTTTTTCAGGCCTAATTTCAACCGTGAATTTATGATTATATTCACTATTCATAATAACTGTCAAAATAAGACAATTCACAAAAGAGTATCAAAACATTTATTGACGCATCAAATACATCTTTCACTTAAAAAACACTTTCCTGATCACATCGTATGCCTGCATTTGATCAAACATACCCTAAAAACAGTTATATTGTGAAATATTACTACAATAAAAATAACTTTTCTATGAATTTATAAATATACATGTAAATATATTTGATGGTAAAGCTGAAATTTCAGCATCATTACTCCAGTCTTCAGTGTCACATGATCCTTCAGAAATCATTCTAATATGATGATTTGATTCTCAAGAAACATTTGATTATTATCAGTTGTACTGCTTCATATTTTTGTGGAAACCATGATACAGTTTTAAGTATTCTTTGAATTGAACTTTCAAAAGAGCAGCATTTATTTTAAACTTTTTTTTTAAGTTTTTACTGTGACTTTTCATCAAATTAATCTATATGCTTAATAAACATATTTTTTCAAAACAATGAATCTTTAAAATATTGAAAATGTTTATAAAACAGAACAATGACCAATTATAACCACATTAGAACACATTAAAGGGATAGTTCACACAAAAATGTAAATTCTGTCATTGCTTACCCTCATGTCACTTCAAACTCATAAGGAAAAAAAACACTTTTGTGGAGAACACAAATGAAGATATTTTTAACAGATACCTTGTGTGCACAAACAAACAATTGTCTTTATCTCTGATCTTCTGCTCCTTCCACCATCTCAACCCCGGATTATTGAGCCATGACAGAAGTTTCCACTTTGAATGCTTTAGCCTGGCTGTTTTTTCTTCAGCACCTAAAGTGAGAAAGAAAACAAAAACAAAATCTAAATGTAAAAAAAAAAAAAATGGTTGTCCAAAATGTAAAGTATACACTTGAGTTTTCCCTCTACATATATGTGCAAGAATTCAGTCATAGATAAATTGTAAATGTTTGCTTTGTTAGACATGACCTGTCTAGCGATGTATATTTATGCTGAAATACAATATTGGTTTGTGTTTTAAAATCCTCTATCACATGTCATTTTGTAGCGAACTGTCTCGTGTGATTAATATTTTGAGCTTCAGAACTTCTGATAAGGGAACATAGTGAGTTTTTAGGGAGCAAATGTTTTAGTGCACTGTAATGATTTTGTGATTAAGACGGCCCTTAATCAGTGACTACTGAGCTAGGGACTTGAGTGATACGCACCCAGAGTTTAGTACCTTGATTAGCTCAGGTGTGCTGGAATAGGTTGGAGCAAAACTCTGCATGTAAGTGGACCTTGAGAGACAATGTTCAGATCTCCTGCAATATGTTCTGAACTTACAACACTGGTGTCCAGACCAAAGTCCTGCAGAGTCTCGGTGATCCTGGATCACCTGCTCAGGTCTGCTTAATTGAGGTTGGAGCTGAACTCTGTGATCAGCACTAGATGGCAAACAATGCTGAAAAGAGAAAGAAGACAACCAATATTATTAAGTTATAAATAATTTGTTCTATGTTCATCTGCTTACCTGTACAAAGTATGCATCATCAATAAGCGGTATAGCCTATATTGAATTTGATCTTTTAATGACACTGTTTTACTACATTAATACTGACTACAAACCTAAAAAAAATGACTGGCGGGCAAAATGGAGGAAAGCCTTATTTTGCTCTCCAAGTGGGCGTTCCTATAAGGGTGTGACGTCACGTGAAAACTATGAATTAACCATACTTTTAGTTTAAATAAATTAGCTTACTTCCATTCATCCATTGACCAATTGCCAGCAAAACCTGAACAAACAATAAAAATTTCTCAGCTACACATAAGATGCGATTAAAAGCCCAAACTTACAGCTCAAGTCTATAGTTAACATAACTTACCTAGTTAGCGGCTAGCCTAACCCCTAAAATCCACTGGATCCGTCTACGGCGCGGAACGTCATCGTCGCGGATGCCGGAGCTAATCGCGGCCATTACCCCTAAAATCCACTGGATCCGTCTACGGCGCGGAACGTCAGCGCCACGTTTTTGATGCGTCCCTAGCTCGGCGTCAAAGTCCACTGGAAGCGTCTCAGAAGCGTTTCAGCAGCGGAGCAATGGTGACTTCGTAATTTTTCCTCAGAATCGGAGCGTTGTTTATTTGTTGTTCATTTGTCCTCTTTTGGCTCAGGAGCGGATAGTTGTGATAAGTTACCTTATTGATTTTTTTTTTTAAATTTTCCTCTTTGTGCTTCTACAATGGGTAAGTGGATTACTTAATTAAGTGAATTCTTTCTATTTGTTTTTTCTGTTGTTATTTCCTACTTGGTAGGTAGCCTATAGCCTAAATTTCACACAATTAAAAACAAAAAAATTACACGTTCAGTTCACCACCCACTGCCTCGATTGGCTGCCCAAGCCTAACAGCGAATGCAAGTAATATCCAATCAGAGGCATCTTTGTCCAAACTGTAGGGATGCGGAGTCTCCACAGGGTGTTTATTTTGAAATTGATAGTGTTTTTTGACTTTTATTTTGTATTCACGGTGCGGCTTGGACGCGGGTCCGTCAAAAATAGACTATGCTCATATCTTTAGCGAGGCGGCGCGGAGAGCCACTTCTGGGACGCTTGTGAGATGCGCTGCGTCCGCAGCTGGTGGACTTTAGAGCATTGACTATAATGGCCGCAATTAGCTGCGGCATCCGCGACGATGAAGTTCAGCGCCGTAGACGGATCCAGTGGATTTTAGGGGTTAGTCAAGTCCACCAGCTGCGGACGCAGCGCGTCTCAGAAGCGTCCCAGAAGCGTCTCTCCGCTCCGCTCCGCAGAGAATAGGTAGCAGGTCTATTTTCGCCGCTTGCCGCGTCAAGCAGCACAGAGTACATCGTACCGGGCAGGAAGTTACCCACAAAATCCACTGGATCCGTCTACGGCGCGGAACGTCAGCGTCGCGGATTCCGCAGCTAATCGCGGCCATTATAGTCAATGCTCTAAAGTCCACCAGCTGCGGACGCAGCGCGTCTCAGAAGCGTCCCAGAAGCGGCTCTCCACGCCGCTTCGCTAAAGATAGGCGCCTAGTCTATTTTTGACGGACCCGCGTCCAAGCCGCACCGTAAATACAAAATAAAAGTAAAAAAAACACTGTCAATTTCAAAATAAACACCCTGTGCAGAATCCCAATTGTATTGCACGCCAATACATCCTTGGTAGGAACCATAGACTGACACAGAACACAGAACAGCATAGAGGATCCGGTCGATTTTCAAAATAAAACACCCTGTGGAAAAATCAAGAAGTCACCAACGCTCCGCGGCTGAAACGCTTCCAGTGGACTTTGACGCCGAGCTAGGGACGCATCAAAAACGTGGCGCTGACGTTCCGCGCTGTAGACGGATCCAGTGGATTTTAGGGGTCAGACACAGAACGGCATAGAGGATCTGGTCGATTTTCAAAATAAAACACCCTGGGGAGACCAACGCTCCGCTGCTGAAACGCGTCTGAGACGCTTCCAGTGGACTTTGACGCCGAGCTAGGGACGCATCAAAAACGTGGCGCTGACGTTCCGCGCCGTAGACGGATCCAGTGGATTTTAGGGGTCACGGTTGAGAGGCTAACGGACTTTTTCGAATACACTAAACCATTATATAAAGTAAATATTCAACGGATGCGAGTCATTTACATGAAAGAAAGTGTCAGAAACATTTGTAGGTACTATTTGTGTAATGTTAGGGACTAAACTTACCTGAAAGTAGTGAAAACAACAGCGAGAGACGGAGTTGTGCTGCTGTCAGTTGAGCTGCCGCCCCGTTTCCATGGTAACGCCCACCGCTCCAGTTCAAAAGCTCTTGAATGTTCAGCGCAAAACACGTAGAAGTCACGCAGCATTTGCATAAACGTAAAATTGATGGAGGGAATTATTTGATAATCAGATAAAATATCCTGAAACTTGATACATTATTAAAGGGTCACTCCACCCATTTGTATTAAGATTTCCATTGTTAGAAATCCAGTCATACTATTGAATGGTCGTGCAACACTCGTTCATTTTTCCCTGAGACGAGAGAAATTATGGAAGTAAAATAATGTCAAATGTTTTTGAAATAAGAAGCCCGTTGAATTGCACTACTTGAAAAAAAATAGGCATTGCATTAACCATGATTGCATTTTAATGCATTGTATTTTTAGGGCTTGCATTTTTATGGGCTGAAATTCAACATGGTTGAATATTTAAGCTGTGAATATTTCAATTAAAAACCTTTCAAACACATTTTCATTATTAAAAATTCAACAATCCATATTCACCATTCATATTTCATTTACAAAATATTCAAACTGTTTAAAAATACAACCAATAATATTCAACAGGCAATTTTCGGTCCATTTTATTTCGCTTTGCAAATTCGCTTCCACAAATTCAGTAGTTCAAATTCGACAGTAAATTCAACATTGACGTCCAGGAACTGCAGGAAAAGCAGTAGATTGCCGAGCATAATCTCAATCTGCTGTTAGTCGACCTCACCATCAGATGGTGCAAAAGCGATTGTTGTTGAGGAAGAAATTCATTCATAAAATGGAAATGATTATCTGTGACAGTATATGCGGAAAAGATGATAAACACACAAAAGCTGTGTTTATGTTTCATTCAATAACTTCATTGTTACTTTCCCTGTGTATTCTACATGTCATCAGCTTTCTCTACCATGAACAGGATTATAATCGGTTTCCTTCATACCTCATACTCAAAGATTCCCTTTCCGTTGGGACAAAACGCTTAACACATACAGTGATATGAAAGACCAGTCTTGCACCTTATTGGGGATGTAGACTGTAGGCTACTATATAGGCTACAGGCAAGAAGATGGACTCAGATTATAAACTTTACGCGCAAAGTTTCATGCTGAGCGTTTCGTGATATACTGGCATAAAATCAACACTTGATAAATTAATACTAACACTTTCTATTCTATTCTACTCTCTCTCTCTCTCTCTTTCTCTCTCTCTCTCTCTCTCTCTCTCTCTTTATATATATATATATAGGACATTCGCACATTTAGGGACCGTCTCTAAAGTTGCATACAACATTAGCATGTACCTTTCTAACTTCAATAGCAAACTTAAATTTATTTGAATAAATATCAAAAATCCAAAGGGTGCGCATTATGCCTGACACTACATGAACACTTTACAGTTGGTTTTATGACTGTAAGTCGTTCTATACAAATGCTATTGAAGTTAGAAACGTGTATACCAAAGTCGTATACACTTTATAGACGGTCCCTAAATGTGCGAATGTCCAACATCAAGCCATCTTTATGCCAGTCTATCACTTGGAAACGCTCAGCTGTCCGCGTTATTCTGAGTTCTTCTGCTAGCTTGTGAGTTTTTACATCAATAGTCCATTAAGCTACGTTAAGCGTTGTATATGTCCAGCAGGGGAATCCTGAAGCATTGAGGGAAACCCTAATAGCCTGCATGCAGCACATCGCCACAATATAAAGTTAAGGCAACTAAACAACCAAGATTAATATATGTCAACCTCAAAAATGTAACATTGATCTGTATAACCGCATCGGGGAATAACATTATGATCTCGTTCATGGTAGAGAAATATGCATGTAGGCTACAGGAAAAGTAACCGTGAAGGCACCGAATTTAACAAAAACAGCTGTCATAATAATCACAAATAAACTTACATTGCTGTAAATGAGTTTTATGAATGAATGACTTGCTTTAATTTTCTGGTCTTCGTCAACAAAATCCAAGCAGTGGAAAATCCAAGATGGCGGCACTGTGTTTGTCTTGTCTGATCTGCTGATCTACAGTCTTCTTTTGTTTTGTTTAGATGTTGAGAGTTTTATTCCAAGAAAGCGTTTAAAAAACGTCGGTCTCTTTCTTGAATTGAGTCCGGATTAAGTCAGATCTCTTGAAACGGATTTTGAGCCATCTACAATCTGCTTCGGGCTGAAGCGTGCTTACCTGTTGGACTTTGCTCTACCCCGGGTCGTCATCCACCTCGCTTTCGCTTTCGCTTTGGGAAGCGTTTGCGGTAAACTACGGCAAATCGGACAGCTGGCGGTTGCGCTATAAGCGTGCTTACCAGTGGCGGAGCCAGAGGGGGGTCCGGGGTGGCACTGGACACCCCTGACATGCGATTGGCCACCCCAAAATTGTATTTGCTACTGGCAGTTGCTGATGCTGATTTTTTTTAATTTAAATTACGTTCGCCGGCAGCGCGGCGCGCGCAGTTTTCAAACGGACGAGCAGAGGACGAGAGATGGTTGCAAGAAACCGAACTTCACCGAATAAGAAAACATCATATTTGAAGTAAGCTTTTAAGGTTTAGCATCAGGGTGGTTTGCTCCCAATAGCCTACATTAGGCCTAATACAAGCATATACAGTACCTTGCCGTGTGTACGTTACAGTATACAAATGTTCTAGCTAATGTGAGGATAGGAGATCAAAACGCAGGCAAAGAAGAGCAGCAACAAGCGATATCATAATGCGATCACTATAGGACTATGAAGCTTTATGGGTGTAGGTTGTTGATGGACTCGATCTACTGTGTTTTGATCATCATTATGAATCTTATCTAGATGTAGGCCTAGTCTTTGATAAAAATGCGATTTTCTCAGCTTTTTGATCATGTTGCTTTTTATGAAACTTGCCAACATTCAAGTGTTCATTAAAAAAAGACGCACGAAGCTAGAATAACATTATTTTTTTGTTTTTGTTTTAAAAGCACAGGGTTTGTTCTTTCTTTTGGTATGTTCAGATATTCATACAACATTTTTTTTTATACTGGCGAGAAAGAGTTAAATGTTGGTAATTGGATGATTATTAGAATATGAATATGATTGGAATCATATTTTAAATTTGTCAAATTTTCGAACAGGGTCAATTAAACATGAAAAGAAAGGGAGAGATATCAGAGTTATTTTAAAATAAGCACAAACATAGTCCAGTCATTTTATGAAAAAAAGGTTGAACAAATTGCAACAGAAGCAAACTCAAATAATTTTGTATCCTCATTATGTCCTGAGTAAGGAAACATAGTCCCTAAGAATCCCATTAGGGGAAAGTTTCGAAATCTGTTTCTGGGGATTCACTTTTTATTTTACTTACCTTTTGTCTTCTGCATTCTCCTTACCCTTGTCTCCTGTTCTTCCCTTAGACTCGTCCCCCAGAAACAGTCGCACAGACCCAGCCCCAAACCCCATCTCTTAATAATTAAAAAAGGCTGGTTTCTAAAGTACTTCTTCCTGCCTCTATGTATTAATGCTCATGGGTAGCCTAAATGGGTTCCATTCAGACCTTAACATTAAGTATTTTACTGTTATGTGTCAACAAGATTCAACAAGACCTTTTCACCTGGCTAGACCCAATGTTTAGATCTGTTGTGGTATTTATGCAAATTAGCACATACGTAATTAGATTATGCACCGTTTGTCCAGCTTAACAAACAATTAAAAAAAAACTTGGAATACATTTTTTGTTTGTCTTGATGTAAGTAATCAACTCAGTAATTTTCATGGTGATATCTAAAGGTTAATCTTTTTACCCTATTCTCGTAAGAAAAAGAATGAATAGGCGTATGAATAGGCTATATTTGTTTTTTTTTCTAAACTTTCCCTAATGGGATTCTTTGGGACTTTTTTTCCCCTTATTCAGGACATATTGAGGATACAAAATCAGTTGAGTTTGCTTGTTGCAATTTGTTCAAGGTTGACCCCGATTTTGGTTTAAAATGACTGGACTAACAGGCAGATCAGGTGCAAACAGACCCCCCAGCCCTTGCATCACCACTGGCTAGTCAGAGTCAGTGTGGTCAGACTTCAGAACCAGCAACAGGTCAGAGCATCTACCAGACACAGGCAGTCAATCACATACCCAATTCAGGAATTTAAGTTGAGATGATTTTGCCAGATTAAAAGGATAGTTCACCCAAAAATGAACACAAAAAAAATAATTATAAATTAAATAATTAGAATTAGAATTATTATAAATTATTATAAAGAAAGAATTATGTTGTATTTAATCTTCCCAGGATAAGATTTTATATTGATGGGCAATAAAATTGTTTAACTTTTTCAAGGACATGTCTGCTTGATGCCTGCTATATCTAATAAAAGATAAAATAAAATAAAAAAATGTAAATGTGAGTTTTTTTGTAAATAAATGCAGCAGTTCATAACAGACACATGCGGTATCTTATCTACTTGGTGGTTCAGCTTTGTTTTCTGCAAATATGTTGGATGTTCAACACTTATAGACACAAACAGAGTGACCCAATTCCTTCCACAAGCTTTTCCACTGTGTGTGTGTGTGTGTACTGTGTACCCCCGAAAGTAGCAGTGGCCACCCTCTGGCCACCCCATGTATAAAACTCTAGTTCCGCCACTGGTGCTTACTTGTTGCATGGTTACGGCTTGACATCTTATCGTCACGTTGTTGCTTTGGAAAGCATCGGCGTTGAACAACAGCGCGGAAAGGAACGGCAGCGACTTGAAGAACCCCCGATTTCATAGATCATCTTGGCGGTGGGGATTATAGCAGTCAAGGTCGGTGATGTTTCTTGCCTAATTTAAACTCTCCAGCTGCTGATTGTCCGTAAATAAGACTCATATCCTCCACAATATCGCTCTGCCCGTTGCCCTGTTGTCGGGGTTGTGGAGCTGCTCGAGACCGCGGTCAAGTGAGCCGTCATTTGGAAACGCTCGGTCAAGCCAGCCGCCGCCTAGATGTTGATGTTCGTCTATTTGTGGAATTACGGTACGGAAACATGGAGGTGCCAAAAAGCTGAGAAAGATTTGTATTTCAGCGGTTATTCTCCGAATTGATCGAACATCAAGTGCAACCTATTGAACTATTTTCAGTTTAACTATTTTCGCAGATATTTTACTGTGGAGTTTTAAAGAAAATAAAGGCAAAGTCTGTCAAAATACATTATTACATTTGCTCATTTCTGCATTTTGTACTGCTGTTATTAAAATTCCTATATTGACATGCCATTTTCAATGGTTTCTTTTTCTGGATGACCATCACTCTGTCCACATCGATTTTCAAAGGGTTTTACTGTGGACTTTTAGAGAAAAATAAAGACAAAATCTGTCAAAATACATTATTACATTGCTCATTTTTTGTATTTTCTATTGCAATTATTAAAATTCCTACAGAGTTGACATGCCATTTTCAATAGTTTCTTTTTCTGGATGACCATCACTCTGTCCACATCAATTTTCAAAGGGTTTTACTGTGGACTTTTAGAGAAAAATAAAGGCAAAGTCTGTCAAAATACATTATTACATTGCTCATTTCTTGCATTTTGTATTGTAATTATTAAAATTCCTACAGAGTTGACATGCCATTTTCGATATTTTCTTTTCTGAATGACCATCACTCTGTCCACATCAATTTTTAAAGGGTTTTACTGTGGACTTTTAGAGAAAAATAAAGGCAAAGAGTCAAAATAATTTATTATATTTCTCCTTTCTTGCATTTTGTATTGTAATTATTAAAATTCCTACAGAGTTGACATGCCATTTTCGATATTTTCTTTTTCTGGATGACCATCACTCTGTCCACATCAATTTTTAAAGGGTTTTACTCTGGACTTTTAGAGAAAAATAAAGGCAAAGAGTCAAAATAATTTATTATATTTCTCCTTTCTTGCATTTTGTATTGTAATTATTAAAATTCCTACAGAGTTGACATGCCATTTTCGATATTTTCTTTTTCTGGATGACCATCACTCTGTCCACATCAATTTTCAAAGGGTTTTACTGTGGACTTTTAGAGAAAAATAAAGGCAAAGTCTGTCAAAATACATTATTACATTGCTCATTTCTTGTATTTTGTATTGCAATTATTAAAATTCCTACAGAGTTGACATGCCATTTTCGATATTTTCTTTTTCTGCATGACCATCACTCTGTCCACATCAATTTTCAAAGGGTTTTACTGTGGACTTTTAGAGAAAAATAAAGACAAAATCTGTCAAAATACATTATTACATTGCTCATTTCTTGCATTTTGTATTGCAATTATTAAAATTCCTACAGAGTTGACATGCCATTTTCCATGGTTTCTTTTTCTGGATGACCATCACTCTGTCCACATCAATTTTAAAAAGGTTTTACTGTGGACTTTTAGAGAAAAATAAAGGCAAAGTCTGTCAAAATACATTATTACATTGCTCATTTTTTGTAATTTGTATTGCAATTATTAAAATTCCTACAGAGTTGACATGCCATTTTCAATAGTTTCTTTTTCTGGATGACCATCACTCTGTCCACATCAATTTTCAAAGGGTTTTACTGTGGACTTTTAGAGAAAAATAAAGGCAAAGAGTCAAAATAATTTATTATATTTCTCTTTTCTTGCATTTTGTACTGCAATTATTAAAATTCCTACAGAGTTGACATGCCATTTTCCAGGGTTTCTTTTTCTGGATGACCATCACTCTGTCCACATCAATTTTCAAAGGGTTTTACTGTGGACTTTTAGAGAAAAATAAAGGCAAAGTCTGTCAAAATACATTATTACATTGCTCATTTCTTGTATTTTGTATTGCAATTATTAAAATTCCTACAGAGTTGACATGCCATTTTCGATATTTTCTTTTTCTGGATGACCATCACTCTGTCCACATCAATTTTCAAAGGGTTTTACTGTGGACTTTTAGAGAAAAATAAAGGCAAAGAGTCAAAATAATTTATTATATTTCTCTTTTCTTGCATTTTGTACTGCAATTATTAAAATTCCTACAGAGTTGACATGCCATTTTCCAGGGTTTCTTTTTCTGGATGACCATCACTCTGTCCACATCAATTTTCAAAGGGTTTTACTGTGGACTTTTAGAGAAAAATAAAGGCAAAGTCTGTCAAAATACATTATTACATTGCTCATTTCTTGTATTTTGTATTGCAATTATTAAAATTCCTACAGAGTTGACATGCCATTTTCCATGGTTTCTTCTTCTGGATGACCATCACTCTGTCCACATCAATTTTAAAAAGGTTTTACTGTGGACTTTTAGAGAAAAATAAAGGCAAAGTCTGTCAAAATACATTATTACATTGCTCATTTTTTGTATTTTGTATTGCAATTATTAAAATTCCTACAGAGTTGACATGCCATTTTCAATAGTTTCTTTTTCTGGATGACCATCACTCTGTCCACATCAATTTTCAAAGGGTTTTACTGTGGACTTTTAGAGAAAAATAAAGGCAAAGAGTCAAAATAATTTATTATATTTCTCTTTTCTTGCATTTTGTACTGCAATTATTAAAATTCCTACAGAGTTGACATGCCATTTTCCAGGGTTTCTTTTTCTGGATGACCATCACTCTGTCCACATCAATTTTCAAAGGGTTTTACTGTGGACTTTTAGAGAAAAATAAAGGCAAAGTCTGTCAAAATAAATTATTACATTGCTCATTTCTTGTATTTTGTATTGCAATTATTAAAATTCCTACAGAGTTGACATGCCATTTTCGATATTTTCTTTTTCTGCATGACCATCACTCTGTCCACATCAATTTTCAAAGGGTTTTACTGTGGACTTTTAGAGAAAAATAAAGACAAAATCTGTCAAAATACATTATTACATTGCTCATTTCTTGTATTTTGTATTGCAATTATTAAAATTCCTACAGAGTTGACATGCCATTTTCCATGGTTTCTTTTTCTGGATGACCATCACTCTGTCCATATCAATTTTAAAAAGGTTTTACTGTGGACTTTTAGAGAAAAATAAAGGCAAAGTCTGTCAAAATACATTATTACATTGCTCATTTTTTGTATTTTGTATTGCAATTATTAAAATTCCTACAGAGTTGACATGCCATTTTCAATAGTTTCTTTTTCCGGATGACCATCACTCTGTCCATGTCAATTTTCAAAGGGTTTTACTGTGGACTTTTAGAGAAAAATAAAGGCAAAGAGTCAAAATAATTTATTATATTTCTCTTTTCTTGCATTTTGTACTGCAATTATTAAAATTCCTACAGAGTTGACATGCCATTTTCCAGGGTTTCTTTTTCTGGATGACCATCACTCTGTCCACATCAATTTTCAAAGGGTTTTACTGTGGACTTTTAGAGAAAAATAAAGGCAAAGTCTGTCAAAATACATTATTACATTGCTCATTTCTTGTATTTTGTATTGCAATTATTAAAATTCCTACAGAGTTGACATGCCATTTTCGATATTTTCTTTTTCTGGATGACCATCACTCTGTCCACATCAATTTTTAAAGGGTTTTACTGTGGACTTTTAGAGAAAAATAAAGGCAAAGAGTCAAAATAATTTATTATATTTCTCCTTTCTTGCATTTTGTATTGTAATTATTAAAATTCCTACAGAGTTGACATGCCATTTTCGATATTTTCTTTTTCTGGATGACCATCACTCTGTCCACATCAATTTTCAAAGGGTTTTACTGTGGACTTTTAGAGAAAAATAAAGGCAAAGAGTCAAAATAATTTATTATATTTCTCTTTTCTTGCATTTTGTACTGCAATTATTAAAATTCCTACAGAGTTGACATGCCATTTTCCAGGGTTTCTTTTTCTGGATGACCATCACTCTGTCCACATCAATTTTCAAAGGGTTTTACTGTGGACTTTTAGAGAAAAATAAAGGCAAAGTCTGTCAAAATACATTATTACATTGCTCATTTCTTGTATTTTGTATTGCAATTATTAAAATTCCTACAGAGTTGACATGCCATTTTCGATATTTTCTTTTTCTGGATGACCATCACTCTGTCCACATCAATTTTCAAAGGGTTTTACTGTGGACTTTTAGAGAAAAATAAAGGCAAAGAGTCAAAATAATTTATTATATTTCTCTTTTCTTGCATTTTGTACTGCAATTATTAAAATTCCTACAGAGTTGACATGCCATTTTCCAGGGTTTCTTTTTCTGGATGACCATCACTCTGTCCACATCAATTTTCAAAGGGTTTTACTGTGGACTTTTAGAGAAAAATAAAGGCAAAGTCTGTCAAAATACATTATTACATTGCTCATTTCTTGTATTTTGTATTGCAATTATTAAAATTCCTACAGAGTTGACATGCCATTTTCGATATTTTCTTTTTCTGCATGACCATCACTCTGTCCACATCAATTTTCAAAGGGTTTTACTGTGGACTTTTAGAGAAAAATAAAGACAAATTCTGTCAAAATACATTATTACATTGCTCATTTCTTGCATTTTGTATTGCAATTATTAAAATTCCTACAGAGTTGACATGCCATTTTCCATGGTTTCTTTTTCTGGATGACCATCACTCTATCCACATCAATTTTAAAAAGGTTTTACTGTGGACTTTTAGAGACAAATAAAGGCAAAGTCTGTCAAAATACATTATTACATTGCTTATTTTTTGTATTTTGTATTGCAATTATTAAAATTCCTACAGAGTTGACATGCCATTTTCAATAGTTTCTTTTTCTGGATGACCATCACTCTGTCCACATCAATTTTCAAAGGGTTTTACTGTGGACTTTTAGAGAAAAATAAAGGCAAAGAGTCAAAATAATTTATTATATTTCTCTTTTCTTGCATTTTGTATTGTAATTATTAAAATTCCTACAGAGTTGACATGCCATTTTCCATGGTTTCTTTTTCTGGATGACCATCACTCTGTCCACATCAATTTTAAAAAGGGTTTCACTGTGGACTTTTAGAGAAAAATAAAGGCAAATTCTGTTAACAAATTATAATTTTTATAAATAAAAACTAGGATATAGCCACATTCACAACATTTCTCTTCAATGTGTTAATCAAATTTAAATTAAGGAGGTCAGTCAATGTTAAAGATGTTTAATTGTAAATGTTAATTAATTGAATTTGAGATTTGTATGGAGAAGATGGGTAAACTTAATAGAAACTACTATTTCTATTTTTATAAGGCAAAAAAAAAGCAAAAAAAGGGCAAAAACTTTGTATTAATGTTTAAGAGCTCTAAAACAAAAATATCTATAATAACGCTTGAAAAAACAATATATTTCACAACAAAAAAATAGAAAAATATACACAAATAAACAGCTTAAGTAAATATGTGAATACTTATCCTTGCCTTAATACAAAGACTAGAAATGCATAAATGTGTAAATACATTTTAATAAAGTATTATATCACATAACATGAATGATTGTGGAAAATGCAAATATAGCAAAGGACATAACTTAAAGTTGGGCAACATGCAAATAAGGAGGGGCTGACAATTAATCATCATTAGCTGAGGCAAAACTTCTGTCATTGGCTACTGATGATTGCTGTAATCATTGCTGTTGTCAATTACATGCTCTATTACAGTGTAATTAGTTCATTCTGAACAGGCTTTATAAATAGCACACAATGTAGGCTATTTTTTAAGCAGTGTTTGCTTGTGTTCAGGATCTCTGGTAGGCCTAATTGCAAGTTTAACTCCTTTACCTACTTTCATAATTTTATGATTATGTGCAATTGCAGTGCTTTCACAATGATCAGACAATGTTTTAAATCCAGTTTAAGCTAAGGATTAGAAAAAAAAACAGAATGTTCTTTTGATAGAAAAAAAATGAGAAAAAAAGAAAAAAAAAGTAATTATTTATGCAGCAGTGTGTGGAGTTGTGTAGGTTATTTATACACAACTCCACACAGTTAATGTTTTTTTAGTGTCTTGATTTATTCATTCATTGTTTTGCAGGATTTGTTTTCGATAGGCCCATTCCAGTTTTCACTTGATTTTCAAGGATGAGTGCACACAGGTCAGCATTCAATCAATCAACCAAACAGTCTATAAATGCTGTGATGAACCAATGTACAAGTCGGACAATGATAGGCTGATGTGTGGTATAAAAGACACTTTTTTGAACCGTTTTATCAATTTATATCTATAAGATAAGACACTACATAACACAATGAATTTTAATTATCGGAATGATTGTATTTATAATATATATTTTATCATACTAAAACAATAACTGTATAATAATTGTAAATAAAACCTTTTTATAATTATATATTTCATATACACATTTTTTATGGGTGTGTGTTAAATCATTTAAATATAATTATTTATAGATATTCATTATTATGAATAAATTGTCATTTTACAGATGGTAGTCAAGCAAAACCGCCGTGTTACGGCTTTTTTAAGTTGTAAATTTCCCTGTAATTTTCGTTTAGAAAAGAATGATACAATTCGAAAATGAAAGAATTGTAGAATTATGAACCTAATCGTGATACATTATTATTTAGCCTACATCTTTAACGTATTCTGCTGTTTACTGTGAATTTAAACTATTAGTTTTGGATAACACATGGTAAAACTGAACTTTATCTCATGGAGGCAAACTTTCTAACTGAAAGTATATTTATAATTTATTTAAATGTGCATATATTTTGATTCCAGATTCTGCACTTTCACCACATTTGGAAAGGCAAGTGTTACAGTAAACTCACACACAGAATGTGCATTTTCCCTTAAACATTGTATCAACTGTTTGTCACACATACATTTGTTGCTTAAAGGCATAGAGTCATATAATAATTATTTTGTTTGATTTCAAAGGCAAGGAGAACTTCTAAAAATCTACAGGAAATTGCAACAAGCGTAGATAAATTTGCAGTACCTGGGACTACTATTAAGAACTACAGTGTTCACAAAGCTGCTGGCTTTTGGGACAATGTATGCAAAGATTTGCAAGTGCCAAATACACTTGCAAATCGCAAAAAAATTCAGGCATCCCTGCTTCTTCTGAAGGTAATTTGTCATTAGGTTGACTAGAATCAACCTGCTGAGCATTTCAGCATTATTATTGGTTCTTGTGAAGCTAAACTATTGTCATATATTGGCGAGAGAACACTTTTCTATGTCCATTTTCTTTTCTTTCTTTTCTTTTTTTTATATTATACATTTATGCCTACATATATGCCAGGTTGAAATCTGAGTCTTTAGTTGTGCAGTTTACAATACTGTTATTAAAACAGAAGTAATAGAATGCCATCAGATCACAACTCCACAAATCCATATTTAGCCATTCGTTTTAAAGACATTTTACTTTTTTTACATTTATGAAAAGTGATTACTTTGGAAATGTCAGATTAAATATAAAAAGTAATTTTCGTTTTGAAAATAATGGTTAATATTAAAAATGTTAGACGGGAGAGTGCAAGTTTACATGCTAACACCGATTGTAACTTTTGACTTATACTTATTTGCTGACACTCTGGTGTTGATTCATTTTCATTTATCCTCTCTTGAGTTTTGGTTTTAATAGCATTGTTTAACCTTGCAGTTGTTAATGGTATTGCCTGTGCATTTTTCAGTTTTTGAAAATGATAGATGTATTGATGTATATCCTTTGCCCCCAAATATGTAGGGTGCCCAGGATGTTGGAGACAAAGCCAAAACAAATTTGTCTCAAAGGCAAAACAAAGAGACGGAATGTGCATCTCTTGAATTGGTGACTTTTTATCTTTAGTTTGCTTTTCTTTTGTCTGATCTCGTATTATAATTGTAGGAGTCTATTTTGTAGTCATTCTTAGTAAAAAAAAAATGTTCACACTATTTTTTTTTCTTAAACAGAAAAGAGAGAGCTCAGTCCACCTTGAGGTCCACCCTGCGGTCCACCCTGCGGTCCACCCTGCGGTCCACCCTGAGGTCCACCCTGAGGTCCACCCTGAGGTCCACCCTGAGGTCCACCCTGCGGTCCACCCTGCGGTCCACCCTGCGGTCCACCCTGCGGTCCACCCAGAGGTCCACCCAGAGGTCCACCCAGAGGTCCACCCAGAGGTCCACCCTGCGGTCCACCCTGCGGTCCACCCTGCGGTCCACCCTGCGGTCCACCCTGAGGTCCACCCTGAGGTCCACCCTGAGGTCCACCCTGAGGTCCACCCTGAGGTCCACCCTGAGGTCCACCCTACACAGGTTGTTTTAGTTATATTGATATTCTTTTGAGTATTTGGTTTTTATTTTCATTTTTTTTTTGGGAAAATGTGTAGGGTGCCCAGGATGTTGGAAATCATCATTTGCCTCCATACCATATTGAAGAGGCTGAATGTGCATCTCTTGAACTGGTGACTTTTTATCTTTAATTTGTTTTCCATATTGTGTATTTTGTCTAACAGAGATATTGTTTTAGAAATAAATCCCTCTCACTCTTTTCAGGACCTGTGGGAGACTAAGGCTGATAGTTCTTCAGACAGTGACTTGGCATCAAATTGTGCTACCACAAGTGAAAAGGTTAATGGTACTTTTTCTATTAAATGTAACTTATATTCAAATCATTATACAATGACAAATGTAATTAAATAAATACTTTGACATGCCAGATCGAAGTTATTTATCCATTGCAGATTAATTGTAATGTGAGAAATATAAAACAATTCACTTTCATGTTCCTGTCCCTTTAAAAGTAATTTAATAAATGAAAAATATCTAAAGAACAGTAATAATCATTATAAAGCTAAATGGTATTTTAGAAAAATAATTATTTGGTGATTCCCAGGGGAATGTTTTTGCGTTTTTAACATGGTGAAATGTTTATTCATTTTCTAAATTGATTATAAATTTCCACACATGAACTTAAGTTGTTTGTCATGTGAACATATTTGTAAGCTAGTGAAGAAGTAAGCTTAATATATTAAAAGTATATCTACCATTTTGTAACCTCTTTTTCATGAATTTCCTGTATTACAGATTTGTGAGGGATCAGACAAATCACTTCGTAGCTCTACTAACAGCAGTGAGGAAGATGCATACTTCACATGTTCTTTGCCATGTCAGCCTTGTTTCTTTTTTATTGAACAAAAAGAGTGGCAAAAATTAAGACAAGACCAGAAAGGCAGACGTTTTCAAGGTCTTCAGTGGACTAATGTCATTGCCAAGGGCATCAAGTCTGTTCATCCCTACTGCAGCTTTGGTTTTAAGAGACACAGTGTGAAAACCCTGCGGTCACAGACACTGGCACCAATTTTTACATGTATGGCCTACTGTCGATTCAAAGATTGCCCAGTCACTGTACATGTGGAAGTTGCAGATGAACACACCCTTAAATCAGTAGTGGTTTTTTCTGGAGGTGATGTGTCCCATAACACCAAGGAACTGCGCAGAAGACCAGTGCGTGCAGGTGCACGACAGTCAGCAGCAGAAGTCCTTGCAACCAAGTTACCCCGGAGCTTCTATTTGGAGTCAATACAAAAAATTCCACCAATGGTCATCGATTCAGGCTGCAGGGATGATGCTCCATCCAAAGAAGTCCTTAAGAACATTGCGTGGAGTGAAAGGAAAAAAACCCGACGTCATTCTGATGAGCTCACAAGTTTAAAAACTATTATTGACGAACAACATGGCACAGACAATGATGTGTTGCAGAGGGTAATGATGCACCCCAAAGGAATAATGCTCTGGTCAAAGAAGACCCTCTCTGTCTTCTACAAAAGATGCAAGGACATAGTGTACCTGGACGCCACAGGGAGTATAATTCCAAAAGAAAGAGCACAAAGTCCCCCCCACTATGTGTATGAACTGGTGGTAAGAAATCCCTCCAAGGGTGCATCACCTTTACCCGTGGCCACCTATGTCACATGTGACCACACAACATCATCTGTGACCTACTTCCTGCAGGCTTTTCAGACAGATCTTGTCAGAATGTATGGAAATGGGGCAAACAAAAGGCCGGCTATGATCACATGTGATGGCTCCCTTGTGCTCATGCAGTCCATTTCCATTGCATTCTGCAGAACAGGTCTGGAGGATCTGTTGCAAAAGTACTTTCTGCTCATCAGTGGGCAATATCCTGCAGACACATTTGACCTCCCCATTCTTCATAGATGTTTAAGTCACATAATGAAGAATGCCAAGGATCTTTGCAAGAAACAGTACATATATATATTTTTTTTAGTATGATTACTTTATATTCAGTTTGAATTTAAATGTATGATTATAGTAATCTTTGTTTTTGATTGCTTTGTTTGTAGAAGTCCCCAACACTACAAGCTGGCAATGCATATATTTGGCCTTCTTGCATGTTGTACAACGCTGAGAGAGATGGATGAGGTGCTTCATAGTTCAGCAGTCCTCTTTTGCAGTCCCTGCAATGGACCAAATGTTGCAAAGCATTACAAACATCTGCAGTTGCTTTTGCAGCAAAGGCAGACATTTGATCTGGATGAGGAAAACATCATTGCTGAAGACTACAAGGTATTAAATGTTAATATTAGAAATAAATCAGCACATGGCCTCACATTTGTAAATAATTTAGTATACTGTATAATAAAAAACCAACCAGACCTGCTTGGTATTATTGGTTAGTGCAGTGAACCTTCTGGCTGAAAAATCTTATGGCTGCTGCAGAGTGGACAAAAGGGTTAAAGTTTGATTTCTGTATAATATGAACTATCGATAAACTAAACTCAACACCTCTCCAGGACATATCATGCATCTCAATTCAGGTCAGGCAGAGCTGAGTGAGATTGGTGTTAAACAGAATAAATTATTAATAATGCATTCTAATATAAACATTTGAAATTTTTCTGACATATGAATATTGCTTTTCAGCATGATGTCGGTACCACACCCCTCATGACTCATTTCTGGGGAACAATAAATGGTGCATTGCTGGACCTTAATGGTAAATGCAACATTTATTATGCACCAACTTTCATTTCCAGTTTGGCCAAATATTTTCTGCCACATGCCACCCTTTGGTCTGGAATGATGCTAGGTAGGTTTGGTTTAAGTCTTTGAGTTAAGACAACTAATTATTCAATATAGCATTTTTGTCAAGTTCTTTACAAGGTTTAAATGGTTTTAGGGGATCTAGGAAGTCACGGGACAGGCCCTGTGTACCAGCAACTCAGTAAGGTCTACAACAAAGTTAGCCAGTCAAAAAAACAGGTAAATTGCTGAAAGAAAAATCTGAAATGTGTATCAAAGCCATATCTGTTCACAATTTAAGTCCAAAAATAAAGCTAAGGTGTACCTTAAATTTTCAGAACTTCACTCAAGACAACCGGACACAAGGCATAATGGAGAAGAGTCAATGGGACCTGAAGAAAATCCGTTTCCAGAGGAGGAGGTTAAAAAGACTGGATGACTTTGTGACCATCTACAAAAAGATGCATGATGCACTGCTCCTCGAGTATGCAGATGTGGAAAGATGCAGAAAGAAAGTATGCTACTTAACATTAGTTCAGTGAAAGCACTTAACTTAGCAGTTTACCCTGATCACAATTTAAAAACGATATGCTTGATTACAGATATATTGAAAATGTGCAATTATGTGGGTTTGTGTTTGACAAAATATATATTTTCCCAGTCACATAAAGTGGAAATGGAGGTGTGGAAGAAAAGCCGGAAGCGTAAAGGGGTGTACGTTTCACCATTAGTGATGGACCTGTCATTTAAGGTAATTATTAAAAGCTGTAATGATGCTGACATACACAAACACATTATGATTTTAGGCACCTCTACATTATAGTTTTGTCTTGCATTCTTTTTAGAATATAAAATGACTGAAGTAACGGTCAGACAACAATAGCCTCAACAGATGTTGTTACACAGTATTTTGTTTGCAGTCATGCTTAGTTAATTTCACCTCAAATCTTTTTTTTTAACAGAAAAGAAGAGAGAACTCACCACTCTCCACTCCATTACTTCATGGACAACCTGAAGTAATCCAAACACAGGTTATTTTAGTTAAACTCTTTAATAAAATATAATATTAATATAAGTATTATATGCATGCTTTATTATGGTAAAATTAGATATACTCATATTGTTATATACACTCCTAAATGGTTTCATTCTTCCGTATTTTACATTCAAGTTTTGCATTCAAGATCTATAGTACATCATTTTATAATTAATTTTTCTGTGATGTGAAAATATGCAATAGAAAGGGCACATTAATCTTTCCATTTTTATTAATAGAATTCACAAGACATAGTGGATGGATCATCACATGTGACCATGACTGAACATCAGGAGGACACAAAGGGTACCAACAATGATCCTCCATCACAGGTGATGTTAATAAAATAAATGTATTGTCAGGTCAGTGAGTAATTGTTCAGATGTGTGATGTAGAATACTCTAAAAGTTTATCACTTAAAAAAAATGATTTACCATTTATAAATAGAATTCACAAGACATGGTCACATGTGATGCTCCATCCACATCCACATCCACTATGACGGAACATCAGGAGGACACAAAGGGTACCAACAATGACGCTCCATCACAGTTGATCTAAATAAAATAAATGTATTGTCAGCTTCTAAAAGTGTGTAAACTTTTAAATAAGTTTATTTAAACTGTAAACTTTTAGAAGAGACTTTTTTACATCAAATACATTATTGCAGGTTTGTGTGACAGTAAATCCAACATTACATCACAGCACATTAGCTGTTTATGTAACCGTAATTGTCAGATACATGCACACATCTAGAGTAAATAAATGTATTGTCTTCTTGACCTTCAGATAAAAGCCTTGTGGAGAAAAAAAGACACGGAAGTGGTAATTTCTGTGATTCCCTCTCAAATAAGAGGGAACAGCTATATAGTCCACCACAGTGAGTTCCGGTCACTTAAACCTCACAGATGGCTCACAGGCGAGGTATGTAGGCCAAACAGTACCGCAGCATTATCATTAAAATACACTTAAAATGGACAAATGTAGTTCCATTGAAAACAGTTGCAGTTATTTCTAATTAACTTAACACATTGATGTAATAGAAGTGTTATGCGTGTGATATTTGGAGATATTTAATTTAATTAATCAATCAACAATACTATTGATCAGCATTACCATACGTGGACGTTTTCCACTAGAAACAAACATTGTTGTATAATTTTTATTTAATACTGTGAAGCTGCTTTGATACAATCTGTATTGTGAAAAGCGCTATATAAATAAACTTGACTTGACTTATGCTGCCCTAATATAAATAATTTAAATCATTAAATATTTGTCAACTGGGAAAGTTTTAATGCAAATGCCAACAATTATAAAATTGGTCTAAGCCAGAATGAGCCATTACAAAATAATGTCACTTGAGCATGAAAGGGTTGTCCTTGCAGCCTGACTCAAGCTCTCAGTCCAAGCTAAAACAAATGTTTTATTTAAAATAGGCTTATGTAATGAATTCTGATGTTTCTCTCTGATTGAATTTTAAACATGTTAGATCATCGAATGTCTCATGCATCACACTATTAATGAACTTGGTTTGGATAAAACCATATACATGATGAACCACTACACAGCCAATGTGATCCTCACTGGGGATAGAACAGAAGTAAGACGACAAAGTTTGTCAAAGGTACAGCTTGTTTCTATTTGGGAGAGGTTCAAATGGGGACGCTTTTCATAATAATTTAAATGTGAATAAATATTTAAGTCATTTCTGTGATATATTATTGAAGTAATTTTTATGTGCAACAGGTTAACTTTGATGATTACAAGGCTGTTGTATCGTTTGTTAATGTTGGAGAATTGCACTGGAAGTTTCTGGTTTGTTTATTTAACAATTTATATTTATGTACATTCACATTGTTTCTGTTGTTGTGTATGTGTTAAATAATGTAAATTTTCTTGTGGTTACAGTACATCAATGCAGCAGAAAGCTGTGTCTATTTTATTGATCCAATGCCAAACTCTGCAGAGCAGTCGGATTCAGAACTTGCTGCCCATAAGTTCTGGTACTTATGCAATTTCAGCTATTATATAAACCGAGATGGAATGCACTGTATATGATTGTCTAAATTCCAGTGCAGGCATTAAAGGGCTGTAGAGAGATGGGCAGAGTGTGCAGTAAAAGTTTAACTATAGAGACAATGGTCAAAACAGAGTTACAATTATTGAAAACCAGCCCTAAACACTGGATAGATACTGGTAGCAGTGGTAGCGACTGCACATAAAGTTCAGGAGGAGTCATTTAATCCAACAGCATATAAACTCTTTCAGCATCCCTCCTCTTCTCCTCGTGTAATATTTAGGACCAGCTAAAAAAAATCTTCTTAAATCTTTATTCTATTCAAGAAAATTTGTAATCCACATTTTAGGTTGATAAAAAATAAGCTTTCAGTAAGCTTTTGTTTGGGCACAGTACCAAACTTTCCACTAGATAACATATCCAGGCTCCATTGGTGACCATACCGACTCTTCCATTTCAAAATGCTGTGTGATCATCTGAACCATATAATTTTCATACAATTTATGAAATGGACATCCTGTTCAGAAATGGTATGGGTATTGGCAGTATTAAAAAAAAAACGATACAATGTAGATTTAAGAATAATTGTATAATTAGAATTTATAATGTTACATCTTATTGTCACACAGTGAATACTTTCAAACCAGGACGATCCACCACCGAACAAGAGACTGGGTGAATATTCAGTTCAAAGGAACTGTTATGAAACACCCATTTCAACAGGATGGATTTAGCTGTGGTGTGATCGTCTTAATGGTACAATAATTATTTTAGTGAAATACTTGTATTCTGACAATGATATGAATCACTTAGCATTTATATTTGGAGTCAGTGTGTGCATAGCCTATCCCCATATTTGGTTAAGAGCTATTTACAGTATTTAAATGATTAGCCAACATATTTATCCAGTCTTTATTTTCTTTTTTCCCTTTTTTTAGATGGCAAAGGCAGTAATGGAAGCATTTCCTCAATTGCCAAACATGGATTTTGGGACCTCTAAAAAAGACATGGTCCGGGAACGCAAGGCTTTGGCACTGGAAATACTTCAAGCATCAGGTAGCAGGTTTTTTCATATGTGTTCCGATTGCCATATTTAAATACTTAGTTTAAAATTTGCATTTCCATTTCCATTAGTGTTCAATGCACAGAGAAACTGCTCCATGTGTTCGGCGTCTAAAGCACCAAGTCCGGGGCCTTCCATGACTGACTGGGTAAGGTGTTTATAATTGGTTGTTTTGTATTTGTATATTGTGGCTTGAACAGAAAGTGGACATTAGCTAGGAAACACGGGTATAGAGAGATTGGTAATGATGTGCATATACAAACATAATAGCACAGTTCAGAGATTTCAGGGATTATGTTGATTTGCTAGAGTTGTCAATGGAGTTAGTGTTCATAAATGTAATTGATTTTTATCAGTGCTTCACAGTGAATTGAAGTCTTTGAAATCATCTACAAAAGCCAAAATGATGCATCTATCTCTACACCTTGCTCTTTTCCTTGCACTTGCCCTCTGGCAGCTGTCAAGCTAATTTTAAGAACTATTATATTGCAGATTGCTAAGTAATCTAAATAATAAATGGAAAACTGTGTGACAGTTGTGTAACAGTTGGTGAACTATTAGTAAACTTGGGAGAGTTGAAAAAAGCTTTTGTGCAGAAAATCTGTTTGAATGGAAGTCTATATTTTGCAAGTTAAGTGTTCTATTTGTCCCTCTCCAGATACAGTGTGACAGCTGTACAAGGTGGTACCATGCACAGTGTGTGCAGATGAACACAGTACAACTAGAAGAAGCAAAAAACACATCCTGGGACTGCTGTTTGTGTGACAATTAGTTTTTTTTTTTTCATTTCTTTTTTTTCTAATAAACTTTCATAAGCACTTCTCATTTTTGTCTTTTTTGACTATTACAAATTGCACTTTTTGCAACTTGTCCAACTATATTAAACAATGAAATCCGTTGAACATCATTACAATCACTGACCATAATAACCTCAACCATTTAAACTTTTCTTGTAACAACCTGTAGATATCAATATTGTAGACTGTTTTTGTATTTAATTTTATGGTCTTTCTGTAATTTCCTCAAAATCTACAGTAAATATTGATATGGACCGAAAATAAGTTTTTATTTTTCTCTAAAAGTCCACAGTAAAACCCTTTGAAATTTGATGTGGACAGAGTGATGGTCATCCAGAAAAAGAACCCATTGAAAATGGCATGTCAACTCTGTAGGAATTTTAATAATTACATTACAATACAAAATGCAAGAAAAGAGAAATATAATAAATTATTTTGACTCTTTGCCTTTATTTTTCTCTAAAAGTCCACAGTAAAATGCTTTGAAAATTGATGTGGACAGAGTGATGGTCATCCAGAAAAAGAAAATATCGAAAATGGCATGTCAACTCTGTAGGAATTTTAATTATTGCAATACAAAATGCAAGAAAAGAGAAATATAATAAATTATTTTGATTCTTTGCCTTTATTTTTCTCTAAAAGTCCACAGTAAAATCCTTTGAAAATTGATGTGGACAGAGTGATGGTCATCCAGAAAAAGAAACTATTGAAAATGGCATGTCAACTCTGTAGGACTTTTAGTAATTGCAGTACAAAATACAAAAAAAATGAGCAATGTAATGTATTTTGACAGATTTTGCCTTTATTTTTCTCTAAAACTCCACAGTGAAACTCTTTTTAAAATTTGATGTGGACAGAGTGATGGTCATCCAGAAAAAGAAACCATGGAAAATGGCATGTCAACTCTGTAGGAATTTTAATAATTGCAATACAAAATGCAAGAAATGAGCAATGTAATAATGCATTTTGACAGACTTTGCCTTTTTTTTCTTTAAAACTCCACAGTAAAACCCTTTGAAAATCGATGTGGACAGAGTGATGGTCATCCAGAAAAAGAAACCATTGAAAATGGCATGTCAATATAGGAATTTTAATAACAGCAGTACAAAATGCAAGAAATGAGCAAATGTAATAATGTATTTTGACAGACTTTGCCTTTATTTTCTTTAAAACTCCACAGTAAAATATCTGCGAAAATAGTTAAACTGAAAATAGTTCAATAGGTTGCACTTGATGTTCGGTCAATTCGGAGAATAACCGCTGAAATACAAATCTTTCTCAGCTTTTTGGCACCTCCATGTTTCCGTACCGTAATTCCAAAAATAGACGAACATCAACATCTAGGCGGCGGCTGGCTTGACCGAGCGTTTCCAAATGACGACTCACTTGACCGCGGTTGCTCGAGCGAGCTTAATTTTTGCCTCGGATTTAGTCTGAACGTTTCTGATTTCAAACGCTGATAATATGAAGATGTTGCTTTTCTGTATGGTAATCTTCATGCTTGGACTATGGGACACACAAACAAAAACGGAAGAAAAAGCGATGTATCTGTCGCGTTTCCATATGTTTCTTCCCTCCAAATGTACGGACACTACTTTTACATTCCGGGCTGTTATTAATTCCACGCAAATGGACACAAGGACAAAGAACTTACTTTTCTTTGCTTTTATCCCTAAGATTTCTGTATCGGACTCTCGAAATGATCAATGTAGTATTACATCTAAAAATGTAAGGCAGCGATATTTGATAATGTTGCTGCTTTTGCTGGCCGGTATAAATCCAAATCCTGGTCCAGCGGGATTAGTTTCAACTCCTCTAGATTTTTCAAATAGATCAGGCCTTAAAATGGTACATCTAAATGTTCGTAGTCTGTTGCCAAAACTAGATCAATTACATATATGGGCTAAGACGACTAAAGCAGATGTTTTGGTTATCTCTGAGACGTGGCTTAAAAAATCTATTTCAAACCATGACATTGCATTAGAAGGGTATAATGTGTTTCGAGTTGATCGTAAAAGTAAAGGGGGTGGAGTTGCAATGTACATTAAATCGAACTATCATGCAACTGTTCTTAAATCAGTCTCTTTCCCTAAACAGTTTGAATTACTGGCCATCGACCTGGAATATGGAAAGGATTGTCATTTATGTATAGTAGGTTGTTATAGACCACCAGCAGCCATCAGTGATGCTCTCACCTCACTGTCAGCTGTCCTAAACGACATACTTTCTAAAGATCTTGTATTATTGGGCGATTTGAATTGGAATTGGCTGACTTCAAATTCAGATCAGTTCAAAGCATATTGTGATTCTGTGAACCTCACTCAACTCATTGAATCAACAACACGGCCGAATTATAAGAACCCAAGTAAGTCCACTTTAATAGATATTATACTAACAAATAAACCCCATAAATACACCTATACAGGGGTCTTTCCTGATGATGTCAGTGATCATTGCACTATAGCGGTTATAAGAAATTGTAAAATTCCCAAAGTCAAATCTAGAATTATTACTAAAAGAAACTTTAAATTGTTTGATACTCAGGGGTTTTTACATGAATTGTTTACATCTGACTGGGACAGATTGTTTTTAATACCTGATGTGTCCATTGCATGGCAGTATTTTCACACCTTGTTCTTGAAGATTGTGAATAGGCACGCACCAGTTAGGACTTTCAGAGTAAAAGGCCGCGATAACCCATGGTTTTCAAATGAATTATCTGAACTCCTGCATGAAAGAAATTTGGCTTGGGCCACTGCGAGGAAGTCAGATACAGAAAGAGACTGGGTAGCGTTTAGAGTATTGAGAAATAAATGCACAGCTCTTATACGCATATCTAAATCTGAATATTATTTAAAAGAAACTTCACAAAGTTTGAATAATCCTACAAAATTTTGGAAAACCATCAAATCACTGTCTCCCTCCACATTATCTAATGATTTTCCTGACCAAATTTTAGCAGACGATATTCTCATTAATGATAATATGGTTATGGTAAATATTTTTAATAAGCACTTTATTTCTTCAAGTTCTATTTTTAAAGAAACTCCGGTGAGTGTTACACCAAATCCATCTCTTCTGAGAGAAGATAGTCCGATTTTTAATTTTTCTCCAATCTCAAGAAGTGAGGTCTTAAAAGGTTTAAAAAATCTAGACACTAAGAAGTCTGCAGGGCCTGATGAAATTGAGCCACATTTTTTGAAATTGGCTGCCGAGATCATTGCTGGCCCATTAGCCTATATTTTTAATCTATCATTGGAGCAGAATATTGTTCCTGATGTTTGGAAATCTGCTTTGGTTGTACCCCTGCTGAAAGGCGGTGATCCAACCATTCTAAATAATTACAGACCGATTTCGAAGCTATCAGCTGTGGCTAAAATTTTAGAATCTATTGTCACTGAACAGCTAAAGGAATTTTTAACTAACAATAGTATTTTATCTAGGTTTCAGTCCGGTTTTAGAAAAAATCATAGTACAGTAACTGCTACTATGAAAGTCTTAAATGACATTACCTGCGCCCTAGATACTGGAAGATCATGTGCTGCAATGTTTATTGATTTGACTAAAGCTTTTGATACGGTCAATCATGGTATCCTTTTGTCGCGTTTACATTGTATCGGTCTCTCTGAAACCGCATTAGGCTGGGTCAGGAATTATTTAAATAATAGGTGTCAAAGAGTGCAAATTAAGGGGTCTCTTTCTGATAAGCTCACCATTGAATCTGGTGTGCCACAGGGGTCCATTTTGGGTCCCCTGTTGTTTACATTAAATATTAACAACCTTGGTGCTAATCTATCAGATACAAGTATCCATTTATATGCCGATGATACCATTTTATATTGTTTTGCATCTTCTATTGAAAATTGCATTTTAAAGTTGCAGGAAGCATTTGAATTAGTTCAGCGTAACCTATCTTCTTTAAAATTAGTCCTAAATGATAAGAAAACAAAATACATGGTCTTTTCTAGGAAACATAAGACTGATTCTTCTCCACCACCTATTTACACTTTGCAGGGTAACTCTATAGAATTGGTCTCCTCTTATAAATACCTAGGGTTTGTGTTGGAAGAGGACTTATCATTTAAGTTACATGTTAAACAACTGTTGTCTAAGTTAAGGTTACAGCTGGGCTTTTATTTTCGGAACAGTGCATGTTTCTCACAGTCAGCCAAGAGAAAGTTGGTGGAATCTACCTTTTTACCTATCTTAGATTATGGAGATGTTTTTTTACAGAAATACCACTAAAGCTCTCTTACAATCAGTAGATTCTGTTTATCACTCTGCTCTAAGATTTATAACTTGCACAAAATATCACACTCACCACTGTGCACTGTATGAAATGGTAGGTTGGCCTTCACTTCACATAAGAAGGTACAAACACTGGCTCATACTTGTATACAAGGCATTAGTCGGCCAGCTTCCTCAATATATCAATAGCTTATTAACTTTTAATAGTAAAGGGTATAATCTACGTTCAAGTAGATATATTCTGTTAAATGTTCCTTTAATGAAGACAGAGTTTGGAAAAACTGCTTTTATTTATAGTGCATCAGCTGCTTGGAATGAGATCCAAAGTTCATTGAAACTTGATGAACTTATTTCAGTACATGTGTTCAAGTTACATTTAAACAAATTATTCAAATCTGTCTGCACTTGCTCTTAACGTTTAATCTTGTTTTATTTTTATATATGTGTGTGTTGTGAAATCTGTTTTATGTAGTTATGTATATTGTGTGCTGCTATTTTGGCCAGGGCACACTTGTAAATGAGATATTTATCTCAATGTGTTTATTTCCCTGGTTAAATAAAGGTTTAATAAAAAAAAAAAAAAAACACGCGCTTTTGCACCCCCTGCTGGTGAGTTTTTAATTGAAATATTCACAGCTTAAATATTCAACCATGTTGAATTTCAGCCCATAAAAATGCAAGCCCAATACAATGCATTAAAATTCAAGCATGGTTAATGCAATGCCTATTTTTTTTCAAGTAGTGCAATTCAACAGGCTTTTTATTTCAAAAACATTTGAGATTATTTTACTTCCATAAGAAATCCTCTATTTACCTTTTTCACTTCCTCCTACAATGACGCAAAAATCGTCATTTTACGTCATTATAGGAGGAAGTGTAAAAGGGGGAGATTTCTGTGAAGACTACAAGCACTAGTTTCCACCCTTTCAACCCCGCCCATAGGGGGTTGGACCTAATGCGCTAACAGACCTATCAGATCAGTGCCAGTGCGTTTGATTTCACTGGGAGAAACTGTTTGAAAATATGGACGAAGGTACTGAATACACAGGCGGATGCATTATGGAGGATCTGGATTTTGACGAAGTTATGGTAGAAACGGATGTTCGTGGCTACCTTTATGAGCCACAGTATAGCGACGAGCAGCTGAGGGCTATGGAGGAACCGGAGGCGGCTGAAGCTGCTGCCACCACAGCCGATGCAGACGATCTGCCTGCCGCGGACGAGGAGCCCGCAATGGCTCGAGCTGGGGCAGATTGGTGGTGCCCGTGCTCTCACTGTGTGCCAATGGACACAGAACAAGAGTCTGTCTGCTGCCGAGAATTCCAGCTGTGCTACGGAATCGGAGGAAGACACGGACGGGTGTGTGTTGTTGCTCACCCGAGTTTCGCACCCCATATGGATAGGGGCGTCCTAGAGACCTACTTTAGAATATCTAAGGTCAACTGGAAACGTCAGCCAAAGCCTACAGGGTCAAATGGTCGTCTTTCTGTAAAGTAAGTTTATTTTCATTTTGTTAACACGCTAACGTGGCAGGTTCATTGCACAAATATCTTGCAGTTAAGCTAGCTACTGTAGTGGGAGTGGTCTGCAGAGCTGAGCATTGCAATGCACTATGGGGATTATTGTCTACAATCCACAAGCACTAAAAAGTCATTTTCTGCCTTTTATCGGCCAAGAAGGTCCCAAATTAGAAATTTATGATACTATTCTACTACATATATGACCCACTTTCAATACATATTCATGTCTCCACCGGTGGAATGACCCTTTAAGTGGATAGTAGGACTGTGGCCATCTCAAACTGTAAACAGAATGAGCATATGAAAGCACTGAAAATGTAAAACAATGTTTGAAGTCATTTATATATAATAATAGGCTATATTATAATAGCTTTAGAAATGGTAAACGTGGTGTAGAAATAAAATTGTAAAAACATGATTTCTACATGATATAGGGCATGAACATATTTTCTCATATACACAAATTTACAGATGTAACATGAGGAACAATTTATAAGCTTTATGTTCCAAGTATTTTTAAAACATATTTCAAATATACTAGATATATTTCAATATATTTAACATTGCTTCACATATATGTGAATATATTCATATGCAGTTATTTATAGGCTATTTAAGTGCTGTTGTTTATTGGGGTCTACGGTGTTTTAACTACTGTGATGTTTAATGTTTTTATGGATGCATTATAGGAATATTAAATGTAGTGATTGTTAACAAATGTTCAGAAATAGGCGTAGGCCACTGATATACAGCACAGGTGTTTTCAACAATATAAACCACTAGGGATCGCTTTTTGACGGATTTCTGCCGTTCCAAATCATTAAGGTCTATGTTTTATATGGTTTGCGAACGTATAGGTGCACAGATAATGTATTTCTAGGATGTGCAGTGACACGTAACTTTGAAAGTATTTCTACAATCTATTTCTTCACTTGCTACAATTGACTTTAATTATGTTTATGCTATATTAGGGCTATATTCAATATTAGGCTGCTTAGATTAGGTCAGCCGGAACTGGGAACACTTCCCTTAAATCCTGATGTACTCGTTACATCATAAGAAGAATGGCATCTACGCTAATTTTAGTGTCTTTGTTTATCCCGAGGTTTTCCCGCAGCCTGCCGGATCCAGGCCGTTTCCAGATCTGACGAAGGACTTTCGCCTGGACCTGATGACAATGCAGTGCTGAAGTGCCAACTAGCCTCTCCCTATGGAGGATCCCTATACCAGTCTACAGATAAAGCGTTGTGGAATTTTTCGGTTCGCGTACCTACCCGAAGTGATAAGATAAAATAAAATTCTGCATCAAAATTTATAGACAAGACAAGTAGTTTGTTTAGGCATAGTTTGTAAGGAATTACAAACCTGCGCACATATATTCAAACGCACATAACTATAGAATCAATTCTTAATGCGCATGTGAACGCCATCAGCGTCTATCATAGGTTCACGTTTAAAGTCTGTTTAGAGAGAACGGTGTCGTCTTAGCGGCCCCTAATTTAATAACAAATGATCATTTAGACGGAAGTGAATCAATCAAAACTAACTTTAGCTGGAAAAAACATTTTTCAAGAACCACTATAAAACCAAACCAATCTCTGTTACCTTAAATTATATGTTTATCTCTGTAAAGCTGCTTTGAAACAATCTACATTGTTAAAAGCGCTATATAAATGAGGATGACTGACATTACATATGTGTTCCAAAAATTTCCAAACTTTTTTTGGTCTAAAATTGGACCAAATCAGACGGACCAAACAAAGACCAATTTTCAACGTCTATGTTTGGACTAAATTTGGACCAAATCAGACGGACCAAACAAAGACCAATTTTCAACGTCTACGTTTGGACTAAATTTGGACCAAATCAGACGGACCAAACAAAGACCAATTTTCAACGTCTACGTTTGGACTAAATTTGGACCAAATCAGACGGACCAAACAAAGACCAATTTTCAAGGTCTATGTTTGGACTAAATTTGGACCAAATCAGACGGACCAAACAAAGACCAATTTTCAACGTCTATGTTTGGACTAAATTTGGACCAAATCAGACGGACCAAACAAAGACCAATTTTCAACGTCTATGTTTGGACTAAATTTGGACCAAATCAGACAGACCAAACAAAGACCAATTTAAAACGTCTTGCCTATGTTTGCCCTAAATTTGGACCAAATCAGACGGACCAAACAAAGTCCAATTTATGTTTGGGCTAAATTTGGACCAAATCAGACGGACCAAACAAAGCCCAATTTTCAACGTCTATGTTTGGGCTTGTTGTAGAAATTTTAATAGTCATTGATCCCAAACAGGTATCATAAGAGAAAGAAACTATTCAATGTATAAAAGTATATGTGTGTACGTGCTTGTGCGTGACTTTTCAGGAACATATGGGACAGGACCTCTGACCTTAGGGACGGTCAGTTTTGGCCAGTTTATTTCAGTACCAGTTTGTGTCTTTAAGTAGAAACTGAACAGCAGTAAGGACCTTATCTGAGTGGGTGAAAGGTACAGCGGGTGAGGAGGAACCTTGAAAACAGTATAAAGGCTGTCTCATATCTTCCTGTTGTGTGTCACTCTCTTGCACAGCGTAACTTCTGTGAACTAGACTGAACCTATTCTTGCAAGAATAAATACTTTTCTTTTATTTAATTTGACTCTGAGTGTCTCTTACGCAGTGATGATGTTTAACAGAATTTTTGCCACAACAATTTGGTGTCAGAAGTGGGATTCCTTGGAAGTGCCTTCTAGACCTGAGAGCGGACGGTGTTTGGCCACCTGGACTGAGCAGTTCCAGCTCTACCTCGTAAGCTTGAGAGAGAGGGGCCGACCGCTGTCGGGTCCGGGAGGGGCTCCACTGGAATCAAAAGAAAGCGAACCCGTGGCAACCAACATATCTCTGGTAAGAGACGTCTAAAATATTTTCTTTTGGGGAAAAGTATTTTGTTTCGGGTATGAAATGTGAGTGAACCATATTGGCTGAGGGCTGTTTCTGTGGTACGTAATCTGAGATTAATTGAGATCTGTATATAGATCAAGAGGTTTCAAACAGATACGAGAGAAAATTATCTGAGATTAATTGAGGTCTGTAACAGATCAAGAGATTTCAAACAGATAGATAACCTGAAAATGAGTTGTTCCGCCACGGAGCAAATTGTTTTTAGGTACTGAGGCTAATTAGGGGGAACCAGAACAGTTTTTGGTAAACCTTAATTAGGAGGGCACTAATAGTGCAACCCGACCGATTTGGGTTAAAAGGAAAAATCGGGTCTGTTCGGGACGCCTAACAGATCAGGAAAACGCGCGTTGAAGAGAAATCCACAGAGAACAGAGAAGCAGCCAATATGGGGAAGTCTCAAGGTAAGCATGCAAATTTGATACACAGGTTTTTCTATCAAATGAGAAAATTATGGGGGAAAATTTATGTTTTAGATATTGAAAAAACTGAGAAAATACCATTATTTCCCAAGGGAGGGAACACTGAGCACAACTAGACTGAAAGTAGTGCGAGAATCAGTTGAACAGGGCAGTGAGAAACGAAAAAGGTTGTTATGGCTGTGTTCAACATGTGTAAGCAATGTGGACAAACAATGGATTGTTGTCTTAAAGGGGCAGATAAAAAAGAACTGTCGAGAGAAATAGGGTTTTACTTCTTCATCCAGTAAATGGATGCATGACATTAGATGTCTAGAGAACTTAAATTTATATGATACGGATTGAAGTTGCAAGCAGCAATAAGGCTGTCTGTGTGAAATAGGGGATTGTTATCAAAACAAGGGAAAGATTGGAAATTCAAGTGTTACTATGACGGGTGGGAGACTTGATGGAAGAAGGAAGTGAAAAAAACAAAAAAAAAAACAAGAAGGTTGGTGTGTGAGATATGTTTGTGTGGGGATTGTGCAAACAATCATGTACTGGTTAGATAATGAAGGAACTGGCATGTAGGGGAAAAAAAGGAGAGGATACAGAAGGAACTGGACATGTAGGGAAAGATTGAGAAGGAATATAGTAGAAAACTATATGTGATGAAAATAAAATGTCTGACAGAATTTATGGAAGTCAAATTAACTGTTTAAATGGTATGAAAAATGAGTTTCAGAATAAAAATAAGGCATTGAGTATGATTAACGGGGACTAATGTGATATAAAGATAAGGAATGTTTCATTAAGCAATATGGGGAAAAATTCTATATTTTAATGGTAAAATAATGATTGAAATTAGGTTTAGTTTAAGTTTGATAACCATTGTGTTTTGAACCTAGGGTGCAGCTATGCTGGGGGTACAGCAACAGGGTTTGATTATTCAGCCCGGTTTCCGGATGTTAGATATATACTTGTTCTGTAATTAGGGTTGTTGATGATAATACCAAATTAGTAAAATGTAAAGACAACTTTGACCAAAAATTCTGGAAATCAATAATGTATAATGTTGGATATTTGTTGATATTAAGTAATTGAAGCAAAAGATATTGTCTGTTTTATAAATTAAATTATGGGTCGGGGATAATTTCCCTGGACAAGTATGACTAAAGTTAAACGAAAACTTTGTGAAAACAACTTAGAATATTTTGAGCATTTCGATGCAGCTTATGAAAAATAATGATAAAGATTATGATTCGGCTATTGGGATTGAATCCGCCACTGGTGGACTGTAAAAGAATACAGAGAACTGCTTATCAGCTCTGTTTGCATTCCTGAATGGGACACACTGCTTCAAGAGTGTGCAGTAAGTTGGAGCCGACTGAGAGTGTTTTAATTGTGGTCAGCAGGACCATCTAACATGTAACTTTAAATGCCCACTGAGAAGGTGTTTGAAAATGTGATAGTGGCACATTTCTGGTAATAATGTGGGTTTGAAAGTAGATCAGTGTTTATATGACGATATTAAAGTTTTCGTCTGAGAAAGAGTAAGAGATAAAAACAAGGTCAAAAGATTGAAGTCTTAAAGTGAATCCTTTTAAAGAAAAGATCTATAATAGTAATTTTTAAAAGTGAATTGATGAATACAGGTTGATGTAAAATTAATGACTCCAACAAATGTGAGTTGCAAAATATATCAAAGTAACTAACAGGATGATTGTGTTGTAATTAAACATTTAAAAAAAAGATTTTAGAGTATATAGAGAGACTAATCTCACAGATGATTTACAATAACTGCAAAAGTATCACAAGCAGAGAGTGCTTGCCTCGTCAAAAAGTAAATCCTAATTGGAGATTGATAAACTCCAAGAGAAAACTTAAGTCAAATATTAAACTATGGTAATTGAGATTGAGAAATGTGAAACGTTATTGAGAACTAGAATAATTATTTTTATGTAAGAACAAATAAGCAGAAGTAGTAGGCTACTGAATTAACAGTTGCTAAATGTAAAATGTGTTGAAAGGCATCTGATTAAACAAACAGCTTGAAAAGGTGACCATGAAAGAGCTAGAAGCTGATGTTTTGCTTTCAAAAGATAAGTCTGCTATTGGCTGTAATGAAACAGTTCGCTTATCTAAATCTGATGTGTGCTGTGGCTGAAACAGCCAGTGCGCAGAGACTCAATCTGAATGGAAATTTGTAATGTCTAGATTCCCTGACGTGGGCAAAAGACAACTGTAAAACTATGTTTATTTGAAAACACATGTAATTTCTGGCAAAGATGCCATAAGCTGGGCTAGAGTTAAAAGATGATAGATAAAAGTTTGATGTTAGAAGTATATAAGAGAGCAGTGTACCAGTCCGAATGTCTGAGAGTCTATCTCATTCAATGAGTCAGCTAAAAGCTGACATCTGTGATAATAAGTAAAGCACAGTGTTTCAGTTGAGAATCATAGACACAGAGATGTTTAAAGAAACAATTGCCGTTCAGAGGGCAATTTGTATTTGTAAATGTTTTAAATGTAAAACTGAATGACTTTAAAGAAGTCTTTAAAATAATAATACAGACCTTAAACGATAGAGGTGACATTTTGATTAGCGTATTTTAGGACCAGTAACAACTTTGTCTCATTTTAGTCTCCACCATTCAGGACCGATGGCTCCGGCTACAGATGAAGTACACTGAATGTAAGGTTGTGATCTAAATTCACTGAGTATAGTCTAAGTAGCTAGGTTGCTGCTTTTAAGATAGTTAATGGATTTAAGTGATTAAATACTGTTGTTATTAACCTGTCTCCCTGTGAACACTATTAGGCAATCAGAATGGCTCTGGTGACTCTTGAACGTGCCTTTCCTAAGCTCCAGAAAACAGCTGAGTTCTGTTGAAGAAAACTGATTGTATTGGGAAAGAGCGGTCACCAGTGTGTACGTGTGTACGAGTGGCTACTCAATGACGGGATGATCTTCCTGGCCAGGGGACAGCCCAACGCAGGGGGTCACGAACATTGGGCAACTCCGGATGGAGGTGTTATTTGTGAGAAAGGTATGAGAGTTGAGCGCTGATTACTGGAGGCCACCGGGGTCAGCAGAGCATTGAGAGGTGAGATGGGCTGTGAGGTGAAAATTAATGTTACGGCAATCTGACCCAGAAATGTGAGTTCCTCTATACCACTCACCAGAAACCGCATTGATTGTATGGCTTGTTTTTCATTGTGACAAGTGTCTGCAACTATGCCAGGGGACGACACCCTGAAGAGAAGAAAATTAAAGATAAATGGGCTAACGGGAGTGGGCTTTCAGGAGCCAGCTGACAAAAATTAATTATATGAGGGACATGATGTTGGTTGCCATATGGGCAAGTAAAATGTATAGAAGAGTTAATGTTGAGCTAATATGTCTATAACATAGTTTTAACTCCTGAAGGTCGTTAGGCATGGTGGTGGCTAAAGATGAAGACAGCTTTGTAGATTTGAGAAAAGTCTGGATAATAAAGCTGAATGGTAAAAGGTTAATGTAATGACTTTAATATTACATTTTGTCTAAATGACAGTCTTAGGAGGCTGTTGAAAAGATTATTTGTTTAGAGAGAGAGAGACTGTCTGAGTGGAGGCAGGGATGGTAACTGTGTCTGTCTTTCTGTTATCGGCCTGCTAAAGAACAAAATAGTGATAATGAACCAAAACAACCCAGCTGACTTTTCTAAGATGAAATTAATAATGAACAGACATGCTTTGTAACTGGTTAAGAGACCATGTAAAATTAGGTAAAAGCTACAGTAAAATGTGAAGTTTAAAATCTTACTTAAAATTTAAATCTTTTTAGAGATGATATAATGAAAAGCGAACATTAAAAACGAACAGTTAAAATATGTGTCTAATATGAGTGTGTGTGATGGTGACTGCACTCTATGTCTTGTATGTGTTAGTTTGGGGTAATAATACTCCGCCTGAATAGTGTGTATATTGTGTCATTAACCTCTGGAATGAGGGTTTTATCATTACAGATGGGTTAAGGCAAATGACAAATTTTAAAGAAGCTGTTAATTCTGTTGAGTCCATTTGATGAAAAGATGATGCAGAAAATGGGACGAGCTTTAAATGGATTAGTTATCCAGCTCTGTCTGCTACTGGTAATTATGAATCAATCTATGGATTAAAAGCATTTATGTAAATTGGATTTGTGAAGTTGTAGAGAGATGTCCATCATGGGTTGAGATAAACTAAAATGTTTTAGATTTGCAGGCAATAACAAAGTGACATATTGGCTAAGTCAATATCAAATTATCCAGAGAGTCCTTCACATTTATGAATATTGTGAACAAAGGGGGAAAGCCTCTCATCTTAGACAACACCAACAGGCCTCAACCATCCAACAGAGCACAAAGTGAGGGATTCAAGGACGTGCTAGTAACGTACCTCCCGAACCAGCGATGGAAGACCATGGCTACGGCACGCAAAGTGTCACCATGGTGAAGACGGAATGTCCAAGGGGCAAACGAGATGACCAACACACCTGGAGGAAGATGCACCAACTAATGGTTTGAGTTTAGCAAAATAATCTGTTTTTGTGATGATTTTGATGATTTTATTTGATTGAATCAAAATAGGGCTTAGATCAAATGATTTGATTGGTTAAGGATTCATTAGAAAATATTTCAGGTAAATTATAGGGATTATTATTGAAGAAACTTGATTAGGCTGTCCATTAAGGGTAAGAAAGGCCGATCATGGGAGAATATGTATGGTAGTAAGCTAAAAGATGGTCCGTATTTGAAATATTAGAGTTAATTTTGAACAACTACATTGGTTAAAAGAATGGATAAAAAAATATAAAACCTTTTCAGGATAGATTTGATTAAATATGGTGTTAAAAGTTAAGAAAATATGGTTAGGAAAATGGAGGCGATGTATGGAAATGGGCGTGGACTGATGGTAAATGGATAAGATTGGTTAATCTTTGGGGGGTTGGGGGTACTGTACTACCAATTTCAGCGATAGGATTATCAATACTGTTATGTTTACCATGCATTATAATGTGTCTCCAGCTCAGTACAGAGACTGGTTAAAGCTGGGAGTCTGTTCAATTGGATGAACAAAATATGATGATACAAGTAGTGGGAGCTACTGTGACGTGTTAAAGAGTATGTTTCCTTTTCTTTTTCTTTCTTTCTATGAATGTTTTTGATATGAACAGAAGGTTAAAAGCTGTGGTTATTCGCTATGTGATGACGTACAAGGAGAGGGGTCGAAATGAGGGATTTTATTCTACTTTTATTTCTTCGTATTTCTTAGCCTGTTGAAATGCCATGTGGGTTTCAAGATGTGTAATGATAACCAGGGTGTTAAATTGATGTGTTTCCTACTTAAACTATACACTATTTCTTGTTTATACTGAGGTGACTGAGGGTCCAAACTAGGTCGGGAGTGCAATAACAATGCTTATTCATTCAGCCCGGCCGCAGATAAAGTCTTTACTTGCTTGCTAATAATTAAGGGACTATCCCCACAAAAACAGCCTAAGCTTTTTTCTTTTCCAAATGTTATTTCACAAATGTTTAAGAGAGTGGTCAGTTATGTGAAAACCAGAGATGAAGAGTATAAGTGTGATGAAATGACTTAAAATTTTTTCTATTATTTTTATTATTATGATTGGGTAATCTGAATGATAAAAAGGGGGGAATTGTTGTAGAAATTTTAATAGTCATTGATCCCAAACAGGTATCATAAGAGAAAGAACCTATTCAATGTATAAAAGTATATGTGTGTACGTATTTGTGCGTGACTTTTCAGGAACATATGGGACAGGACCTCTGACCTTAGGGACGGTCAGTTTTGGCCAGTTTATTTCAGTACCAGTTTGTGTCTTTAAGTAGAAACTGAACAGCAGTAAGGACCTTATCTGAGGTGGTGAAAGGTACAGCGGGTGAGGAGGAACCTTGAAAACAGTATAAAGGCTGTCTCATATCTTCCTGTTGTGTGTCACTCTCTTGCACAGCATAACTTCTGTGAACTAGACTGAACCTATTCTTGCAAGAATAAATACTTTTCTTTTTATTAATTTGACTCTGAGTGTCTCTTACGCAGTGATGATGTTTAACAGAATTTTTGCCACAACAGGCTAAATTTAGACCAAACCAGACGGACCAAACAAAGCCCAATTTTCAACGTCTATTTTTGGGCTAAATGAAGGCTATGACGGGCCGACTTGATTTAGCTCAAAAAACAACGTCTTAATGAAGTCTGGTCCTGGAGGGTGTCATGAACCCAAAATCTCCGAGTCCGACGTCTTCTCCGCAAATACAATACAGCAGCACCAAACACAACAACTTTGCGATTATCCACGATCCATTGATACACGTTTGAGAATGAGTGCAACTTTTATTTGAAATATTTACGAACGCGTTTCAAGCGGGAATGCAATTCATTTGCTCACGGTAACACTGATTTGATTGCACTAATGCAAATGCTAATTATGATTTTTTCCCCCGATCAAATGTGACCAAAACGGTTATAAAATTGTTGTCATTATAAAAGGTTTCTTCAATATATTGCTTGTTTTTTTCTGTTTATTAGGCCTACATTTAATGTAGTGACACTTATCTTCTCCCTGCTACCTCAGAGCGGCCAAAGCATCAACAAGCTATGGAACGCGAACGGGGCCAATAGTCTTTAAACGTAACGCGTGAAATTTGACCACGTCAACACACACTGTTTGTTCGCGTTAACGCGTCAAAAAAGCACATTAGCCAATGAAATTGCTGTATTGGAGATTATATTTGCATATGTGACGCGATGGTACGTATGTCTCTGATTGGTATATACGTATACAAACATCAGAAGTAATTTTAATCATGAAGGATGTCGTAATGGTACTCGTATGCAAACATCAGACGTTATAATTGTTCATGAGGGATAATGCATTGGTATGTTGTGTGATGTCAGCCTTATGTCATGATTTGTCATGCCCTTTTAAGTTGTCCTACGTTCTTTCTCAGTATGAAATGCGATCAGGTACAAAAGTTAAGGGCATCTAAAGGCAATAATCATTATGCCATTTTATGTCATTTTTCCCACAAAAGGAAAGCAGAGACACTTAATGCATACTCTACTGGTATTATATGTTTTAACTGTTCATTGCATGCTACTACTGGAAGTTTTTTTGTATTTAAGTGAAATAATGTGAAACATATGTTTATTAAGTTGGCTTGTGAAAGCCAACTTACTGAAATTCTATTTAAACTTATTCTTCCTCTTCTTCTTCTTCTTCTTCTTCTTCTTTTTCTTCTTCTTTTTCTTAACCAAAATTTTCTGACTCTAACTCCTCCTAGAGTTTTAACTCTACAAACTCCAAACTCGGGTCAGACCTTCAGACTGTTCTGACTCGAGTTGCTATATCTTTTCAGACTGATTTGACTTTCAGTTTTCTTAAAAATTATTATTAAAAACCATAAAAATCCCATTGACTTTCATTGCAACAGTTCAAATTGAGCCAAGGCTACGGTGGCCCAGTAGTGTACACACAAAAACTCAAATCTAAACTCCCTAAAGCCCTAGATTCAATTAAACAACCATTCTATATGTACTAATGAACTTATCTATCTATCTATCTATCTAACTATCTATCTATCTATCTATCTATCTATCTATCTAATAATCTTTCTTTCTTTCTAAATAATCTTTTTTCTTTCTAACTAATCTATCTTTCTTTCTTTCTAACTTTAATTTCTTTCTTTCTTTCTTTCTTTCTTTCTTTCTTTCTTTCTTTCTTTCTTTCTTTCTTTCTTTCTTTCTTTCTTTCTTTCTTTCTTTCTCCCTAATCTATTTTTCTTTCTAACTAAGCTATCTTTCTTTCTTACTAATCTTTCTTTCTAACTAATCCATATTTCTTTCTTTCTAACTAATCCATCTTTCTTTCTAAATAATCTATCTTTCTTTCTAACTAATATTTCTTTTTTCCAACAAATCCATCTTTCTTTCTAAATAATCTTTATTTCTTTCTAACTACTCTTTCTTTCTTTTTAACTAATCTATCTATCTATCTATCTATCTATCTATCTATCTATCTATCTATCTATCTATCTATCTATCTATCTATCTATCTATCTATCTTTCTTTCTAACTAATCTATCTATCTTTCTTTCTAACTAATATTTCTTTCTTTCTAACCAATCTATCTTTCTTTCTTTCTAACTAATCTATCTTTCTTACTAATCTCTTTCTTTCTTACTAACTAATCTTTCTTTCTTTCTACTTAATCTGTCTATCTTTCTTTCTAACTAATCTATCTATCTATCTTTCTTTCTAACTAATATATCTTTCTTTCTCTTTCTTTCTTTCTAACTAGTCTTTCTTTCTAATTAATCCATCATTCTTTCTTTCTTTCTAACCAATCCATCTTTCTTTCTAACTATTCTATCTATCTTTCTTTCTCTTTCTTTCTTTCTTTCTAACTAATCTTTCTTTCTAACTAATCCATCATTCATTCTTTCTTTCTAACTAATCCATCTTTCTTTCTAACTAATCTATCTATCTTTCTTTCTAACTAATCTATCTATCTTTCTTTCTTTCTAACTAATCTATCTTTCTTTCTAACTAATCTATCTTTCTTTCTTTCTAATTAATCTTTCTTTCTAACTAATCTATCTTTTTTCTTTCTAACTAATCTATATTTTTTCTTTTTAACTAATCTATCTATCTTTATTTATTTATTTCTTACTAATCTTTCTTTCTAACTAATCTTTCTTTCTTTCTAACTAATCTATCTATCTTTCTTTCTAACTAATCTATCTTTCTTTCTTTCTAACTAATCTTTCTTTCTTTCTAACTAATATTTCTTTCTTTCTAACTAATCTATCTATCTATCTATCTATCTATCTATCTATCTATCTATCTATCTATCTATCTATCTATCTATCTATCTATCTATCTATCTATCTATCTATCTATCTATCTAACAAATCCATCTTTATTTCTAAATAATCCTTTCTTTCTTGCTAACTAATCCTTTCTTTCTTTCTTTCTAACAAATCCATCTTTCTTTCTAACTAATCCTTTCCTTCTTTCTTTCTAACTAATCCTTTCTTTCTTTCTTTCTTTCTAACTAATCTATTTTTCTTTCTATCTAACTAATCTATCTTTCTTTCTTTCTAACTAATCTATCTTTTTTCTTTCTAACTAATCTTTCTAACTAATCTATCTTTCTTTCTTAACTACTCTATCTTTCTTTCTTTCTTTCTTTCTTTCTTTCTTTCTTTCTTTCTTTCTTTCTTACTGATCTTTCTTTCAAATCGATCTTTCTGTCTTTCTAACTAATCTTTCTTTCTATCTATCTTCTTTCTAACTAATCTTTCTTTCTATCTATCTTTCTAACTAATCTTTCTTTCTATCTATCTTTCTAACTAATCTTTCTTTCTAATCTATCTTTCTTTCTAACTAATCTTTCTTTCTAACAAATCTTTCTTTCATTGAAACTAATCTTTCTATCTATCTATTATTTATCTATCTTTTTAACCAATCTTTTCTTTCTTTTTAACTATTCTTTCTTTCTTTCTTTCTTTCTTTCTAACTAATCTTTCTTTCTTTCTTTCTTTTTTCAACTTAATCTATCTTTCTTTCTAACTAATCTATCTACCTTTCTTTTTTAACTAATCTATCTTTCTTTCTCTTTCTTTCTTTCTTTCTAACTAATCTATCTTTCTTTCTCTTTCTTTCTTTCTTTCTAAATTATCTATCTTCCTTTCTTTCTAACTAATCTTTCTTTTTTTCTAACTAATCCATCTTTCTTTCTTTCTTTCTAACTAATCCATCTTTCTTTCTAACTAATCCATCTTTCTTTCTTTCTAACTAATCTTTCTTTTTTTCTAACTAATCCATCTTTCTTTCTTTCTTTCTAACTAATCCATCTTTCTTTCTAACTAATCCATCTTTCTTTCTTTCTAACTAATCTTTCTTTTTTTCTAACAAATCCATCTTTCTTTCTAACTAATCTTTCTTTCTTTCTAACTAATCTATCTATCTTTCTTTGTTTCTAACTAATCTTTCTTTCTTTCTAAATAATCTATCTTTCTTTCTTTCTAACTAATCTATCTTTCTAACTAATCTATCATTCTTTCTAACTAATCTATCTATCTATCTTTCTAACTAATCTATCTATCTATCTATCTTTCTAACTAATCTATCTTTCTTTCTTTCTAACTAATCTATCTATCTTTCTTTCTAACTAATCTATCTATCTTTCTTTCTAACTAATCTATCTTTTTTCTTTCTAACTAATCTCTTTCTTTCTTTCTAACAAATCTGTCTTTCTTTCTTTCTTTCTTTCTCACTAATCTATCTTTCTTTCATTCTAACAAATCTATCTTTCTTTCTTTCTAACTAATCTGTCTTTCTTTCATTCTAAAAAATCTATCTTTCTTTCTAAATAATCTATCTTTCTTTTTTAATTAATCTTTCTTTCTAACTAATCCGTCTTTTTTCTTTCTAACTAATCTATATTTTTTCTTTTTAACTAATCTATCTATCTTTCTTTCTTTCTTTCTTACTAATCTTTCTTTCTTTCTAACTAATCTATCTATCTTTCTTTCTAACTAATCCATCTTTCTTTCTTTCTTTCTTTCTTTCTAACTAATCCATCTTTCTTTCTAACTAATCCATCTTTCTTTCTTTCTAACTAATCTTTCTTTTTTTCTAACAAATCCATCTTTCTTTCTAACTAATCTTTCTTTCTTTCTAACTAATCTATCTATCTTTCTTTGTTTCTAACTAATCTTTCTTTCTTTCTAACTAATCTATCTTTCTTTCTTTCTAACTAATCTATCTATCTATTTTTCTTTCTAACTAATCTATCTTTCTTTCTTTCTAACCAATCTTTCTTTTTTTCTAACAAATCCATCTTTCTTTCTAACTAATCTTTCTTTCTTTCTAACTAATCTATCTATCTTTCTTTGTTTCTAACTAATCTTTCTTTCTAACTAATCTATCTATCTTTCTTTCTAACTAATCTATATTTTTTCTTTTTTTCTAACTAATCTATCTTTCGTTCTTTCTAACTAATCTATCTTTCTTTCTAACTAATCTTTTTTCTTTCTAACGTTTCTTTCTTTCTTTCTTTCTTTCTTTCTTTCTTTCTTTCTTTCTTTCTTTCTTTCTAACTAATCCATCTTTCTTTCTTTCTAACTAATCCATCTTTCTTTCTCTTTCTCTTTCTCTTGCTCTTTCTTTCTTTTTCTTTCTTTGTTTCTAATTAATCTTTCTTTCTTTCTAACTAATCTATCTATCTTTCTTTCTAACTAATCTATCTATCTTTCTTTCTTTCTATGTAATCTATCTATCTTTCTTTCTAACTAATCTATCTTTCTTTCTTTCTAACTAATCTATCTTTCTTTCTAACTAATCTATCTATATTTCTTTCTTTCTAACTAATCTTTCTTTTTTTCTAACAAATCAATCTTTCTTTCTAACTAATCTATCTATCTATCTTTCTTTCTATCTAATCTATCTATCTTTCTTTCTAACTAATCTATCTTTCTTTCTTTCTAACTAATCTATCTTTCTTTCTAACTAATCTATCTATCATTCTTTCTTTCTTTCTAACTAATCTTTCTTTTTTTCTAACAAATCAATCTTTCTTTCTAACTAATCTTAATTTCTTTCAAACTAATCTTTCTTTCTTTCTAACTAATCTATCTATCTTTCTTTGTTTCTAACTAATCTTTCTTTCTTTCTAACTAATCCATCTTTCTTTCTTTCTTTCTAACTAATCCATCTTTCTTTCTAACTAATCCATCTTTCTTTCTTTCTAACTAATCTTTCTTTCTTTCTAACTAATCTTTCTATCTTTCTTTGTTTCTAACTAATCTTTCTTTCTTTCTAACTAATCTATCTTTCTTTCTAACCAATCTTTCTTTCTTTCTTTCTAACTAATTTATCTTTCTTTCTTTCTAACTAATCCATCTTTCTTTCAAACAAATCCATCTTTCTTTCTAACCAATCTTTCTTTCTTTCTAACTAATCTATCTATCTTTCTTTGTTTCTAACTAATCTTTCTTTCTTTCTAACTAATCTATCTTTCTTTCTAACTAATCTATCTTTCTTTCTTTCTAACTAATCTATCTAACTAATCTATCTTTCTTTCTAACTAATCTATCTATCTTTCTTTCTAACTAATCTTTCTTTCTTTCTAACTAATCTATCCATCTTTCTTTCTTTCTAACTAATCTATCTTTCTTTCTAACTAATCATCTTTCTTTATTTCTAACTAATCCATCTTTCTTTCTTTCTAACTAATCTATCTTTCGTTCTTTCTAACTAATCTATCTTTCTTTCTAACTAATCTTTTTTCTATCTAACTTTTCTTTCTTTCTTTCTTTCTTTCTTTCTTTCTTTCTTCTCTTTCTTTCTTTCTTTCTTTCTTTCTTTCTAACTAATCCATCTTTCTTTCTTTCTAACTCACTAATCTTTCTTTCTAACTAATCCATCTTTCTTTCTCTTTAACAAATCCATCTCTCTTTCTAACTAATCTATCTTTCTTTCTTTCTAACTAATCTATCTTTCTTTCTTTCTAACTAATCCATCTTTCTTTCTAACAAATCCATCTTTCTAACTAATCGTTCTTTCTTTCTAACTAATCTTTCTTTCTTTCTAACTAATCTATCTTTCTTTGTTTCTAACTAATCTTTCTTTCTTTCTAACTAATCTATCTTTCTTTCTAACTAATCTATCTTTCTTTCTTTCTAACTAATCTATCTTTCTTTCTTTCTAACTAATCTATCTTTCTTTCTTTCTAACTAATCTATCTTTCTTTCTAACTAATCTCTCTATCTTTCTTTCTTTCTAACTAATCTATGTATGTTTCTTTCTTTCTAACTAATCTATCTTTCTTTCTAACTAATCTATCTATCTTTCTTTCTTTCTAACTAATCTATCTTTCTTTCTTTCTAACTAATCTATCTTTCTTTCTAACTAATCTATCTATCTTTCTTTCTAACTAATCTATCTATCTTTCTTTCTAACTAATCTTTCTTTCTTTCTAACTAATCTATCTATCTTTCTTTCTTTCTAACTAATCTATCTTTCTTTCTTTCAAACTAATCTATCTTTCTTTCTTTCTAACTAATCTATCGCTCTTTCTTTCTAACTAATCTTTCTTTCTAACTAATCATCTTTCTTTATATCTAACTAATCCATCTTTCTTTCTTTCTAACTAATCTATCTTTCGTTCTTTCTAACTAATCTATCTTTCTTTCTAACAAATCTTTTTTCTTTCTAACTTTTCTTTCTTTCTTTCTTTCTTTCTTTCTTTCTTTCTTTCTTTCTTCTCTTTCTTTCTTTCTAACTAATCCATCTTTTTTCTTTCTAACTAACTAATCTTTCTTTCTAACTAATCCATCTTTCTTTCTCTTTAACAAATCCATCTCTCTTTCTAACTAATCTGTCTTTCTTTCTAACTAATCTATCTTTCTTTCTTTCTAACTAATCCATCTTTCTCTCTAACAAATCCATCTTTCTTTCTAACTTATCTTTCTTTCTTTCTAACTAATCTATCTTTCTTTCTAACTAATCTATCTATCTTTCTTTGTTTCTAACTAATCTTTCTTTCTTTCTAACTAATCTTTCTTTCTAACTAATCTATCTTTCTTTCTAACTAATCTATCTTTCTTTCTTTCTAACTAATCTATCTTTCTTTCTAATTAATCTATCTATCTTTCTTTCTAACTAATCTATGTATCTTTCTTTATTTCTAACTAATCTATCTTTCTTTCTAACTAATCTATCTATCTTTCTTTCTTTCTAACTAATCTACCATTCTTTCTTTCTTTCTAACTAATCTATCGTTCTTTCTTTCTAACTAATCTTTCTTTCTAACTAATCATCTTTCTTTATTTCTAACTAATCCATCTTTCTTTCTAACTAATCTATCTTTCGTTCTTTCTAACTAATCTTTTTTTCTTTCTAACTTTTCTTTCTAACTTTTCTTTCTTTCTTTTTTTCTTTCTTTCTAACTAATCCATCTTTCTTGATTTCTTTCTAACTAACTAATCTTTCTTTCTAACTAATCCATCTTTCTTTCTTTCTAACTAACTAATCTGTCTTTCTTTCTAATCTATGTATCTTTCTTTCTTTCTAACAAATCTTTCTTTCTTTCTAATCTATCTATCTTTCTTTCTTTCTAACTAATCTATCCATCTTTTTTCTAACTAATCTATCTATCTTTCTTTCTAACTAATCTATCTATCTTTCTTTCTAACTTATCTATCTATCTTTCTTTCTAACTAATCTATCTATCTATCTTTCTTTCTAACTAATTTAAACTTCTAACTACTTTTAACTATAAACTAATTTAAACTTATTTAAACTTTAAACTAATTAAAACTATAAACTAATTTAAACTTATTTAAACTTTCTGGTCCAAACTTTCACAAGCCAACTTAAAGTTTGTCTCGACGAACTTTTTCTAGTTTACTATTAAAATGATTGATTAAATCCAGTAATTTAGGTAAATAAACTGTATTCATATAATGATATCTATATTTTAAGCATAATTCATTGATATAAGAGTTCTGGGGGGAAAACAGGAAATGTTTAAAGGTTAAATATTAACCCTCTACAGTACAGCATCGCTCTCAGGCAACAGAAAGTTTTCTTAAGCCCTAGAATATGTTCAGTACATTTTTCTTTAAATGATTGCAACCAATTAGAATGTTTTAAAAAGTACAATAAGGTTTGGGAGTCACTATCAAGCACCATTTGAAGGTGGGACGTCCTTTTCTGACACATGGTCACAGGAGCATATAGTGTGAGAAGAAAGTAAGATGTTTTAGTAATCTTATTTAAATTGACACGAACTGTATATAAAAAATATTTGTGTGTGTATGAAGGTGTATAGAAGCCATTTGGCAGGTTTTATGAAGTTTTTTATTTTATTTTACATGTTCACAAAACTAGTTTTTTCTATTTGTTGCCTCAGGGAAACGTTGTGCGATAAGGGGTACTTTTCAAGGATGTATTGGACAATACAAATGGCAAATAATGTGTTACAAGAAGGGAAGATGCAGGGTTCCTGGGTGCACAGGAACACCAAAAGTCACCAAAGTGACTCCAATGTGCAGCATCTACCTGGATGATGCAATGGCAGCCATATTGTGCCAGAACACCCACTACACACCAGCTTACTGATGGCTTGCAGTCTCCGCTCTAATTCCTCCCACTGCTGTTCTATCGGGTCGAGTCAGGACAGGTAGGCAGTCATGTTAGAACAGAAATGGCCATCTACAAACTGTTCCCAGAATGTTGGGAGCATGAAATTGTCCAAAATATCTTGAAAATAATAAAAAATAATGTAATAATATAATAATAGTAAAAACTAGAATGTACATTTCCAGAAGAAAATGTGAAGTGGTGCTTGCAGTGGCAAAACTCGCCACTCGGTTGCACATGATTGCATACGAGCCAACAAACATGTCTGTACTATGTTCTGGTGCTGAGATATGGCTTATTCATGTTGTTCAGGTGGTTGCTAGGGTGTTCTGAGTGGTTGCTATGCGGTTGCTAGGGTGTTTTGGGTGGTTGCTAGGGTATTCTGGGTGGTTGCTAGGGCGTTGCTAGGGTGTTCTGGGTGGTTGCTTGGCGGTTGCAAGGGTGTTTTGAGTGGTTGTTATGGTGTTACTAAGCGGTTGCTAGGGTATTCTGGATGGTTGCTAGGGTGTTGCTAGGGTGTTCTGGGTGGTTACTATGAGGTTGCTAGTTGGTTGCTATGAGGTTGCTAGGTGGTTGCTAGGGTGATCTGGGTGGTTGCTAGGCGGTTGCTAGGGTGTTCTGGGTGGTTGCTATGATGTTGCTAGGTGGTTGCTAGGATATTCTGGGTGGCTGCTATGGTGTTGCTAGGCAGTTGCTAGGGTATTTTGGGTGGTTGCTAGGGTGTTTTGGGCAGTTGCTAAGGTATTCTAGGTGGTTGCTATGTTGTTACTAGGTGGTTGGTAGTTGTCACAGATGGTTACTATTGGAGTTCTTAGCATTTTCTTGGCATGATTTAGCACTTACCTAATTGCTATTAGCACGTAGCTATTCACAGCTAGCATGTGTAGCATGTTGGAAGTCCTGTTTGCTAGCACGAGTCAAAAGAACCAACCCCCATCTCTATACAATGTTCTGATGCAGAGATATATGTCTTGCAAAATGGTTGCTAGGGAACTCTGTTTGGTTGCTAGGGATTGGCTTGGCAGCTGCCAATCATGAACTGATTGTCAGTGTGAATGATATAAACCAACTCCCATGCCTCGGTGACATTTAGAATGGAAGATATCCTTCTTTGAATTTTGGTTGGTAAGGTGCTCAACAATGGTTGCTAGGGAGGGGCAAGGAAGTGTTGACATGATTCATGATTGGCTGTTTGCTGCCCAGAGTCAAACTTGTGTTAACCCCATCTCTATATGATGTTCTGATACAGAGATATATGTCTTGCAAAATGGTAGCTAGAGTGCTCTGTTTGGTTGCTAGGGAGTGGCTTGGCAGCTGCCAGTCATGAAACTGAAAAGGCTGATTGTCAGTGTGAATGATATAAACCAACTCCCATGCCTCCTTGACATTCAGAATGGAAGATATCCCTCTATGGATTTTGGTTGCTAAGTTGCTCGACAATGGTTGCTAGGGAGGGGCTACGTAGTGTTGAGGTGATTCATTATTGGTTGTTTACTGCCCCGAGTCAAACGAGTCCACCCTTGTGTTTCTATGACACTTCTATCCGGAGATATCCTTTTGATCTCTTTCAATAGAAGTCTATGGAACTTGTTGCTAAGGTGTTCGAAATGGTTGCTAGGGCGTGGCTTAATAGCTTCACACTGATCCTGAGAGACTGATTGGCCGTCTGAGTAAAATGAGCCCGCCCCCTTGTCTCTATGACACTGTGATCCAGAGCTATGTTCAATACAAAATCACTATACAATGTGTAGGACGGCCCATGAAATGGGCCGTCCTACACCATAGTAAGTCAATGGGGCAAATTTGGGCAGCTCCTACCCCCCAGGGGTGCAACTTTTACCCCATTGTGAGGTATGTTCTTACAGAGCCTGTCAGCCTCTTCAAATGTGGCAAATCACACGTTTCTGTGAAATCTGATTTCTGAGCTATGACTCGTCAAACTTTGTTGCAATGTTAGGTCTATGGGATTTTTTTGGGCGCTTTTTTGCCCCTGGGGCAATTACCGTACCCCCGATCTCTTAGAAAAGATGTAGCACACCTCTCCTCAATAAGCCGCACGATTTGACGCCTTTCTCAGGGGTCTGTGATGTCAGCATGTATTTTTTATAACATAGTAAAAGATAGTTACTATAGAGTTATTATAGAGTTCTTAAAATCTTTATTAAAAAGTGCCTATGGCCTACGGTTGCTAGGGTGCTGTAATTGGTTGCTAGATTGAGGCTATGAAGATTTTAGACCATTACTTATTGGCTGCTTATAAATCCTCTGAGGGAGAGAGAGGGAGAGAAATGCAGGGGTGTCAGGCCCTTTGTGTCTGTGTGTGTGAAAAAGTCGGTTGGGATTTGAAATTCGGAACATTCCGCAATGTTAAGTCAATGGGATTTTTTTGGCCGCTTTTTCGTCCGCTGTGCGAACATCGTACACCCGATCGCTTATAAAAGTCATAGCACACCTCTCCTCAATGAGCCGCATGATTTGACGCCTCACTAGGGGGTCTGTGACATTATTTGCGGGACGAGTTACGCGCCAAACTTTGTCCAGAATAATAATAAGAAGAACTAGAAACAGAGCATTTCCTGCGGAACATGCGTGTGAATGCTTAAAATGCTTAACTGAAATGCAAAGAAAGAAAGAAAGAAAGAAAGAAAGAAAGAGAAGGATTAGTTAGAAAGAAAGAAAGATGGATTAGTTAGAAAGAAAGAAAGATGGATTAGTTACAAAGAAAGAAAGATTAGGTAGAAAGAAAGAAAGATTAGGTAGAAAGAAAGAAAGAAAGAAAGAAAGAAAGAAAAAGAAAGAAGGATTAGTTAGAAAGAAAGAAAGATGGATTAGTTAGAAAGAAAGAAATATGGATTAGTTACAAAGAAAGAAAGATTAGGTAGAAAGAAAGAAAGAAAGAAAAAAGAAAGAAAGAAAGAAAGAAAAAGAAAGAAGGATTAGTTAGAAAGAAAGAAAGATGGATTAGTTAGAAAGAAGGAGATTAGGTAGAAAGAAAGAAAGAAAGATTAGGTAGAAAGAAAGAAAGAAAGAAAGAAAGAAAGAAAGAAAGAAAGAAAGAAAGAAAGAAAGAAAGAAAGAAAAAGAAAGAAGGATTAGTTAGAAAGAAAGAAAGATGGATTAGTTAGAAAGAAAGAAACATTAGGTAGAAAGAAAGAAAGAAAGATTAGGTAGAAAGAAAGAAAGAAAGAAAGAAAGAGAGAAAGAAAGAAAGAAAGAAAGAAAGAAAGAAAGAAAGAAAGAAAGAAAGAAAGAAAGAAAGAAAGAAAGAAAGAAGGATTAGTTAGAAAGAAAGAAAGATGGATTAGTTACAAAGAAAGAAAGATTAGGTAGAAAGAAAGAAAGATTAGGTAGAAAGAAAGAAAGAAAGAAAGAAAGAAAGAAAGAAAGAAAGAAAAAGAAAGAAGGATTAGTTAGAAAGAAAGAAAGATGGATTAGTTAGAAAGAAAGAAATATGGATTAGTTACAAAGAAAGAAAGATTAGGTAGAAAGAAAGAAAGAAAGAAAAAAGAAAGAAAGAAAGAAAGAAATAAAAAGAAAGAAGGATTAGTTAGAAAGAAAGAAAGATGGATTAGTTAGAAAGAAGGAGATTAGGTAGAAAGAAAGAAAGAAAGATTAGGTAGAAAGAAAGAAAGAAAGAAAGAAAGAAAGAAAGAAAGAAAGAAAGAAAGAAAAAGAAAGAAGGATTAGTTAGAAAGAAAGAAAGATGGATTAGTTAGAAAGAAAGAAAGATTAGGTAGAAAGAAAGAAAGAAAGATTAGGTAGAAAGAAAGAAAGAAAGAAAGAAAGAAAGAAAGAAAGAAAGAGAGAAAGAAAGAAAGAAAGAAAGAAAGAAAGAAAGAAAGAAAGAAAGAAAGAAGGATTAGTTAGAAAGAAAGAAAGAAAGAAAGAAAGAAGGATTAGTTAGAAAGAAAGAAAGATGGATTAGTTAGAAAGAAAGAAAGATTAGGTAGAAAGAAAGAAATAAGGATTAGGTAGAAAGAAAGAAAGAAAGAAAGAAAGATAGATTAGTTACAAAGAGAAAGAAAGAGGGAGGGAGAACAGGAGAAGCAGAAGCATAAATGCAACAAAAACCTGTAAAGTTCCTTCAGAAAAGAGCTCAGTGACTGTGCACCAATCAGAACACAGGACCAATTATGTGTGTCTCCCTTTGATCTGTGCCCCTTTGATCTGTGCTAATCAACATCACCTGTGCAATCAGCTTTCCTATTTAGACAGAGGGCAAAATCGCTGATACTTGGCCTCGAACAAACTTCCCTAGAGACAAAAGGGGAATTCGAGATTTGCTGAAAAGGAAAGCAGTTTTTTTGTTTTGCAGGAAATTCAAATGTGATTTTTATTATATTCAAGAAACACATGCATCTTTGTCAGATCATAATTTTTGGAAGAGTCAATGGGGGGATGATTTATGGATGTCATATGGGAGTAATCGATCATCTGGTGTTGCGATATTAAAAGGTACATTTAAGGGAAAAATAATTCAAACTAAAATGCATGATTCAGGTCGATGGGTGATACTGGTTATAGAAAAGAATAAAGATTTTTTTATTTTGGGGAATATTTACGCAAGTAATGTTACCACACAAAACAAAACTTTATTTTTGAATTTTGAAGACCAGATTGAAAAAATAGTGGAACAATATAGCAATGCAAAATTAGTACTTGGAGGGGATTATAATACAATATGGGATTCTGAAAAGGACTGTTTTCCACCTCGTTCAAATAACAGATCTGTTCTTCCAGAATTCCAGAATGCATGAGACAGCATGCATCTTTTGTAACACAGAAGAAGAATCGATAAAACATTTATTCTTTGAATGTGTATTTACCCAATTGTTTTGGCTTGATGTTGAATATCTGATATTTAAATTCACAAAATTAAAGATTTGTCTATCTGGTAAAGATATTTTTTTGTTATTCAAAAATAATAGTTTGGAGCAAAATTTGGTGATTAACTTAATAATTATGTATGGGAAATACCATATTCACAAACAGAAATGGACAAATAATAAACCTAACATTATATTATTAAAAATTGAGCTAAAACATTATATTGAAGCCCTAAAAGATGCAAGAAATAAAGAAGCGAAACGGATGTATAGAATATTTGAATCCCTTTCTTTTTGGAATTTTTTGTAATGTTTCCCCTGTATAGTTTATTTTTTTCCTTTTTATTTTTTTTCTTTATGCTTACTGTTTCTTTGATGCTATTATGAATGTAATTGATAATAATATTCTGTGATCCTCTGTATTTGTATGTTGTATATTGTTCTTGTTATACAATAAAAAAATTTAAAAAAAAGTACACGAGTCCATGCGAATTTACTGAAAATATCAATAACAGTAATTATGTATTTAATATTATCATTCTGTTTTGAGAATGCAGTCATATCAACAAAATCAGCTTGAAATGGCTGGTCTTTTCCATACACTACCACACGATTCCGTTTATATTTTATTGGTGCAGTACGATGGAGAGTGTTAATCTTGAACAGCAAAGTTAATCTTGAACAGCAGGGTTGATAATCCACATTTAACACGCAGTTTAAAGAAATATTTGATAATCCAGAATGTGCAGAGGTTCCACATTTTCACACGAGGACAGAATCTTCAAAATGTCCTTAACTGGAGAGCCAGTCGGTCACCTCTTTATCAGATAGTCTTACGTTGTATTCCTGCAATACCGCCTGTTTTAATCTGTCCTTACCACCAAAAGCACCAGCATTCGCAGGATCATAGTATACCTTCTTCATTAGCTCTGACATGTGGACGCTATGAGTTAACAGACAATACTGAACATCACTTGCATTGTTGTTCAGTTTTTATTTTTTACAAACAATCAGCAAACAGCAAAGTTTTATTTATTTTTCTTTATTTGTATTTCAGGAATATCTATTATTTTATTTCAGAAAATAACGGATCACTTACAATGGTTGTTCAGTTTATTATTATTTTTTTACATACATAGTCACACACAACAGGGTATATCAACATAATCATTTAAAAAAAAAAAATAGTTTTAGAATAGAGAAAAGTACAGGGTTACAAGGGTTTAATCATGTATCATCCAAACGTCATAAGAAATTTCACACACATTTCAAAAATTTTCTCCAGGACGAATTCAACTAAAATATCAATACTTTTACAAATATCAGATTCTTCATTTCTCAACAATTTGCAAACATCAGTTACATACGTACATAGACATAATATGTTTCCTATTTTAAGGGAATCAGCATTTTCAGGCATTAGATCGAGAATGTTTTTGATAGTCGTACAATTATGGATTACAGATATGTTAACCATATTACTCCAGTCGTCCGGCGACTTCCGCACAGAATCCATTTGACACTTTAATTTTTGTTAGACGTATATCATCCACAGACTTTCCGGTGTTTGTAGCATGATTATCATCGATAATCTTGAACAGCAGGGTTGATAATCCACATTTAACACGCAGTTTAAAGAAATATTTGATAATCCAGAATGTGCAGAGGTTCCACATTTTCACACGAGGACAGGTTCAGGGTATTCAGCAGCAGCAAGCTTCCACTTCTCGACAACGAAGTAAATAATTTCCTCACAACTTTCATCCACAAGTTTCTGTCTGTTAGATCCCAGCTGCTCCACAATGTATATCTCATCCTTAAACTCAAACAAGATTGTCTCGACAGCACCTTGGATCCTTTGCAGATGTGGTGTAGCACCATACAGACTCAGCGATTGAGCTAGGATAGTTTTTAGCTCCGGTCTGAGAACCTTCAGGCTCATCTCGTCAAAACATCCATAAAAATAATATCCAGGTGGTTCGAACAAACACGAGTGCCTCATTTGGGATGGGTGGTCTACGATACAGCCGTGGCAGCTTTGTTTCATCTGTTTATCGATCAAATATTCCAATATGATTGTAACTACACTTTTAATAATCCGATGTCCAGTATCGCCGAGACACCCGTCTGGCTCATCAGCAGACGTGTCAGCGTTCACAGGGGATGCTGTACCTGCATTTGTAACGGGACCATTACCTCCATAGTTCGTGAAGAACGCCAAGTTGTGATATCCAAGATCAGTACAAAATTTATTCATCCAGTCGACGCTTCTTTCCGGTGCATTTGATAATCCTGATTGCGTGTATCCATCAACAGCTCCAAGAGGAGAGAATCCAGGGTGAATGGTTTCTTTAGACATAATGCAGAATGAGTTGAGTTGTCAAGGGTGGTCTTTTTAATGCTTGTAGAATGTGGGCGGTGCTATATGAACACCCCTCCTACTGGGCGTGCACCAATCCGGGTGAAAGAGCTTCACTTTAATATTATTGTAGCGCTCGTACGCATCACACCATTTGAAAAGTTTATCAATTTTGGTAAAAATGTCCTCCAGCACGGACATATCCTTCCACTGAAACATGAATTTTAAATCGTAGTATTTAAGGTGGTTATCCTCCGAGATAGGCCATGCCCGTTCGGGTACATCTGACCCAAAATCAGTGCAAAGGATGTAAATGTAATCCTCAGGATGTTTGTTAACGTTGTCCGCCAGCACTCTGTATTTTGTACCCATCGTTAGACCGTTCCACTCCGCTATAAAGAGGGGCTCGTCACACCCTTCTTTCATATCTTTCCAGACTCAGGTGAAAAATAAGATCCAGTCTCGTTCTGTGAAAAACAGATGCGGATCCTCTGTTGTATTCCTTGTAAATCTCTCATCGTTATCCACATTAATCAATCTGACTTTGCGATTGGTCTTGTCAAAATTGTACTTGCACGAACGGCCGCCTGACAAATGAAAAACATATTCCACATCGTCCCTCGGTTCATGGAGGAATCTTGTTAAACAAGGACCATGCTTCTTCCGCGGAGCTAGAGTCAAATCCTCCATAGCCTCATCAATGTTTCTCTCAGGGGTCTTGCCCAGCTAACACAGTTACGTTGTGAAGACGTAACAGGACCGGCCCATATTCGTCGTAGCGACATACCACATAACGTTCAGCAACGTAACTTTGTGATTCCCATAATCGTCGTGGCGACGTTGTAGTGTACGTCGCAAGAACGTGATGAGTACGTCTTAATGACCAAACTGGCATGTTGCGAGGACGTAACATCAAAGGACCATATTAGTCGTAGTGACGTGCCAAATAACGTTCCAGCAACGTAACTTTGTGATTCCTGTATTCGTCGTGGTGACGTTATTGTGGTACAATTGTATTAAGTTATCTGGTGACCAGTTGACCACGTCTTTACAACGTTTTCCATGGGATGAACTAGCGACGTCTTTTGAGGACGTGCCCACAACGTTTCTAGAATGTTAGCCAAGATTATAAGAAAATGGAACTTTACCACGACGTCCTCACAACGTTCTCCATGGGATAAACTAGCGACGTCTTTTGAGGACGTGCCCACGACGTTTCTGGAACGTTAGCCAAGATTATAAAAAATGGAACTTTACCACGACGTCCTCACAACGTTGTCAAAAAGTAATGTCGCGCTGACCAAATGACGACTAACTGACGACGTCGTCACAACGTGCTGTGTTAGCTGGGTGGGTTCTATTGCCATAGCCATTGCACCTGAATAGATCTAATAATGCACAATGCACAATCACGAGCATATTTTGCGTTGAAATCGTGGCGTTTTTAAACAGACCGCCACGAAGGGGGAAACCCTTAGAGTGACGTCATCGTAAGCATCAGTCGTAGCTGACCAATGAGACGTGTGTGTGTGCGTGTGTGTGTGTGTGTGTGTGTTGGGGGGGGGAACTCTGTGTTCTATTCCCCTCGATCCTGGTGTGGAGATGTGTGTGTGCGTGGGAACGCTGTGTTCTATCTCCCACGCTCCAGGTGCGGAGCAAGGGGGTAATCTATCAGCCGGAAGTTGAAGTCTCGCGGGAGCCGCCATTGTAGCAGAACTTCACCTGCTGTTAGCATTCCATTGATTCCCATTCATTTTGGCGTCACTTTGACAGCGAATAACTTTACATCTGAGGCGTCCAAAGACTTCATTTGTCCATTATATATTTCTAAATAAACACGACAATGTATAAAAGGCTCCATTACTTTGTATCTTACGTTATGGCCCCGTAGAAGCCGTTTTTGTTAAAAACAGGCTAACGATTGCGTCATAACCACGCGACTTTTTGTCGCACAATAGAGACATTACCGTATAGACAGGAGGAGAAGCTACATTTTACATTGAGCCCTAGTGATCTTCGGTGATTTTCCACGCTTAATCTGAAGTTAAGAACTTCTTCACTTATAAGATTGATAATATTAGGGACACAATTATAACTATGCAACCGTCTACTACAGCATCACATCAGGGAGTGCATTATAGTCTCCCTGAGGTAAAATATGATTCATTTGTTGCCATAGGAGAGGAAGAATTTTGCTCGTTAATTCATCTAAATCGACAACATGTATGTTAGACCCTATACCGACTAAACTACTGAAAGAGATGCTTCCAGAAGTCATAGATCCTCTTCTTCACATCATTAATTCGTCTTTGTTTCTAGGATACGTACCAAAAACCTTTAAGCTGGCTATGATTAAACCGCTTGTTAAAAAAACGCAACTTGATCCTACAGAATTAATCAATTACAGGCCGATCTCAAATCTACCTTTTCTGTCAAAGATACTAGAAAAGGCAGTATCCTCACAACTGTGTTCCTTTCTTGAAAGAAATGGTATCTGAGAGGATTTCCAGTCAGGATTTAGACCGCACCATAGCACTGAGACAGCTCGCATTAGAGTCACAAATGATTTGCTCTTATCATCCGATCGTGGTTGTATCTCTCTATTAGTGTTACTTGATCTTAGTGCTGCATTTGACACCATTGACCACAACATTCTCTTAAATAGACTAGAAAACTATGTTGGCATTAGTGGAATTGCATTAGCATGGTTTAAATCATATTTATCTGACCACTATCAGTTTGTAGCAGTAAATGAAGAGATGTCTTATCGATCACAAGTTCAGTATGGCGTACCACAAGGCTCAGTACTAGGACCGCTGCTGTTCACTCTGTACATGCTACCTTTAGGAGATATCATTAGGAAACATGGAATTAGCTTTAACTGTTATGCTGATGATACTCAGCTCTATATTTCTTCCAAACCTAACGAAACTCACCAATTCACAAAATTATCGAAATGCATAGTTGATATCAAAAATTGGATGAATAGTAATTTCCTACTACTAAATTCTGAAAAAACATAGATTCTAATTATTGGACAAAAAACTTCCACACGTAATAACCTAGAATACCGTCTAACACTTGATGGCTGCTCTGTTAAGTCTTCGTCGTCAGTTAGGAACCTGGGTGTGCTCTTTGATACCAGTCTTTCATTTGAAAGTCACGTGTCTAGTGTCTGTAAAACCGCATTTTTCCATCTTAAAAATATATCTAAAATACGTCATATGCTCTCATTGACAAATGCGGAACAACTAGTTCATGCGTTCATGACATCAAGGCTAGATTATTGTAATGCTCTACTGGGTGGTTGCCCTGCACGCTTAATAAACAAACTACAGCTAGTTCAAAACGCAGCCGCTAGAGTTCTTACCAGAACCAGGAAGCACAACCATATTAGCCCGGTTCTGTCAACACTGCATTGGCTCCCTATTAAACATCGTATAAATTTTAAAATATTGCTGATTACTTACAAAGCACTAAATGGTTTAGCTCCCCAGTACTTGAGCGAGCTCTTAACACATTATAGTCCTTCACGTCTATTGCGATCTCAAAGTTCTGGCCAGTTGATAATACCTAGAATATCTAAATCGACTGCTGGCGGTAGATCCTTTTCCTATTTATCACTAAAACTTTGGAACAATCTTCCTAACATTGTCCGGGAAGTAGACACAGTCTGTCAGATCAAAGCTAGACTAAAAACACATCTCTTTGACCTAGGATTCACATAACACTCTATAGACTTCTATAATTCAATATTAGGCTGCTTAGATTAGGTCAGCCGGAACTGGGAACACTTCCCTTAAATCCTGATGTACTCGTTACATCATAAGAAGAATGGCATCTACGCTAATTTTAGTGTCTTTGTTTATCCCGAGGTTTTCCCACAGCCTGCCGGATCCAGGCCAAAAAGGCTGGGAACAGCCTTTTTGGTAAAAATTGTCTTTCTGTGTCTTACCCTCCTGCTTGAGGGTGTCAATGATGACCTTCTGGACAGCAGTCAGGTCGGCAGTCTTACCCATGATTGCGGTTGTGAGTAATGAAACAGGCTGGGAGTTTTTAAAAGCCTCAGGAATCTTTTGCAGGTGTTTAGAGTTAATTAGTTGATTCAGATGATTAGGTTAATAGCCCGTTTAGAGACCCTTTTCATGATATGCTAATTTTTTGAGATAGGAATTTTGGGTTCCCTTTCGTTGTCACTCCGAGTTACGTCGGATGACGACGAATGGGGTTTAGCTTAGAACGCCTATCGACTTCAAGTATTATAAAACGAGCCAATGGCAAAGAAATGCCATGGGTCTGCAGAATTTGCATAGCGTATCTCCGCCTTACCTCGTGGGTATAAAAGGAGGACGCCGGCAACAGGCAGATATGTTTTCGCTTCGGAGCCAAGAGTATTTCTTCGCTCCACAGTCATCTCTGACTTCGCTCTACGAGACGAGCTTCTCTCTCCGGTGTTGGTGTGACGGCGATCTGCAGCGAGCTCACAGTGCCTGCTGATCTGTGCAGTGATCTGCCAGTGTGTGTGTGTGTCTCCCTGTGTGCTTCAACATCGCAGAGTTTTTTTCTCCTCTCATAAAAGAGCTCGCACGCGGCACGTCTTTTTAAAGACGGCTCGCCCGTGCATTTCTGGTTGCAGCCGACTGGTATCGGACTCTGATGGGCACGAGCGCTGTCTAGTGTGTTTGGGCTTTGATCATGCTTGAACAGCGCTCGTGGGTGACTCATGTTCTCGCTGGGAACGTGATCATCGCGTCATATATAGGTCGAGACTCGGTGAACTCGCAAGAGTGAGAGTCCCCTCATCCACCCCCCGATCTTCGGCTGGTGGCCAGGGTGACCTGAGGGTTACGGTCTGGATCAAGGCGCCGACTATGTGTCCGTGACCCCAGCCCCCCTCTTCAATGACGGTGCCCGCTAGTGAACTGCTGATTCCCGCGAGTCTACCCTCTGGTGGCCCGCGTGTTTCAGTTGAAGCTACAGAGGAAGATGCCATGTCTGTTGCAGCATCACTAGGTGGGTTTGAGTCTTCTGGAAGTGAGGGCTCGTCACAGCTGCCACCTTCCGGTGTGCATATGGCTGTGCCTGAGTCTGATCCGGAGATGACGACCATGCTTTCCTGGGACGATGGGTTTTGGGTAAGGCCGCCGACCCTCGTCCACGGCAAACCCCAATACCTCTCTTCCCGGACGTGCATGATGAGATCTCCTTGTCTTCTCTGGACCGCTCGCTGATCTCATCCGCCTTTCCTCCCCTCGATGGGGCCGCTGCCCATGGGTACACTGGGGTCCCCCCGGCTGAACGCTCTGTTGCGATGCTATGTGTCCTCAGAGTGCTTGATCTCGGCGCAATCCTAAGTACCCGCCCATGGCCTGTAGTTTTTCGTCTACGCTTGTGGCGAGATCCTATAGCGCCACGGGACTGGCAGCCGCCTCACTGCATGCCATGGTCATTCTGCTGGTCCACCTGACCCAGATGCTCATGGACCTGCACGAGGGCGGGACTGACCCAGGGCTCTTCACTGAGCTGCGCGCCGCCACTGACCTTGCTCTCTGAGCGACGAAAGTGGCCGTACGCTCCCTGGGTCAGGTGATGCTCACCATTCTGTGGCTGAACCTGTCTGATGTGCTGGATGTCGCACGGACCCGTCTGTCCGTCATTCCCATATCCCAGGTCGGCCTCTTCGGCGGTGCGGTTGAGGGCTTGCCCAACAGCTCTCAGCCGCCCATGAGCAGACTGAGGTTGATTCTGTCCCGACGGCCCCGCCGTCTGCTCAGATCCCTCGGTCTGTCCACCGCCGAAGGCGCCCTCCCGCGGCTCCCACCCCGCCCGTTCACGGGCCGGCTCTGGGGGCCGCGGGCGGACGCCACAGCCCTCTCCAGCCCCGCCCCCCGCTACACGCCGGGTTAAGCGGCGCTCGTGAGACGGGCTCCTCGGCGATGGAGCAGACTGAGGTTGATTCTGTCCTGACGGCCCCGCCGTCCGCTCAGATCCCTCGGTCTACCCACCGCCGAGGGCGCCCCCCCGCGGCTCCCACCCCGCCCGTTCACCCGGGTCGGCTCTGGAGGCCGCGGTCGGACGCCACAGCCCTCTCCAGCCCCGCACCCTGCTACACGCCGGGTTAAGCGGCGCTCTTGAGTTGGGCTCCTCAGAGATGGGACTCAGTTCTTTCCAGGAGTTGGTAGCAGGACCACTCCTTTCCCCGGGGGAGGGCCGGGGAAGAATCCTTATTCTCCAAAGAGCTGACTCTCCCGTCTCTGAGCACAGAGTTCTCGGACGTCACAGAGCGCCGCCCACAAGCCGTGCTCTCCTCGTCCCCCTCTGTCCCAGAGGTGGTTGACATGGCGTGCCGTCCACGGACCGATTCGCCCCTGTCCCCCTCTGTCGCCAGACCCCTGGCAGAGCAGGCCCCCGCGGGACGACCAGCCTGGTCCTCCCCTGGCCCCTCTGCAAGGGCGCGGTTGCTGACTGTGCCCCCACATCGGGCCGCTATGCCGTCCACGTCTGGGGCAGTTACTCCGCTTCGCTGCCCCTCCGGGGGGACGCCTGTGGTTCGCATGATCCCGCTGGTTCAGTTCCTGGGAGCCTGGTTAGAGCTTCCCCGTCTGTCCCGCTGGGTCGCGCGGACCATCAGGCTCGGCTATGCGATTCAGTTTGCACGGTCCGCTCCACTTTTGTCGGTGGCTATGCCCCCATCAGGAGAGCAGAGATTGCCACCCTGCTGGCGAAGGTTGCAATCGAGACTGTCCCTCCAGCCGAGATGAGGTCCGGCTTCTATAGCCCCTACTTCATTGTCCCCAAGAAAACCGGTGGGTTATGGCCAATCCTGGACTTGCGCGTGCTGAACCGCTCCCTTCACAGGATGCCGTTCAAGATGCTCAAACGCATTTTCGAATGCATACGGCCCAGGATTGGTTTGCAGCGATGGACCTGAAGGACGCCTACTTCATGTCTCTATTCTCCTTGACACAGACCGTTCCTTCGGTTTTCTTTCAGGGGCAGCCATCCAGTACGCGGTTTTCCCTTTCGGGCTAGCTCTGTCTCCTCGCATCTTCACGAAGGTCATCGAGACTGCCCTTGTTCCCCTTCGGGAACACGGGGTTCGCATCCTGAGTTATATCGACGACTGGCTGATCATAGCTCACTCTCCAGTTCAGGTTGCGAACACAGGGACCTAGTGCTTCGGCACCTAGCTCGTCTGGGCCTTCGGGTCAACTGGGAGAAGAGCAAACTTTGTCCCGTGCAGAGGATCTCTTTTCTTGGTATGGATATCGACTCGGTCGCCATGTCCGCGCAGCTTACGAGCTAGCGTGCGCGCAGTCACTGCTGACTTGCCTGAGACAGTTCGAGGGCAAGAGTGTGGTTCCACTGAAACTTTTTCAGAGGCTCCTGGGGCATATGGCTTCTGCAGCCGCGGCAACGCCGCTCGGATTGCTTCATATGAGTCCGCTTCAGCTTTGGCTTCGCGGCCGAGTCCCGAGGTGGGCATGGCAACACGGCACCCTCCGAGTAACAGTTACTCCGACCTGCCGTCAGACCTTCACCCCGTGGTCGAACCTCAGTTTTCTACGGGCCGGAGTGCCCCTGGAACGAGCTTCGCGGCATGTTGTTGTAACGACAGATGCCTCCTCCACGGGCTGGGGTGCCATGTGCAATGGACGTGCTGCCGCGGGCTCCTGGACAGGACCCCGTCGCCTCTGGCATGTCAATTGGCTCGAGTTGCTGGCCGTACGTCTTGCTTTGCGCCGCTTCCGGGCCGTGCTAAAGAACCAACACGTACTAGTCCGCTCAGACAATACCGCCACTGTAGCGTACATCAACCATCAAGGTGGTCTACGCTCCCGCCGTTTGTCGCAACTCGCTCGCCACCTCCCCATATGGAGTCAGGAGCATCTGAGGTCGCTTCATGCCATTTATATCCCCGAAGGCCTGAACTGTGCAGCCTACGAGCTCTCACGGCTTCAGCCACTCCCTGGAGAATGGCGACTCCATCCCCAGTCGGTCCAGCTGATTTGGGACCAGTTCGGGGACGCACAGATAGATCTGTTTGCCTCCCACGACTCGACCCATTGCGCCCAGTTTTATTCCCTGACCGAGGCCACGCTCGGCACGGATGCTCTGGCGCACAGCTGGCCGCAGGGCCGCAAGTATGCGTTTCCCCCAGTGAGCCTTCTTGCGCAGACCTTGCGCAAGGTCAGGGAGGACGAGGAGCAGGTCATTCTGGTCGCGCCGTACTGGCCCGCCCGGACCTGGTTCTCCGAACTAGTACTCCTCGCGACAGCACCTCCCTGGCCGATTCCTCTGAGGAAGAACCTTCTTCCTCAGGGACAGGGCCACCTATGGCACCCTCGTCCCGATCTCTGGAACCTCCACGTGTGGCTCCTCGATGGGACGAGGCAGGTTTGAGTACCCTACCACCAGCGGTGGTGGCTACCATCACTTCCGCTAGGGCGTCGTCCACGTGACACGTCTATGCGTTGAAGTGGAACCTCTTCGTCAGCTGGTGCTCTTCTCACTGAGAAGACCCCCGGAGATGCTCGATCAGCGTTGTGCTTTCCTTACTTCAACAGGGGCTGGAGCGAAGGCTGTCTCCCTCCACCCTGAAGGTCTACGTTGCCGCTATTGCCGCACACCATGACCTCATGGAAGGTAAGTCGGTGGGGAAGCACGACCTGGTTATCAGGTTCCTGAGAGGAGCGAGGAGACTAAATCCGCCTCGCCCTCCTCTCGTTCCCTCTTCCGACCTCTCAGTGGTTCTAACTGCCCTGAAGAGTGCTCCATTTGAGCCCCTGCAATCAGTTGAGCTTAAATTCCTGTCTATGAAGACAGCGCTCCTGGTTGCACTGGCCTCCATCAAGAGGGTAGGGGACCTGCACGCATTCTCCGTTGACGAAGCTTGCCTGGTGTTTGGGCCGGCTTACTCTCACGTGATCCTGAGACCCCGGCCTGCATACGTGCCCAAGGTTCCTACCAATCCCTTCCGGGACCAGGTGGTGAACCTGCAAGCGCTGCCCCTGGAGGAGGCAGACCCAGCCTTGCACTGCTCTGTCCAGTACGCGCTCTCCGCGCCTATGTAGACAGGACGCAGTGTTTCAGGACCTCAGACCAGCTCTTTGTCTGTCATGGTGGGAAGCTGAAGGGAAAGGCTCTCTCAAAGCAAAGGTTGTCTCACTGGATAGTGGACGCCATTGCTTTGGCATACCAGCAGCAAGGTCGACCGTGCCCCCTTGGTGTGACTGCCCACTCCACCCGGAGTGTGGCATCCTCTTGGGCTCTAGCGCATGGCGCCTCGCTAACAGACATCTGCAGAGCTGCAGGCTGGGCGACACCTAACACATTCGCCAGATTCTATAATCTCCGAGTGGAGCCAGTGTCCTCTCGTGTACTCGCTTCAACCAGCTAGTACCAGACCCGCTCAGGTGTCTTCGCTTGCTCGCCATTCCACTCCACGGACTGGATACGTGCGATATTCTCCTCAGGTGAGCTTCCCCGAAAGCCCTGAGCTCCTCCAGCACTCCTGATGTCGGCGCCAGTGTCTATTGCCTGCGCGTCGGCTAGGTGCCTCCCGTGTGCACGGTCCCTCCTCTGAGCGACCCCCACATGTGTATTTCCACTGTAAGCCTCTTGAGCATGTGTCTTTCCCTTGGCAAGCCACCTTGCCACCCCTGGGGTTGAAATATTCCACCTGCGGCTGGACACCCCAGTGTTCTCCATATGTCTCCTTCGGGTCATATGTGTATTCTCTAAGTCCCCCCCTCTGGGTTGGCAGTAATTGCATATTTCCCCTAAACTTTGGGATATGCTCCCCAGTGTACCTTGGTATTCCTGGGCTAAACAGGAGTCCTTCGTCCGTGCCAGTCTCACGACAGGGATCTCAGATTTACGCAGGGCACTGGAAGACAGCTGAGAAGGTGGCGTGATTAGACTGGTAACCCCATTCGTCGTCATCCGACGTAACTCGGAGTGACAACGAAAGGGAACGTCTCGGTTACGTATGTAACCCTCGTTCCCTGAGAAGGGAACGGAGACGTTACGTCTTCCTGCCACTCTCCGCTGTACCGCGGGGATCGCCTGAGCTCAGTCTTGGCTCCTCAGCGAAGAAACATATCTGCCTGTTGCCGGCGTCCTCCTTTTATACCCACGAGGTAAGGCGGAGATACGCTATGCAAATTCCGCAGACCCATGGCATTTCTTTGCCATTGGCTCGTTTTGTAATACTCGAAGTCGATAGGCGTTCTAAGCGAAACCCCATTCGTCGTCATCCGACGTAACGTCTCCGTTCCCTACTCAGGGAACGAGGGTTACATACGTAACCGAGACGTTTTCATGAGCTGTATGCCAAAATCATCAGTATTAAAACAATAAAACACCTGAAATATTTCAGTTGGTGTGCAATGAATCTAAAATATATGAAAGTTTAATTTTTATCAGTACATTATGGAAAATAATGAACTTTATCACAATATGCTATTTGTTTTGAGAAGGACCTGTATATGGCGACTGACTGGGATGAGGAAGAGGTGGCAAGAGCCAACATGTATGATGGCCCGCAGCCGTATAATTCCGAACCTGCCAGACGTGAGAGGGCAAATGAGGAATTGCCAAGAACAAATGGCCGTTAAAGCCAATTAAATGCATGGTCCGAGGAGAATGAGTGGAGAGTTGGCGAAGTGTCCTGGTGAGTTGCTATCATTTAGCAATGCAGCAATGAGCACTGGAGCTAGTCTACGAGCAGCAGTGCACAATAACGACACATATTTTTTTTTACTTTCATTGAATAGCACCGAGTGAAAAATCTGTCTTTTTATCTAGTGGCAGTGATTATGACGTTAGTTCAGATAAGTACCGGTAACCTTTGTCAGTGTCGTAGTACTGGTAAACTTTGTCTTTGTCATCTAGAAATAGAAGGCACCATGCTAGCTATATGGGCGTGGTGTGTTCACACCGAACGCAAATTTAATTATTTGCACGAGTAGATTACATACAAAGTCAATGCAAAGACGCGAATAGACGCATCATTCACGAGATTATATCTATAATCATTCATAGATTATATCTATCTATATCTATGTATTTATCTATTTAATTTATCTATAATCTGCCATCTGAATAATTTCATCTACTACCCGTCTCTCTCTAGTCACTCTCAGTGCTCTCAAGGCGGTCTTTGGTAAATTCTCTCCCCAAGGTGACGTAATGCAATGCACTGTGGGGGAAAGGAGAATCGTTGCAAACCGCTGTAAAATAGTACCTACTTTTTCGTATTATATTCCGTTTTGTGATACCCAACAACATAAAATACAATGGACAAGTGTTTAAATGTTTATTACCAACAAGCAAATTGCACAAATTCGTTGAAAAATTAACCCTGCAACATGGCCTTTAAGTTACAATTTCCAAAAGTATTAGGCCTATAGGCTAACTTACACAGCACATATTTATAACTAAATACACACACACACACACACACACACACACACACACACACACACACACACACACACACACACACACACACACACACACACACACACACACACACACACACACACACACACACACACATACATTTATTCACTTTCACATAGCCTAATAATGTTTTGTAATTTGGTGTTTAGTTTGTTTCTGCTGTTCTGTCTGTATTGTTTGCAGGAACATCATCTTGGCTGCTGCAGGATGATGAGTGCTATAATAAAATTATTGCATTATATTTAACTTAATCTGTGTTCAAAAAGGATAACGTTTAGGTTATTTGGGGTCCAAACTTTTAAAGAGCGATTGCATAAGGAAATATAATTTATATATATATATGGAAAACTATACTGTATATCATTTTTTTTATTTACTTCTCAACTATACATTTATGCTGTGTTTTTGTGGAAATTTGGAGGTTGTTTACCTATTTACGGCACAATTACTTAACTAGGCCATAAATTGGCTCATGAAAAATTAATTTTAAAGAAAAAATCACTTAAATTACAATCTTAATTAAATCTAAATTGTTTTTGGACATTGCTCAATGTGTTAGGGATAGAATACTGCCATCTGCAGGTTTGTGGAAAAACTTTAGAAATTATAATTAAAGTGAGAAAGGGCAATGACCACATATCTCCAATAGAAGTCCATATAGGACCATTTAGGACTTTTTCACTTCATTTTTCTTGATGTGTGTGTGTGTGTGTGTGTGTGTGTGTGTGTGTGTGTGTGTGTGTGTGTGTGTGTGTGTGTGTGTGTGTGTGTGTGTGTGTGTGTGTGTGTGTGTGTGTGTGTGTGTGACATGGAAAGTTCGTTCCACTTTTTATTTATGCTCTAGGACCAGTTCTTGGTTTATATGTATACATTTTCCGATTTATAGTGGATTACTTTTATTTTTTTGACAAACAAAATGAAAAAAAGTCATTTTTTTAATTTTCCCATTCATTTTCAATGTAGGGTCATTTTGACATTTACACACCTTTGGAACAACCAAATCAAGCCCAGTTTTTTTTTTGTGCATGTTAAGATAGATTATTTAGGAAAAGTCACAGAGTTTCATGCCCCTGAAATGAAGGTAACACTTTTAAAAAATGAAGGAAAAGTCCAGTGGGGTCCCCTGGTACCCCAAACACCGATTAAGGGTTCACATGTGTTTTGATATTCATTATACTTTTATTATTAATATGTCATTTACCCATAAACTTGTCTTTAGGAATTCATAAATTATAGTGGCAAGAACCTTTAAGGGCGGTTTATATTAAGACAGGAGTATGCCTTAATCTACTTAATCATGTTTTAAAAACACAGATTAAGTACAGATTACTAACAAACAGATTTCCAGATTTCTTTTCTTTTATTCCAAAGCTGATGTGTGCAAATTTTTTTTGCTTGCATTAAAAAAATTGTCTATTGTTTTTGTTTTTTTATTGCAGTCTTTTCCATGCAATTTTAAGATTTTCTTGGTTCCATCCATTCGCGACCTCTGTCAGTTTGTTTTACCGTTTTTTCAAATTGCTAAGTCACTAAAAGTGGAATTTGAGGCTCACTCTGTGAAACCATTCACTCATGTACCCAATCTTAGTCTGTAAAAATACAAGGACATTATATGCTTTGCACTCAGTTTGCATTTGAAAAACAAACTTTTTGCAAAACTCTCTTGTGTTTCATTTGGGAAACACTGCCATTTAAATACCACATTAATTTACTGATGACCTACAGCCAATAATCATGTGGGAAAACACTTGTACATAAATTGATAACTTAAAAATCAAAACTCAGTTTTGAGAAAGAAAGAAATTATAAGTGGTGCTTGCCAAAGGCAAGGCATCACTATTGTTATTGTGTATACTTATTATTAGTGGTGCTTGCCAAAGGCAAGGCATCACTATTGTTATTGTGCATACTTATTATTAGTGGTGCTTTGCAAAGCAACACTATTGTTATTGTCCATACTTATTATTCTTATTAAGTTGGCTTGTGAGAGCCAACTTACTGAAATCCTATTTAAACTTATTATTATTAAGTTGGCTTGTGAAAGCCAACTTACTGAAATCCTATTTAAACTTATTATTAAGTTGGCTTGTGAGAGCCAACTTACTGAAATCCTATTTAAACTTATTATTATTATTATTCTTTTTATTACCACTAACATTTTTGACTCTAACTCCTCCTAGAGCTTTAACTCTACAAACTCCAAACTCGGCTCAGACACTCAGACTGTTCTGACTTAGTGTGCTATATCTTTTCTAACTGATCGGACTTAGGGTTTTCCTAAAAATGACGATCAAACTCGGAAAAAACTCCCATTGACTTAACATTGCGGAATGTTCAGATTTTCAAACTGGCCAACTGTCAAAAATTCAAATCTAAACTCCTTGAAGCCCTAGACTGAATCAAACTGCCATTCTATATACTATGAGCCATTGAGACTCATTTAAACTAATAAACTAATCTATCTATGACACTTTTCTATCTACACTTAAACTATTAAACTCATAATAAATTAATAAACTCTAAACTTGAACTCTTAGACTCATTTAAACTTATAAACTCTAAACTCATAAACTCGTACACTTATAAACTCATACACTTATAAACTCATGAACTCTTACTCATTTAAACTTATAAACTCTAAACTCATAAACTCGTACACTTATAAACTCATGAATTCATACACTTATGAACTCATGAATTCATAATCTTATGAACTCATACACTTATGAACTCATGAATTCATACACTTATGAACTCAAACTCATGAATGAATAAACTCTGAACTCTCACTCATTTAAACTTATAAACTCATAAACTCGTACACTTATAAACTCATGAATTCATAAACTTATGAACTCATGAAATCATAAACTCATAAACTCGTACACTTATAAACTCATGAATTCATACTTATGAACTCATGAATTCATAAACTTATGAACTCTTAAACTCATAAATGAATAAACTCTGAACTCTTACTCATTTAAACTTATAAACTCTAAACTCATAAACTCGTACACTTATAAACTCATACACTTATAAACTCATGAATTCATACACTTATGAACTCAACTCATAAATCAATAAACTCTGAACTCTTACTCATTTAAACTTATAAACTCGAAACTCATAAACTCGTACACTTATAAACTCATGAATTCATACTTATGAACTCATGAATTCATAAACTTATGAACTCTTAAACTCATAAATGAATAAACTCAGAACTCTTACTCATTTAAACTCTAAACTCATAAACTTATAAGCTCACTTATTCATACACTTACACTTAACTCAAACTCATAAATTAATAAACTCTGAACTCTTACTCATTTAAACTTATAAACTCTAAACTCATAAACTTATAAACTCGTGAATTCATACACTTATGAATTTTCATAAATTCATACACTTATGAACTTTTAAATTCATAAATAGTTCACCATAGCAACCACCCAGAACACCCTAGCAACACCATAGCAACCACCCAGAACACCCTAGCAACCACCCAATACCTTAAAACACCCTAGCAACACTATAGCGACCACCCAAAATAGCCTAGAACACCCTAACAATGCCATAGCAACCAACCAGCACACCCTAGCAACTGCCTAGCAACCACCCATAACACCCTGGCAACCACCTAAAATACCTTAAAACACCCTAGCAACCATCCTAAATAGCGTAGAACACCCTAGCAACCACCCAAAACACCCTACCAACCACCCAAAATAACTTAAAACACCCTAGCAACACCATAGCAACCACCCAAAATACCCTAGAACACCCTAGCAACCACCCAGAACACCCTAACAACCACCCAAAATACCTTAACACCCTAGCAACACCATAGCAACCACCCAAAATACCCTTGAACACCCTAACAACCACCTAAAATACCGTAAAACACCCTAGCAACACCATAGCAACCACCCAAAACACCCTAGAAAACCCTAGCAACTGCCTAGCAACCCCCAGAACACCCTAGCAACCACCCAGAACACCCTAGCAACCACCCAAAATACCTTAAATCACCCTAGCAACACCATAGCAACCACCCAAAATACCCTAGAACACCCTAGCAACCACCAGAACACCCTAGCAACTGCCTAGCAACTAAACAGAACACCCTAGCAACCACCCAAAATACCTTTAAACATCCTAGCAACACCATAGCAACCACCCAAAAAAGCCTAGAACACCATAGCAACTGCCAAGCAACAACCCAGAACACCCTACCAACCACCCAAAAGGTGTTAGAACACCCTAGCAACAACCCAGAACACCCTAGCAACTGCCTAGCAACCACCCAGAACACCCTGGCAACCACCCAAAATACCTTACAACACCCTAGCAACACCATAGCAACCACCCAGAACACCCTGGCAACCACCCAAAATACCTTACAACACCCTAGCAACACCATAGCAACCACCCAGAACACCCTAGCAACTAATATAAACTTCAAACTACTTTAAAATTCAAACTAATTTAAACTTCTAACTACTTTTAACTTTGAACTAATTTAGTTTAAAGTTAAAAGTAGTTAGAAGTTTAAATTAGTTTAAAGTTTAAATAAGTTTCAATTAAAGTTAAAAGTAGTTAGAAGTTTAAATTAGTTTAAAGTTTAAATAAGTTTCAATTAAACTTAACTACTTTTAACTTTAAACTAATTTAAACTTATTTAAAACTTTAAACTAATTTAAACTTCAAAGTTAAAAGTAGTTAGAAGTTTAATTTAAACTAATTTAAACTATAAACTAATTTCAACTTCAAACTAATTTACACTTTAAACTAATTTACATATTAAACTAATGTAAACTTCAAACTACTTTAAACTTCTTTAAACTTTCTGGTCCAAACTTTCACAAGCCAACTTAAAGTTTGTCTCGACGAACTTTTTCTAGTTAGTGGTGCTTGCCTATGGCAAAGCAACACTAGTGTTATTGTGCATACTTATTAGTGGTGCTTGCCTATGGCAAAGCAACACTAGTGTTATTGTGCATACTTATTATTCTTATTCTTCTTATTCTTCTTATTAGTGGTGCTTGCCTATGGCAAAGCAACACTATTGTTATCTCACATACTTATTATTCTTATTCTTCTTATTCTTATTCTTCTGGCCACTTTTTGACGCGCTACTCCTCCCGCAGTTTTTGTCACAGACCCACGAATGAGGCGTCAAAACGTGCGGCCTGTTCGGGAATGGTGTGCTATGACTTTTATAAGGGATCGGGGATACGATGTTCGCCCCAGGGGCGAAAAACCGGCCGAAAAATCCCATAGACTTAACATTGCGTCAAAATTTGACGAGTCGTAGCTCGGAACGAGGATGTCGCAGAAACGTGTAATTTACCACATTTGAAGAGGCTGACAGACTCTGTAAGAACATACCACACAATGGGGTAAAAGTTGCACCCCTGGGGGGCAGGAGCTGCCCAAAGTTTCCCCATTGACTTACTATGGTGTAGGTAAGAACCATACCTACACCATAGAAACCGCTTTTATATTGAACATAACTCTGGATCACAGTGTCGTAGAGACAAAGGGGCGGGCTCATTTTACTCAGACAACCAATCAGTCTCTCAGGATCATTGTGAAGCTATCAAGCCACGCCCTAGCAACCATTTAGAGCACCTTAACAACTCCCATAGACTTCCATTGAAAGAGATCGAAGGGATATCTCTGGACTGAATTGTCATAGAAACATGAGGGTGGTCTCGTTTGACTCGGGGCAGCAAACAGCCAATCATGAATCACCTCAACACTTCCTAGCCACGCCCTAGCAACCATTGTCGAGCACCTTAGCAACCAAAATCCAAAGAGGGATATCTTCCATTCTGAATGTCACAGAGGGATGGGAGTTGGTTTATATCATTCATACTGACAAGCAGCCTTTGGAGTTTCATGATTGGCAGCTGCCAAGCCACTCCCTAGCAACCAAACAGAGTACCCTAGCAACCATTTTGCAAGACCTATATCTCTGCATCAAAACATCGTATAGAGATGGGGGTTGGTTTATACATTCACATTGACTTTGGAGCTTCATGATTGGCAGTTGCCAAGCCACTCCCTAGCAACCAAACATAGTACCCTAGCAACCGTTTTGCAAGACCTATATCTCTGCATCAAAACATCGTATAGAGATGGGGGTTGGCTCTTTTTACTCATGCTAGCAAACAGGACTTGCTACATGCTAAACATGCTAGCAGTGAATAGCTACATGCTAATATTGATTTGCTAAGTGCTAAATCATGCCAATAAAATGCTACAAACTCAACAGTAACCATCTTTGACAACTACCAACCACCTAGTAACACCCAGAACACCATAGCAACCGCCTAGCAACACCCTAGCAACCACCCAGAACACCCTAGCAACCGCCTAGCAACACCCTAGCAACCACCCAGAATACCCTAGCAACCACCTAGCAACACCCTAGCAACCACTCAGAACACCCTAGCAACCGCCTAGCAACACCCTAGCAACCACCCAGAACACCCTAGCAACCGCCTAGCAACACCCTAGCAGCCACCCAGAATACCCTAGCAACCACCTAGCAACACCCTAGCAACCACTCAGAACACCCTAGCAACCGCCTAGCAACACCCTAGCAACCACCCAGAACACCCTAGCAACCGCCTAGCAACCACCCAAAACACCTTAGCAACCACCCAGAATACCCTAGCAACCGCATAGCAACACCATAGCAACCACCCAGAACACCCTAGCAACCGCCTAGCAACACCCTAGCAACCACCCAGAACACCCTAGCAACCGCCTAGGAACACCCTAGAAACCAACAAGAACACCCTAGCAACCACCCAGAACACCCTAGCAACCACCCAACACACCTTAGCAACCACCCAGAATACCCTAGCAACCGCATAGCAACACCATAGCAACCACCCTGAATACCCTAGCAACCGCCTAACAACCAACCAGAACACCCTAGCAACCGCCTAGCAACACCATAGCAACCACCCATAACACCCTAGCAACACCCTAGCAACCACCCAGAATACCTTAGCAACCACTCAGAATACCCTAGCAACACCATAGCAACCACCAATAAACCCCCAGCAACGCCCTAACAACCACCTAGAATACCCTAGCAACCGCCTAGCAACCACCAAGAACACCCTAGCAACCACCTAGCATCACCCTAGCAACCGCCTAGCAACACCACAGCAACCACCCAGAATACCCTAGCAACCGCCTAGCAACACCCTAGCAACCACCCAGAACACTCTAGCAACCGCCTAGCAACCACCCAGAATACCCTAGCAACCGCCTAGCAACACCATTGCAACCACCCAGAACACCATAGCAACCGCCTAGCAACACCCTAGCAACCACCCAGAATACCCTAGCAACCTCCTAGCAACACCATAGCAACTACCCTAGCAACACCCTAGCAACTGCCTAGCAACACCCTAGCAACCACCTAAAACACCCTAGCAACCGCCTAGCAACACCATAGCAACCACCCAGAATACCCTGGCAACCGCCTAGCAACGCCCTAGCAACCGAGTGGCGAGTTTTGCCACTGCAAGCACCACTTCACATTTTCTTCTGGAAATGTACATTCTAGTTAGTGGTGCTTGCCTATGGCAAAGCAACACTATTGTTATCTCACATACTTATTATTCTTATTCTTCTTATTCTTATTCTTCTGGCCACTTTTTGACGCGCTACTCCTCCCGCAGTTTTTGTCACAGACCCACGAATGAGGCGTCAAAACGTGCGGCCTGTTCGGGAATGGTGTGCTATGACTATCATAAGGGATCGGGGGTACGATGTTCGCCCCAGGGGCGAATAACCGGCCGAAAAATCCCATAGACTTAACATTGCGTCAAACTTTGACGAGTCGTAGCTCGGAACGAGGATGTCGCAGAAACGTGTAATTTACCACATTTGAAGAGGCTGACAGACTCTGTAAGAACATACCACACAATGGGGTAAAAGTTGCACCCCTGGGGGGCAGGAGCTGCCCAAAGTTTCCCCATTGATTTACTATGGTGTAGGACGGCCCATGAAATGGGCCGTCCTACACCATAGAAACCGCTTTTATATTGAACATAACTCTGGATCACAGTGTCGTAGAGACAAAGGGGCGGGCTCATTTTACTCAGACAACCAATCAGTCTCTCAGGATCATTGTGAAGCTATCAAGCCACGCCCTAGCAACCATTTAGAGCACCTTAGCAACAACTCCCATAGACTTCCATTGAAAGAGATTGAAGGGATATCTCTGGACTGAATTGTCATAGAAACATGAGGGTGGTCTCGTTTGACTCGGGGCAGCAAACAGCCAATCATGAATCACCTCAACACTTCCTAGCCACGCCCTAGCAACCATTGTCGAGCACCTTAGCAACCAAAATCCAAAGAGGGATATCTTCCATTCTGAATGTCACAGAGGCATGGGAGTTGGTTTATATCATTTATACTGACAAGCAGCCTTTGGAGTTTCATGATTGGCAGCTGCCAAGCCACTCCCTAGCAACCAAACAGAGTACCCTAGCAACCATTTTGCAAGACCTATATCTCTGCATCAAAACATCGTATAGAGATGGGGGTTGGTTTATACATTCACATTGACTTTGGAGCTTCATGATTGGCAGCTGCCAAGCCACTCCCTAGCAACCAAACATAGTACCCTAGCAACCGTTTTGCAAGACCTATATCTCTGCATCAAAACATCGTATAGAGATGGGGGTTGGCTCTTTTTACTCATGCTAGCAAACAGGACTTGCTACATGCTAAACATGCTAGCAGTGAATAGCTACATGCTAATATTGATTAGCTAAGTGCTAAATCATGCCAATAAAATGCTACAAACTCAACAGTAACCATCTTTGACAACTACCAACCACCTAGTAACACCATAGCAACCACCCAAATTACCCTAGCAACACCCTAGCAACCACCCAGAACACCCTAGCAACTGCCTAGCAACGCCCTAGCAACCACCCAGAACACCCTAGCAACCGCCTAGCAACCACCCAGGATACCCTAGCAACCGCCTAGCAACACCCTAGCAACCACTCAGAACACCCTAGCAACCACCTAGCAACACCCTAGCAACCACCCAAAACACCCTAGCAACCGCCTAGCAACACCCTGGCAACCATCCAGAATACCCTAGCAACCGCCTAGCAACACCCAGGCAACCACCCAGAACACCCTAGCAACCGCCTAGCAACGCCCTAGCAACCACCCAGAATACCCTAGCAACCGCCTAGCAACGCCCTAGCAACCACCCAGAATACCCTAGCAACCGCCTAGCAACACCATAGCAACCACCCAGAGCACCCTAGCAACCACCTAGCAACCACCCAGAACACCCTAGCAATGCCCTAGCAACCACCCAAAATACCCTAGCAACCAACCAGAACACCCTAGCAACCACCCAGAATACCCTAGAAACCACCCAAAACACCCTAGCAACCACTCAGAACACCTTAGCAATGCCCTAGCAACCACCTGAACAACATGAATAAGCCATATCTCAGCACCAGAACATAGTACAGACATGTTTGTTGCCTAGTATGCAATCATGTACCACACCCTAGCAACCGAGTGGCGAGTTTTGCCACTGCAAGCACCACTTCACATTTTCTTCTGGAAATGTACATTCTAGTTATTCTTATTCTTCTTATTATTATTCTTCTGGCCACTTTTTGACGCGCTACTCCTCCCGCAGTTTTTGTCACAGACCCATGAATGAGGTGTCAAAACGTGCGGCCTGTTCGGGAATGGTGTGCTATGACTTTTATAAGCGATCGGGGGTACGATGTTCGCCCCAGGGGCGAAAAACCGGCCGAAAAATCCCATAGACTAAACATTGCGTCAAACTTTGACGAGTCGTAGCTCGGAACGAGGATGTCGCAGAAACGTGTAATTTACCACATTTGAAGAGGCTGACAGGCTCTGTAAGAATATACCAGACAATGGGGTAAAAGTTGCACCCCTGGGGGGCAGGAGCTGCCCAAAGTTGCCCCATTGACTTACTATGGTGTAGGACGGCCCATGAAATGGGCCGTCCTACACCATAGAAACCGCTTTTATATTGAACATAACTCTGGATCACAGTGTCGTAGAGACAAAGGGGCGGGCTCATTTTACTCAGACGGCCAATCAGTCTCTCAGGATCATTGTGAAGCTATCTAGCCACGCCCTAGCAACCATTTAGAGCTCCTTAGCAACAAGTTCCATTGACTTCCATTGAAACAGATCAAAGGGATATCTCAGAATATAAGAGTCATAGAAACATGAGGGTGGGCTCGTTTGACTCGGGGCAGCAAACAGCCAATCCTGAATCACCTCAACACTTACTGGCCACGCCCTAGCAACCATTGTCGAGCACCTTAGCAACCAAAATCCAAACAGGGATATCTTCCATTCTGAATGTCACAGAGGCATGGGAGTTGGTTTATATCATTTATACTGACAAGCAGCCTTTGGAGTTTCATGATTGGCAGCTGCCAAGCCACTCCCTAGCAACCAAACAGAGTACCCTAGCAACCATTTTGCAAGACCTATATCTCTGCATCAAAACATCGTATAGAGATGGGGGTTGGTTTATACATTCACAATTGACTTTGGAGCTTCATGATTGGCAGCTGCCAAGCCACTCCCTAGCAACCAAACAGAGTACCCTAGCAACCGTTTTGCAAGACCAGTATCTCTGCATCAGAACATCGTATAGAGATGGGGGTTGGCTCTTTTGACTCATGCTAGCAAACAGGACTTGCTACATGCTACACATGCTAGCAGTAAATAGCTACATGCTAATAGTGATAAGGAAAGTGCTCAATCATGCCAAGTAAATGTAAAGAACTCCAATAGTAACCATCTGTGACAACTACCAACCACCTAGTAACACCATAGCAAACACCCAGATTACCCTAGCAACTGCCTAGCAACACCCTAGCAACCACCCAGAACACCCTAGCAACTGCCTAGCAACACCCTAGCAACCACCCAGAACACCCTAGCAACCTTCTAGCAACACCCTAGCAACCACCCAGAACACCCTAGCAGCAGCCTAGCAACCACCCACAATACCCTAGCAACACCATAGCAACCACCCAGAATACCCTAGCAACCGCCTAGCAACATCATAGCAACTACCCAGAACGCCCTAGCAACTGCCTAGCAACACTCTAGCAACCACCCTAAATACCCTAGCAACCGCCTAGCGACACCATAGCAACCACCCAGAACACCCTAGCAACCACCTAGCAACCACCTAGTAATACTTTAGCAACCATGCTAGCATCATGCTAGCAACATGCTAAACATACCCTAGCAACCATTTTGCAAGACCTACATCTCTATATCAGAACATCGTATAGAGATGGGGGTTGGTTTATATCATTCATACTGACAAGCAGCCTTTGGAGTTTCATCATTGGCAGCTGCCAAGCCACTCCCTAGCAACCAAACAGAGTACCCTAGCAACCATTTTGCAAGACCTACATCTCTGCATCAGAACATCGTATAGAGATGGGGGTTGGGTCTTTTGACTCATGCTAGCACACAGGACTTTCAACATGCTAAACATGCTAGCTGTGAATAGCTACATGCTAATATTTATTAGCTAAGTGCTAAATCATGCCATGAACATTATAAAACTCATATATAAACCAAATGTGAACACTACCAACCACCTAGTAACACCATAGCAACCATCCAGAATACCATAGCAACCACCTAAAACACCCTAGCAACCGCCTAGCAACACAATAGCAACCACCCAGAATACCCTGGCAACCGCCTAGCAACGCCCTAGCAACCGAGTGGCGAGTTTTGCCACTGCAAGCACCACTTCACATTTTCTTCTGGAAATGTACATTCTAGTTAGTGGTGCTTGCCTATGGCAAAGCAACACTATTGTTATCTCACATACTTATTATTCTTATTCTTCTTATTCTTATTCTTCTGGCCACTTTTTGACGCGCTACTCCTCCCGCAGTTTTTGTCACAGACCCACGAATGAGGCGTCAAAACGTGCGGCCTGTTCGGGAATGGTGTGCTATGACTTTTATAAGGGATCGGGGATACGATGTTCGCCCCAGGGGCGAAAAACCGGCCGAAAAATCCCATAGACTTAACATTGCGTCAAACTTTGACGAGTCGTAGCTCGGAACGAGGATGTCGCAGAAACGTGTAATTTACCACATTTGAAGAGGCTGACAGACTCTGTAAGAACATACCACACAATGGGGTAAAAGTTGCACCCCTGGGGGGCAGGAGCTGCCCAAAGTTTCCCCATTGACTTACTATGGTGTAGGTAAGAACCATACCTACACCATAGAAACCGCTTTTATATTGAACATAACTCTGGATCACAGTGTCGTAGAGACAAAGGGGCGGGCTCATTTTACTCAGACAACCAATCAGTCTCTCAGGATCATTGTGAAGCTATCAAGCCACGCCCTAGCAACCATTTAGAGCACCTTAGCAACAACTCCCATAGACTTCCATTGAAAGAGATCGAAGGGATATCTCTGGACTGAATTGTCATAGAAACATGAGGGTGGTCTCGTTTGACTCGGGGCAGCAAACAGCCAATCATGAATCACCTCAACACTTCCTAGCCACGCCCTAGCAACCATTGTCGAGCACCTTAGCAACCAAAATCCAAAGAGGGATATCTTCCATTCTGAATGTCACAGAGGCATGGGAGTTGGTTTATATCATTCATACTGACAAGCAGCCTTTGGAGTCTCATGATTGGCAGCTGCCAAGCCACTCCCTAGCAACCAAACAGAGTACCCTAGCAACCATTTTGCAAGACCTATATCTCTGCATCAAAACATCGTATAGAGATGGGGGTTGGTTTATACATTCACATTGACTTTGGAGCTTCATGATTGGCAGCTGCCAAGCCACTCCCTAGCAACCAAACATAGTACCCTATCAACCGTTTTGCAAGACCTATATCTCTGCATCAAAACATCGTATAGAGATGGGGGTTGGCTCTTTTTACTCATGCTAGCAAACAGGACTTGCTACATGCTAAACATGCTAGCAGTGAATAGCTACATGCTAATATTGATTAGCTAAGTGCTAAATCATGCCAATAAAATGCTACAAACTCAACAGTAACCATCTTTGACAACTACCAACCAACTAGTAACACCATAGCAACCACCCAAATTACCCTAGCAACACCCTAGCAACCACCCAGAACAACCTAGCAACTGCCTAGCAACGTTCTAGCAACCACCCAGAACACCCTAGCAACCGCCTAGCAACCACCCAGGATACCCTAGCAACCGCCAAGCAACCACCCAGGATACCCTAGCAACCGCCTAGCAACACCCTAGCAACCACTCAGAACACCCTAGCAACCACCTAGCAACACCCTAGCAACCACCCAAAACACCCTAGCAACCGCCTAGCAACACCCTGGCAACCATCCAGAATACCCTAGCAACCGCCTAGCAACACCCAGGCAACCACCCAGAACACCCTAGCAACCGCCTAGCAACGCCCTAGCAACCACCCAGAATACCCTAGCAACCGCCTAGCAACGCCCTAGCAACCACCCAGAATACCCTAGCAACCGCCTAGCAACACCATAGCAACCACCCAGAGCACCCTAGCAAACACCTAGCAACCACCCAGAACACCCTAGCAATGCCCTAGCAACCACCCAAAATACCCTAGCAACCAACCAGAACACCCTAGCAACCACCCAGAATACACTAGCAACCACCCAAAACACCCTAGCAACCACTCAGAACACCTTAGCAATGCCCTAGCAACCACCTGAACAACATGAATAAGCCATATCTCAGCACCAGAACATAGTACAGACATGTTTGTTGCCTAGTATGCAATCATGTACCACACCCTAGCAACCGAGTGGCGAGTTTTGCCACTGCAAGCACCACTTCACATTTTCTTCTGGAAATGTACATTCTAGTTCTTATTCTTATTCTTATTCTTATTCTTCTGGCCACTTTTTGACGCGCTACTCCTCCCGCAGTTTTTGTCACAGACCCATGAATGAGGTGTCAAAACGTGCGGCCTGTTCGGGAATGGTGTGCTATGACTTTTATAAGCGATCGGGGGTACGATGTTCGCCCCAGGGGCGAAAAACCGGCCGAAAAATCCCATAGACTAAACATTGCGTCAAACTTTGACGAGTCGTAGCTCGGAACGAGGATGTCGCAGAAACGTGTAATTTACCACATTTGAAGAGGCTGACAGGCTCTGTAAGAATATACCACACAATGGGGTAAAAGTTGCACCCCTGGGGGGCAGGAGCTGCCCAAAGTTGCCCCATTGACTTACTATGGTGTAGGACGGCCCATGAAATGGGCCGTCCTACACCATAGAAACCGCTTTTATATTGAACATAACTCTGGATCATAGTGTCGTAGAGACAAAGGGGCGGGCTCATTTTACTCAGACGGCCAATCAGTCTCTCAGGATCATTGTGAAGCTATCTAGCCACGCCCTAGCAACCATTTAGAGCTCCTTAGCAACAAGTTCCATAGACTTCCATTGAAACAGATCAAAGGGATATCTCAGGATATAAGTGTCATAGAAACATGAGGGTGGGCTCGTTTGACTCGGGCCAGCAAACAGCCAATCCTGAATCACCTCAACACTTACTGGCCACGCCCTAGCAACCATTGTCGAGCACCTTAGCAACCAAAATCCAAACAGGGATATCTTCCATTCTGAATGTCACAGAGGCATGGGAGTTGGTTTATATCATTTATACTGACAAGCAGCCTTTGGAGTTTCATGATTGGCAGCTGCCAGGCCACTCCCTAGCAACCAAACAGAGTACCCTAGCAACCATTTTGCAAGACCTATATCTCTGCATCAAAACATCGTATAGAGATGGGGGTTGGTTTATACATTCACATTGACTTTGGAGCTTCATGATTGGCAGCTGCAAAGCCACTCCCTAGCAACCAAACAGAGTACCCTAGCAACCGTTTTGCAAGACCTATATCTCTGTATCAGAACATCGTATAGAGATGGGGGTTGGCTCTTTTGACTCATGCTAGCAAACGGGACTTGCTACATCCTACACATGCTAGCAGTGAATAGCTACATGCTAAGTGCTAAATCATGCCAATAAAATGCTACAAACTCAACAGTAACCATATTTGACAACTACCAACCACCTAGTAACACCATAGCAACCACCCAGATTACCCTAGCAAAACCCTAGCAACCACCCAGAACACCCTAGCAACTGCCTAGCAACGCCCTAGCAACCACCCAGAACACCCTAACAACAGCCTAGCAACCACCCAGGATACCCTAGCAATGCCCTAGCAACCACTCAGATTACCCTAGCAACCACCTAGCAACGCCCTAGCAACCATCCAGAATACCCTAGCAACACCATAGCAACCACCCAGAACACCCTAGCAACACCCTAGCAACCACCCAGAACACCCTAGCAACCGCCTAGCAACACCATAGCAACCACCCAGAATACCCTAGCAACCGCCTAGCAACACCATAGCAACTACCCAGAACACCCTAGCAGCTGCCTAGCAACACCCTAGCAACCACCAGAACACCCTAGCAACCGCCTAGCAACACCATAGCAACCGCCCAGAATACCCTAGCAACCGCCTAGCAACACCCTAGCAACCACCCAGAACACTCTAGCAACCACCCAGAATACCCTAGCAACCGCCTAGCAACACCCTAGCAACCACCCAGAATACCATAGCAACCTCCTAGCAACACCATAGCAACTACCCTAGCAACACCCTAGCAACCACCCAGAACACCCTAGCAACCGCCTAGAAACACCATAGCAACCACCCAGAATACCCTGGCAACCGCCAAGCAACGCCCTAGCAACCAAGTGGCGAGTTTTGCCACTGCAAGCACCACTTCACATTTTCTTCTGGAAATGTACATTCTAGTTAGTGGTGCTTGCCAAAGGCAAGGCATCACTAGTGTTCTTCTCCATACTTATTAGTGGTGCTTGCCAAAGGCAAGGCATCACTAGTGTTCTCTTGCATACTTATTAGTGGTGCTTGCCAAAGGCAAGGCATCACTAGTGTTCTTCTGTATACTTATTATTATTATTAGTGGTGCTTGCCATAGGCAAAGCAACACTAGTGTTATTGTGCATACTTATTATTCTTATTAGTGGTGCTTGCCATAGGCAAAGCAACATTAGTGTTATTGTGCATACTTATTATTCTTATTAGTGGTGCTTGCCATAGGCAAAGCAACATTAGTGTTATTGTGCATACTTATTATTCTTATTAGTGGTGCTTGCCATAGGCAAAGCAACACTAGTGTTATTGTGCATACTTATTATTAGTGGTGCTTGCCATAGGCAAAGCAACACTAGTGTTATTGTGCATACTTATTATTCTTATTAGTGGTGCTTGCTGAAAGCAAGGCAACACTAGTGTTATTGTCCATACTTATTATTAGTGGTGCTTGCCAAAGGCAAGGCATCACTATTGTTATTGTGCATACTTATTATTAGTGTGAATGCTTTCAAGCATTCACACTATTGAAATCCAAATCTTTATTATTATTATTCCGTATTCTTCCGTGGTCGCTTTCAACTCCTCTCTACTTTGTGCTACAAAAACCATTCAAGTATCAAAATGTTCAGCTTTTCAAGGACATGTGTGCTATTATTTTTCTTTTTTATAACTTTTATACTTTTTAAATTATTAATCTTTTTGTGCATTTTTTTTTAACATGTAAGTCAATGGAGAATTCTTCAAATCCTGCTTTATGCTCCTTCTGCTTTCAAAGCCCACTACTTCTGCATACTTTCAGCTATTTTTGTCATTTCAACTTTAAAATGTTGAGAAATCTTTAAGCTATTAACGTTGTATTCAACTTTTTGAAATCTTTTATACTTTTTTCACAATCTCTACTTTAGTCTCATGAAGTTTTTCAAGCCGTTTCTCAGATTTTAATGGAAGCGCATGAGAGAGACTGTTCAGAGCTAGAGCACGTGATGTCATCTGCTAGAGTGAGCCAGCTTGAAAACTAATCGTAAAAAATAATTTTTAAATCGCTGGCCTGGCCACAATTTTAACTCTTCGGGCATGTAATTATACTTGAAACGTAGGTATTTTTGTTGTGCTTCCTCACGTGTGTTTAGTAAATCCCTCGGACTTACAGTTTTTCCTCTGTGTCCTTCCAAAGGACAAGAGTGACAGACAATCCTCCATTGGCAGCAATTATAAATTCAGGTCAAACTTTGGTCCGTAATGCTCTGGGGCCGTATTCACAAAGAATTTTAAGGCTAAAAGTAGCTCCTAACTTGCGAATTTAGTAGGAACTCCTAAAAATAATGGGCGTGTCACTCCTAACTTTAGGACTCCTAATTTTTTTCACTAAAAGTAATTCACGAAACATTTTAGCCCTAAAAGTAGCACCTAAGTCTGGGACAGCTTAAAAGAAGTCAAGAGGACTCCTAACTCACTAAGACCTATTCACAAAGGATTGTAGCGCATATCACCGCCTCGCAGTCGTCCGGGGTCTGCGACACAAGCGGGAATGCTGCATTGATCTGCAAACATATTCTCTCCCATGTCTCACGCTTTGTTTTACTTGATATCCCAGTGTCGAATTTCCCTTTTATTTTTTATTTTTTTTCAGCACCAACTGGGCCAGTTTTCCAGCACTAACTGATCCTGCGTCCAGTTGGGCTTTCTTTTCCGTTTTGGCGAGTTCATAATCCACCGTCATTCAACTATTACATTACTTCAATAGGAGCAACATTTCCTTGCTTTAAGTAGTCTATTTAGGCTATGGAAGCTTGTTTCCGCCACAGAATGAAAAATAAATAAGGTAATTGCGACTTTTTATCTCACAACTGGGACTTTATTTCTCACAATTCTGACTTCATATCTCGCAATTGTGAGATAAAAAGTCGCAATTATTTTAATTTATTTTTATTCAGTGGCGGAAACAAGCTTCTATACTAATAGGATGTCAATTAACCAAGCAAGTGTTAATGCAAGTGTCGTTTTTCATTATTAGGCAAGTGGCGCCGTGGCGGTTTCATTAGGGTATTAGGCTATCTTAATTTAATTTAATTGAATTCACCACTTTTCTCTCTCTCTCTGCCTTTTTAGAATTACACTTCACTGGGGCCTGCACAAGCATGTCATTATATATGCATTTCGATGACATTACTATTATTATTTTGTGTAGGACCCAGACATATTTAGATGTCGTAATTCCATGATTTGTTGTGTCTGTGTTATGTTCCGCTTGATGGCCCTGTCATCTAACAACCAATCACCGTGATCATTGCGAGGAAACTCGTGCATGAGAATTGACGTCATCCATAGCAACGAAGACTCACTCTTAGTTTAGGAGTTGCCATTTTTCCTTACTAAGAGTAGGTCTGAAAGGCGTTGTGAATAACTTTTTAGAGAAAACTCCTAGCTAAAATATTTTAATGGGATTTAGGAGTACTCCTAGTGGTAAAATAAAATTCTTTGGGAATACGGCCCCTGATCACTAGTTTTTCAACTTGCCAAAGTGGTCTCTTTTTTCAACTCCATCCACACAAAAAATACATCACATCGTTCACAAAGGCCTTGTCTCGCTCACGGTCAGGTCATTTCGCCGATACAACCTATAGTTTTGTCTCTAGGGAGGTTTGTTCGAGGCCAAGTATCAGCGATTTTGCCCTCTGTCTAAATAGGAAAGCTGATTGCACAGGTGAAGTTGATTAGCACAGATCAAAGGGGCACAGATCAAAGGGAGACACACATAATTGGTCCTGTGTTCTGATTGGTGCACAGTCACTGAGCTCTTTTCTGAAGGAACTTTACAGGTTTTTGTTGCATTTATGCTTCTGCTTCTCCTGTTCTCCCTCCCTCTTTCTTTCTCTTTGTAACTAATCTATCTTTCTTTCTTTCTTTCTTTCTACCTAATCCTTATTTCTTTCTTTCTACCTAATCTTTCTTTCTTTCTAACTAATCCATCTTTCTTTCTTTCTAACTAATCCTTCTTTCTTTTTCTTTCTTTCTTTCTTTCTTTCTTTCTTTCTTTCTTTCTTTCTCTCTTTCTTTCTTTCTTTCTTTCTACCTAATCTTTCTTTCTTTCTTTCTACCTAATCTTTCTTTCTTTCTAACTAATCCTTCTTTCTTTTTCTTTCTTTCTTTCTTTCTTTCTTTCTTTCTTTCTTTCTTTCTTTCCTTCTTTCTACCTAATCTTTCTTTCTTTCTACCTAATCTCCTTCTTTCTAACTAATCCATCTTTCTTTCTTTCTAACTAATACTTCTTTCTTTTTCTTTCTTTCTTTCTTTCTTTCTTTCTTTCTTTTTTTCTTTCTTTCTTTCTTTCTACCTAATCTTTCTTTCTTTGTAACTAATCCATATTTCTTTCTTTGTAACTAATCCATATTTCTTTCTTTGTAACTAATCCATATTTCTTTCTTTCTAACTAATCCTTCTTTCTTTTTTTTCTTTCTTTCTTTCTTTCTTTCTTTCTTTCTACCTAATCTTTCTTTCTTTCTTTCTACCTAATCTTTCTTTCTTTGTAACTAATCCATCTTTCTTTCTTTCTAACTAATCCATCTTTCTTTCTTTCTAACTAATCCTTCTTTCTCTTTCTTTCTTTCTTTCTTTCTTTCTTTCTTTGCATTTCAGTTAAGCATTTTAAGCATTCACACGCATGTTCCGCAGGAAATGCTCTGTTTCTAGTTATACTTATTATTCTGGACAAAGTTTGGCGCGTAACTCATCCCGCAAATTTTGTCACAGACCCCTGAGTGAGGCGTCAAATCGTGCGGCTCATTGAGGAGAGGTGTGCTATGACTTTTCTAAGCGATCGGGTGTACGATGTTCGCACAGCGGCCGAAAAAGCGGCCAAAAAAACCCCATTGACTTAACATTGCGGAATGTTCAGAATTTCAAATCCCAACCGACTTTTTCACACACACAGACACAAAGGGCCTGACACCCCTGCATTTCTCTCCCTCTCTCTCTCCCTCAGAGGATTTATATTATCAAGCAGCCAATAAGTAATGGTCTAAAAACTTCATAGCCTCTATCTTTTACTATGTTATAAAAAATACATGCTGACATCACAGACCCCTGAGAAAGGCGGCAAATCGTGCGGCTTATTGAGGAGAGGTGTGCTACATCTTTTCTAAGAGATCGGGGGTACGGTAATTGCCCCAGGGGCAAAAAAGCGCCCAAAAAAATCCCATAGACTTAACATTGCAACAAATTTTGACGAGTCATAGCTCAGAAATCAGATTTCACAGAAACGTGTGATTTGCCACATTTGAAGAGGCTGACAGGTTCTGTAAGAACATACCTCACAATGGGGTAAAAGTTGCACCCCTGGGGGTCAGGAGCTGCTCAAAGTTGCCCCATTGACTTACTATGGTGTAGGATGGCCCATGAAATGGGCCGTTCTACACATTGCATAGGGATTTTGTATTGAACATAGCTCTGGATCACAGTGTCATAGAGACAAGAGGACGGGCTCATTTTACTCAGATGACCAATCAGTCTCTCAGGATCATTGTGAAGCTATTAAGCCACGCCCTAGCAACCATTTAGAGCACCTTAGCAACAAGTTCCATAGAATTCTATTGAAAGAGATCAAAAGGATATCTCCGGATAGAAGTGTCATAGAAACACAAGGGTGGACTCGTTTGACTCGGGGCAGTAAACAACCAATAATGAATCACCTCAACACTACGTAGCCCCTCCCTAGCAACCATTGTCGAGCACCTTAGCAACTAAAATCTATAGAGGGATATCTTCCATTCTGAATGTCACAGAGGCATGGGAGTTGGTTTATATCATTCATACTGACAAGCAACCTTTGGACTTTGATGACTGGCAGCTGCCAAGCCATTCCCTAGCAACCAAACAGACTACCCTAGCAACCATTTTGCAAGACCTATATCTCTGCATCAGAACATCGTATAGAGATGTGGTTTGGCTCTTTTGACTCATGCTAGCAAACAGGGCTTCCAGCATGCTACACATGCTAGCTGTGAATAGCTACATGCTGATAGCGATTAGGTAAGTGCTAAATCATGCCAAGAAAGTGTTAAGAACTCCAATAGTAACCATCTGTGACAACTACCAACCACCTAGTAACACCATAGAAACAACACAGAATACCCTAGCAACCACCTAGCAACCACCAAGAACACCCTAGCAACCGCCTAACAACGCCCTAGCAACCACCCAGAATACCCTAGCAACCACCTAGCAACATCCTAGCAACCACCCAGAATACCCTAGCAACCGCCTAGCAACACCATAGCAACCACCCAGAATACCCTAGCAACCGCCTAGCAACCACCCAGAACACCCTAGCAACCGCCTAGCAACGCCCTAGCAACCACCCAGAATGCTCTAGCAACCGCCTAGCAACCACCCAGAATACCCTAGCAACCGCCTAGCAACACCATAGCAACCACCCAGAACACCCTAGCAACCACCCAGATCACCCTAGCAATGCCCTAGCAACCACCCAAAATACCCTAGCAACCAACCAGAACACCCTAGCAACCACCCAGAATACCCCTAGCAACCACCCAAAACACCCTAGCAACCACTCAGAACACCTTAGCAACGCCCTAGCAACCACCTGAACAACATGAATAAGCCATATCTCAGCACCAGAACATAGTACAGACATGTTTGTTGGCTCGTATGCAATCATGTACCACACCCTAGCAACCGAGTGGCGAGTTTTGCCACTGCAAGCACCACTTCACATTTTCTTCTGGAAATGTACATTCTAGTTCTTATTCTTCTGGCCACATTTTGACGCGCTACTCCTCCCGCAGTTTTTGTCAAAGACCCATGAATGAGGTGTCAAAACATGCGGCCTGTTCGGGAATGGTGTGCTATGACTTTCATAAGGGATCGGGGGTACGATGTTCGCCCCAGGGGCGAAAAACCGGCCGAAAAATCCCATAGACTTAACATTGCGTCAAACTTTGACGAGTCGTAGCTCGGAACGAGGATGTCGCAGAAACGTGTAATTTACCACATTTGAAGAGGCTGACAGGCTCTGTAAGAACATACCACACAATGGGGTAAAAGTTGCATTTTCTTCTGGAAATGTACATTCTAGTTATTATTATTCTTCTTGCAGGTAAAATGTACAACTCTAACTCCTCCTAGAGCTTTAACTCTACATACTCCAAACTCGGCTCAGACACTCAAACTGTTCTGACTCGGTGTGCTATATCTTTTCTAACTGATCGGACTTACGGTTTTCCTAAAAATGACGTTCAAAACTCGGAAAAATTTTTTTGAAATTCCCATTGACTTTACATTGCGGAATGTTCAGATTTTCAGACTGGCCAACTGTCAAAAATTCAAATCTAAACTCCTTGAAGCCCTAGACTGAATCAAACTGCCATTCTATATACAATATGAGCCATTGAGACTCATTTAAACTCATAAACTCATCTATCTATGACACTTATCCATCTATCTACCCTTTCTTTCTCTCTCTTTTTCTTTCTCTCTTTCTTTCTTTCTTACTAATCTTTCTATCATCTAACTATTTCTATCTATCATCTGACTATTTTATCCATCTATCTATCTATCTATCTAATAATCTATATTTCTTTCTAACTAATCTTTCTTCCTTTCTTTCTAACTAATCTTTCTTTCTTTCTAACAAATCTCTTTCATTCTTTCAAACTAATCTCTTTCTTTCTTTCTTTCTTTCTTTCTTTCTTTCTAACTAATCTTTCTTTCTTTCTTTCTTTCTTTCTACCTAATCTTTCTTTCTAACCTCTCTATCTTACTTTCTAACTAATCTGTATTTATTTCTAAATAATCTTTCATACTTTCTAACTATTCTTTCAGTAGTAACTATTCTACACTACCTGTCAAAATGATTGATTGACAGGTGGGCGTGGCTATCATTTGATCTTCCCCCGCCCCTTCTGGTTCCTCCCCTTCCTGTCCCCCCCTTGCCCCGCCCCTTCCGCCCCCGCCCCCCCCTTCATGTTACCTTTAACCTAGTTCCGCCCCTTCCGGTTACCTTTGATCTAGTTTCCGCCCCTTCCGGTTACACTTTCTGTCAAAATGATGGATGGTTACCTTTGACCTAGTTCCGCCCCTTGCGGTTACAGCTTCTGTCAAAATGATGGATGGTGACAGTTAGTTTGATCGTTTGAAGTTCATTTGATCAAGAAAAGGGAGGTATTGGGCTCTGATGTTAACATAAGCTTTGATGTTACAGTTACAAAGTGATGTGACAGTTAGTTTGATCAAGCAAAAAGTGTGACAGTTAGATTGAGATGTATTGGCTTTGACGGTGACAGTTAGTTTGATTGTTTGAAGTTGGTGTTTAGTCACCGCCCCTGCATTCCTGAGCAGCAGCATGTATAAATGGGTCAGCCGTGTTCTACAAAAACTAGAAAAAAAAACATGAGCTACACAAGCATGGACAGTTTATCCTTTATTATTATTATTATAGACCCGGAGACACCGCGGACTATGTCAGCTACTACCAAAATCAGGCGGGCGGGGGTTTACCAGGCTATGCCGGGGGAGGGGTTATGTACGGTGCGGGGTTAGGGGGTCTTTTCAGAGGTCTGTTCAGGATGGCAGTACCCCTGTTAAAAAGAGGATTTAGCATCGCAAAACCCCACCTAAAGTCAGCCGCTAAAAATATAGTATCCGACGTCGTCTCAAACGTATTGACACGCTCGCATAATGCTAAAGCTCAAGACGGATCCGGTCTGATGGTCATGGCCCGTAAAAGAATGACTAAACCACCCGGTGTGAGGAGGCGGGGTCAATGGGTAGCGAAGAAGAAGAAGAAAACAACGAGTGCATCAAACAAGCGCTCACTCGTACGTAGAAAGCGTAAGAAGCCTGTTAGTCGAAACGCGTCGGTCAAGAGAACCGTGAAAACCATATTCTATCATGTCGTTACTGCATCAGATGTCGGGAGAATGCATCAAGTCCGAGTTGGACTTATTTACGGTCCCGCTGACGCAGACCATGATTGAGAAAAGCAGTTATTTAGAAATAACCCCATTATCAGCCATTTCCGACTCAGCTCCGATTGAGTTTTTTATCGCCGGCAACGGCGATGATTACATGGATCTCAATAACACGATGCTCTATCTAAGGGCGAAAATCACGAGGCCGAATGGTGAAGAAATCGTGGCCCCTGTTAAGGTAGGGCTGATTAATTATCCGGCTGCAACAATGTTTTCCCAAGTCGATGTGACGCTGGGCGATCGCCTAATATCTCAAAGTTCGAGTACTTACCCGTATCGCTGCATTCTGGAAAGTCTGATCAACTACGGTAAAGATACGCTGGAATCTACTTTCGCCGCCGGGCTGTTTCATAAAGACACGGCCGGTTACATGGATGTGAACGACCCTGCTGGTCGTAACGCGGGGTTGACAAAGAGATTGGGTTACACCGCCGAAAGCAAGGAGGTGGAGCTACTTGCCCCCATACACAGCGATATATTCTTCCAGGGGAAACTGATGATCAATGGAATTGACATCAAGATACGCTTTATTCGAGCAAAAGATGAATTCTGTCTGATGAGGTCCGACGACGTGGCTTACAAATTACATATAACGGTGGCGTCCCTATTTGTCAAGAAATCTCTGTATCACCGTCGGTGAGACTGGCTCACGCCCAGGCGCTTCTCTCGACAACGGCCAAGTACCCCGTCGATAGGGTCTGTCTAAAATCCTTCTCCATACCCGCTGGCTCTCGTGTTTCGAATCAAGAAAATCTATTTTTAGGAAGGTTGCCAAAGTCTATCGTCATAGCTATGGTCGACAACGACGCATTCACCGGCTCCTACACTAAAAATCCATTTGCGTTCAAACATTACGATCTGGAATTCCTAGCCGTCTACGTAGATGGGCAACAATACCCCTCGAAGCCTCTACAACCTAATTTCGAAGATGGTTTGGCAGTACGCGAATTTTATCAGTTGGCTATGACGACAGGGAGACACCTTAAAGACCAGCCGCTCTGTATCGGCAGGAATGATTTCCTGAACAGATACACAATTTACGCATTTAACCTGACCCCGGATGAAGAGTGCGGTCAGCACGTATCCCTCGTCAAGTCCGGGAATATCAGAGTCGAAGCGCGTTTCAGACAGCCATTGCCGAATACCATTAATTTGATAATTTACTCCGTTTTCGACAGCATCCTTGAAGTGTCTAACCGCAGACAGGTACTGATCGACTACTATTGAGAGATGAACACCCTACAACTCACCGCCATCATGGATAAAATCACATGCAGGACTAATTTTCTCGGCGTTCTACCGAGCGATCAACTACCCAAAAAACCCTTGTGGATCTTACCGTCGATGGGTATCATTAACACTGACCCCGCCAGGCTACCCGGCCAGCATTGGATCGCCATTTATTTACCCCAAGAGGGACCGGCTTGTTTTTTCGACAGCTTCGGCAATCCACCCGACAGCCCACGCTTCCCCATCAGCATTAATAACTTTCTATCTGCCAACGACGTTGATGTATTATATTCTGACAGACGCCTCCAGGATTATTCATCGGATACCTGCGGACAGCACTGTCTGTTTTTTCTATATCATTTAGCCAGAGGTTACGACTTTAACCATGTGATGAAACTATACACCAATGATTACATCAAAATTGATAAAATGGTCTCCCTCTTTGTGAAGAGATTAAGACCGTATGTTTGTAATGATAAAATGTTATACTGCGTTCACTGTGTGCAGACATGTTTGACCTATAAATAAAAAAGCTTAAAACCATTTATATTTTTTGTCGTCTTTTATTTAATCATAAGATACAATTCGTTAAAATTCCAGCCATGCTCTTCGATTAATTGCCGGTGACTTAAACACCGCGTCTTCGGACTCGGGTCGTGAATATCTTTTTGCTTTTTTAGGAGGTCTAACACGAGGTGTGTCGGGTTTGCTCTTTAGAGAGTTAATCGTACGTCTGACCTGCTGATTTGACACTGTAGAAAAAGGGATGTTTAATTCGGCAAAAGCCTGAAGAAACTCCATCCATCCTAGAGGTCTCCGGTCATCGCGAATCTTTTGCGAGGCCGTCACATTTTTTTAACAAATCAAGCATGTGTGAGCCCTGTATGGGCTTACCCCTAAACTCAAACTCGCCCGATTCGTTCCAGGCGCAGAGTCCTTTAGCTTTAGACATCTTGTCTAATATGTATTTGGTGTTTTTCACACTTCTCGAAGGCACATTCTTCAGAACTTCATCCACCACTTTCACCCCACCACCACCATCATCAATGTCTTCAACGACGGGAGCAGCAGCAGCTGGTTGTTCATCTTTAGGCTCAGTATTGGGTAACGAAAGCGTTAAAACACTGTTCACACGATCCCCTTGTCTAACGATGGTCAAAAACCTGGTCAGGGTATTTGAGTAAAGCTTGGCTTTTTCGTACGGATTCAAATCGACACGGTGTAAAATGTTTCTTATGGCATCATCCAAATCGTTTTCCAAACTTTGTTGAATGCTCTCACGAACATTTTCACTCTTGATCTTATCCAGTTGATGCTGTGGGACTAAATACATCTTCTCGGCGTACTCCATCCTAACGGTTGGCTATCAAGTTCGACAGAAATGGCAGAGCTATATTTAGGAGGGGTAGAAGAAACCCCCCCTTCTGGTTGAAGACTCGTTTCTTGGCCGCTAGACCAATTTTTTTATTAGCCACAAATCTGATTTCAGTTTTTCTCCTTTTCAGTTTTTGGTACTGTTGTAAAGTGACCGGGATCGTACCGTAGAGGATGTTAAGCGCCACTTCACACAACGCTAAAATGAATTCGTCGGACGCCGATTGTAAAATAAGACGTCGTTGTTTAGGAGACGCTTTATGTAGCAGTTTCAACACCGGCAGATGTTTACAAAGTCTGGCGGACATGACGATTTATCACGTTCTTCTTTTTTTTGGAATATAAACCACTTGACGGTCGGAAAGCAATCCTGTTCTGAGACGGTACTGTTCCGGAGTTTTAGCTTTATAGTCTATCATTAGGTAGCCGAAAGGTTGGTTAACCGCATCCTGATAACACTCCATAAAGTATTTTGTGTTCCCCGGGTACATTTGACGTGCTAGCAGCGCTACTTGGTTGACGTCCCGAGGATTTTTAAACAGAATCATGTAATTGGCGTTTAAGCTGATGGTTCGGCTGGACTTGCCCTGCACAAATAAATTTTGCACTATATAGAAGGCGCTGACGTTTCTGTGATGGACGTACTACGTAAAAACGCGCTGGAGTTCCAGGCTGGTGCTAGCTTGCTGCATCAAATCATCCACGTTGAGAAGATTTGCTTTATGAACGGGTAGTAAATCATCGTCATTCAGACTCTCGGGTATTCCTTGTACAAATTTAATGTTATAAAATTTCAGTACATCATCGTACAAAGGTTGCCAGCAATCATACAACCATACAATGTTTTCAATTTTCTTTGAAATTATATTCAAACCTTTCTCCAACAAAAGTTTAACAAAATAAGACTTTCCAGAATTGGACGGTCCGCTTATAACACAACTAAATGGATGTTGAAGTCTGAAATCAAAATCAGAAACATCCAGCGATCCTCTGTGCATCATCTGATCAGTAGCCATAAGGAACTGTGGTGAAATCGGGCAAAAGCCTGCGTTTATTATACACCACCTTAAACTTTTTAACGACTGATTTGTTGTGCAATGTGAGAGACTTTTTATTCCTCACTATGTTTTCCGTGTGAGCCAGGATGTATCTGGTACTGTCGTCCGACAGCACATACCCGTCAACCAGACCAATCAGGGATTCCAGGCAGATGGCTCGGGAATTCTTGGCATTCAACGTGACCCCCTTAGCTTTCATGCACACTTTACCTTTGGCCGTCCGATACCCGTAAGACTTAGGGCCGCTAGAGCAAAATTCTCTTATGAAATACTCGTCTAGCTCACTCGTCAGCTCTCCCAAATGGTCCCCTAGAGGGGGCTCCCAGTCTCCGTCCCTAGACACGAAGACGACTGAATCCGTATCGGAGTACAAAAGTCGGTCGCCGAGTCTGTCCATCAATTTGTACAATTCCAGTCTGGCATGCCCCGTTGTAAACGCCCCTATAAACACGTTAACGTCACGCGTCTTACAAACATCGTCTTTGGCCGGCTTATGCTGGACGAGAGCTACGTCGTCTGAGATGAATGTGAAATACGTCAGCGTGTCGATATTGCCAAAAACGATTCTGGTGAACCAGGATCATTTGACGCAAGTTCTCTCTTAACGAGAACCTTCCCCAAAGCGAATTCAGAATTAGCTTCGTGATCGCCCTCTGGGAGAAGTTGTACTTGATCTTTTCAGGGTCGAGTTGAATCCCCTCTTTTTCAAAATACTCGCGAATGTAAGTCTCTTTCTCGGCGTCCGTGACGGTTGTTGTTTCAAACGCAAAAACGTTTTCACGTAACCGGCAAACAACGTGTCTGACCGTTGTGGAAAATGCCAAACCTCGTCTATCTTGACCACCACATAACCCTTCTCGACGGCTTTTAAAAGCTCGATGCTAACCCAGGTCCCCGAGAGAGATCTTTCCTGATCCGTGTGACTGCAGCTCGTGGTCTGGTTTTCCTCATGAGCGCAGGTTCTACATAACGGGAACATGAGTTTTCCACCGCATCTGTAAGGGAGAACTGGGTGCAGTTATTTGCGGGGAGGGAGCACAGTCGCTTTGATAAGTCCGTAATAATTTTCAATGGGTTCAAAATCTTTGAAAATGATTTGTGGATGTTCAATTGGATAGGTTTTCGTAGCCTGGCAAAAGGGGTAGAGACTGGTGAAATCGAGGTACTTTATTTTCTCACCATCGGTCACCTTGTGATAGAGTTTATAAGCGTTAGTTCGACCTCTGAAGAGAGCGTCTCTGGGTTTCAGTCTCTCTGGGACAGAGTAATTGCTCATGAATTCTATCACAGAGGGGTCGGTCTTTTTCATGTTGTTCCATTCGCATTCCCAAAGGACTTCGATTTGCAAACCGTACGCGTTCCGCACAATTTCAACCTTATCGTCAAACTGTCTCCTGAGAACTCCATAGGGTACTCCTGACAAGGGGTGCATCTGATGGGGTTCAAAGCGACAGCAGTGTCCATGGAAGATGCAACCAGCGTATTCTAAACCATGTCTGACACCGTCCTTCTCATAGTAGCCGTCTAAAAAGTACTTAGCGAAGGATACTTCGCCGTGGTTTACAGCGTGGTGCATGTCAACGTTTCGTGTCTTTTTGACAAACTCGAGCCATTCAATTGAACCGCTCGAATAGGTCTTGCTCTGCTGCACGTACGCTTTGTTATGCGTGAGAGCCAGCGTATTTTTCTCGAGGTAATGGGTTTTGAACACGCCCATTGCGCAGCTTGCTATGGTCACGAAGGAAAAAGGGTCTAATTTTCCACATTCGATGAACGACTTCCGATATTTCATACATCCTTCACGTAATAAGACCACGTCGTTAACGCCGTACTCGTACAGTTCTTTCTTGAAGTCAAACCACTTGCCCTCAACTGTGGTGTACCACTCATCGAACTTTTGCTGATCTTTGTCCCACATGTTGTCGTAGTTGTAAAACTTTTTGTCCGGGTACGGTCCGAAATAGTTCTTATTTTCGACCGTGTTGAACAGATGGGGGAAGTAGCCTTTTTCAGTCGTCGTTAAGTCTAACGCTGCAGGCATTTTCGAAAGAGCGAAAGGAAAAAATGAAAAACTATCGATATATCGTTGCGCAAGCGATTCGTCGTACATGTACATTAATTTACAACCCTGTAATATGACCTCAATCGGCAACCCAGCCTGGCAGAAATACTCCAGGATTAGAAAAGAGTCAAATCTGGAGGCGTAATGGGCTATGAAGCAGTAGCCTTCATATCGAGGTTGTCTGAAGCGGTTGATTAGCTTAGCAATACATTGCGTACCGCGAGCGACAAATTTCTTTCCCTTGAACGTGATTGCGCAAACAAAATTTGCCACGTGCTTACCGTTTTCATAACGCGTTTCAAAATCGTAGAAGATGTATTTCTCGCAAAATTCCTTAGGTGCTAGGGGCTGAATGAAGCATCGGTGTGACCCCTCATCCGGTAAAATTTCGCGACAATGGACGCATTTGTCCGGGGCGCATATGTGTTGGTTTTTCTTGGTCCCCGGTTTAACTGTGTAACGTCTGTTACATAGTTTGCAGTATTTTATTACATCACAGGCCGGATTTTCATGACCGGGAGCTGAATTTTTTTTATGCATTTCGAAGCAATAGCTCGATTTACAGTACCGCAAAAAATCAGAACAGTGGACGGTTCGTTTAGGGAATCTGTAACATTCTGCATCGAAACATACGTTGCAAACATGCTTACAGCGATGGTCTCTGTGACGTGTGTAACTTTTATAGCAAAATTCACACACGTATGGTGAACCGATGAACGTGGGCAAATTCAAAATCATGTAGTAATGGTCGTTGTCCAGATAGAGGAACACCGTTTTGGGGTGAGGCTCATCGTTATTTTTGTACGTTTCTAAGACCGAGGCATTAGATCTGTGAAATACCACAATTTTAATGTCTAGTGCACGTTCAAACGAGGCTATGACGCTAAATGCGATTGGATCTTGGATTGAGAAGCCCGCGATGTTTTGGATAGCGGCCGCCAGTTTTTCTAACTCGCTCTCGGGGTGTTGAGGGTATGAAAACGGGCGAGACAAATGGAGAAACACAACTTATTTGATATATTTACGGGGCAAAATAAACTCGTCTTTTTTCTTTTGATCACCTCATCAACGGCAAGATCTGTAAGTTTACGACGCCCCCCACCTTGTCTGTTCAAGACGACGGACGCGTCTTCTTCTACGGAAGTGTCCGATAATAACCCGTCTTCGCTCTGGAGGACTTTTTCAATTTGATCGTAAAGCAAATCGGCGTCGTAATTATTGCCCAGTGTTAAAACGGCGCTGATGGGTGTTTGTAGACTGGGAGTCGACACGGTCATATTAATGATGGGGGCATTACCCCCAATATCTCTAGCGAAGGTAACAATCTCGCTCAGCGTGTCGTGCAAGTAGGTGTTATAAACGGTTAAATCTGGAGAGTTAATCACTCGCAGATTCATGGATCTTCTCAACGAGACACTATTGAAACGAGGTCGTGGTATAACGTGATATCCGTTAACGTACCCACCTTGACGGATCAGCGCATCAATGTCAGGAGGACTTAATCGATCGTCGCGTGAAGTATCAACATTACCTGCTGCGGATATGGATGGTTGTGAATTATCATTAGCGGGAGGCTCTGTGTTGTCGTGGTCAGGATCTGTGGGTGCATCAGCGGTGCTAGATGTGGAGTAGAGCCCGACCGATATATCGGCGGGCCGATATTATCGGCCGATTTTAGGCATTTTCCTAACTATCGTTATCGGCATTTATAATGGCCGATAAATGAATATTTTAAAAAATGCGGGTACGGTGATTCATGTAAGGGTGGCGCTGCCAATAAAGCACCTAAAAGCTGTCACAAGAACTGGCAAAAATAATGATTATGAATACAACAAATATAGCAAGGAGACATTTTAATTGTTTATTGATAAACAAGTGTTTTCAGTCAGTGTCAGCCAAAGATGAAGTTAACGATGCTGACTCGCGATCTTCAGTGAGCGCGCGCCAGAGAGAAATGCACATTTCATACGATTACATGAGTCTGTCTGTCTTTCGTTTTGAATTGTTCTGTTTAAAAGTAGACATTTCAATATAGATATATTTCAATTCTCAGGTCTATACGCTGAGTTTCGGTTCATGAGACGAGCTCCAGTTCACCCGCAGGCGCTTCCGTGTCGAGATTATCTATCGTCTGCTAAATTTACTTCTTATAAATTAAATCCAGGCAAATGGCTGATGAAACATTGATTAAAATTAAGATACAATTAATACAAAACGAAATTCACTTTGAAACGAAAGGTTTTGTACTTTCTGTTTGATGTCTATGTGAAAGTTTCAAAGCATTAGTGCCGCTTTCAGAGCGCTCACGTCCGTAGTGCTGAACTGTCGCGTCTGTAACATTGTTTTTTCCTCATAAATGCAAACATGAAAAATAAAATAAAATAAAATAAAATGAATATTTTATGTAGCCTGTGGAGACTGAGAGCCAACCCTTCTTCATCCGGTGGGTAGTAGCCTACTTGTGATTTGCGCAGTGTAATTCACAGAATTGATTTCTCTGCTACAAGCCTCTGTCACGTATTGTGTGAGCTTGTGACTATTGCAAGCGCGCAGCTGAGAAGTCCTGATTATATTGTCTGCTATATTTAGGCCTTCTTCTTATTTATTAAGGCAATTGGTTGATGAAACATTGATTAAAATGCGTGGCGCGAGCGATCTCCGACAGTAAACTGATTCTGCTTTGTCTAGGGTAAACAGCTGTTGCGACGCGAGCAGTAACGGCCGCGTCCGGTGTAGACACAGTGTTAAAGCTCATTCTGCCTGATAACGCTACGTTACAACATCAAGCAATATTCCAAAAATGTATATAATTATAACACTTTATATAGGGCCATTTTGCATTAAGAGTAGCCTAGTTTCACGTTTAGTACATTTTGCTTACTAATTATTTAAAATAGTATAAAAGTACTGTACATATGTAATTAAAAACGTTTTCATCATTATGATATTATTCATTTTACTTTAGTAAAAAGATCTGAGTTCTTCCTCCTCTGGTAGAGATTAGAGGAATTAAGAGTAAAAATAGAAGATAATAAGGTTTTGTCAGTGACACTTTTTATATATTTATTGTTACAAGTTATGACTAAATTAAAAGACAAACTCGTCGTTAGTGAAGATTATGCAACAGTATTTAGAATATAATATAATATAATATAACATGCAATGCAAACTAGTTTGGTTACAGCTCAGCTGTATAATTCTCATTCTATCATTCCCCCTGCCTCCATTACATATCTGTGTCACACAAGTGTTTGATTACCACATTTGAGTGATCATTGCAAAACGTGTTTATAAAATATATTTATTCTGTTTATAGCTACTGTGTAAAGTACCCATCAAAAGTTTGTACACACCAATAGGAAAGTGTCCAAACTTTTGACTGGTATACTGTACTATAATACACATAAATAATATTGCTACTGTATTATAAAATACACATAAATAATATCGGCCGATATATCGGTATCGGGCTTTTTTTTACTCCCTAATATCGGTATCGGCATCGGCCCCCAAAAATCCATATCGGTCGGGCTCTAATGTGGAGGGTGGGTTATTTTAATCACCGCCGCATTGAACAACAGGATCATTGTCTACGCTTAGCACATGATCGAACAAATTCATATTTGGATTTACGGCTAATTCAAAAAGATCCAAATTAGACGAGTGTTGTGAAGATTCTAGATTAAACAAATACTGGTCTAAAGAATCTGTATACGTTAATAGCTCGTCAGGCAGCATACTTAGCATTTCAATCTCGTCCGGTGACAGTTCTGCGGGACATTGGCCTGGTTGGAAAGCGCCTGCACAAAAGCATTTTGAACCATCCATTTTAAGATTTCAGACCAAAACATAGAATATAAAATCACAGAGTATATGTAAAAACCATAGATGAAATATTACAAAATCAACATGAAAAACATAGAGTATATGGAAAAATCAAAGCATGCATAAAATCATAGAGTACATGTAAAAAGTAAAAATGAAATATTACAAAATCATAGAGTATGCTAGATGGTAGCTAAAGAAAATGACTACAACCGTAAAAGTTTAATGGGGTACAAGGATTACTCTGCAAATGAAATATTACAAAATCATAGAGTATACTAGATGATAGCTAAAGAAAATGACTACAACCGTAAAAGTTTAATGGGGTACAAGGATTACTCAGCTGTTTCATATAGGATGGTGAGAATGAGATGACGGATCGAAAGCATATGCTCACGGTGGTATTCGGTGTACATGCGACCGATTGTATCAAAATCCTCACAGATGACTGCCTGCATACTTTGGTTACGTCTGAATATTTCATCGGCCAAATTTTGAATAAAGCGATCCTGTGTGTCAATCGACTATGTGTCTCGAGCTGAGAGGCCCGAAGCTCACAGCGCAATGCGTCTAATCTGCTATGCGTTTCGTTTGGTCTCTCACTGTGCAGTGCATTCAATTTGGTGATTATAGCATCTTGTACATCGCGTAGTTCGATGTATTGGTTATTTCTATCAACCTGTGTGTCACGAAACTCTTCCACTAATGTCTCTATTGCATTAATGAGCCTAGAGGTCAGAGAACTATCGTTGAGTGGTTCATCAGTTGGGTGATGCGCAGCTGGCTCTTCTTCCGGCGGTGAGAGAAAAGGATATGCTGATTGACCAGCGTTTGTGGTTGTCACCTCAGCTTGCTCGCTTGTCCAAGAACTCTGATCCCAAGCGATGCGTTGAGGTGTATTCCAACCAGTCATGGTGTCAGGGCTTCTACCGGACCCAGCTGTGTAGAAATATAACTCGAAAATCTTAATGATATGAATCAATTTGAGTTTAAATACAAAATAATGTAGATAGTCTTACCATAAAGAAATACACTGTCAAGACTCGCCTCAGCACTGTTCGGTGGAGTCGGACAAAAAGTTTTCCTGTCAGGACTGCTTTCAGGACTGATCGCCGGGACAAAATGGGTTGTTTTTCTCTCAGGACTGATCGGTGAGGTAGAACGATCCGTTTTTCTAGTCTTCTTTCTCAAAGACTCTACGCTTGGTCCGGGGCGCTGGTCTAAAGCTGAGTCGGTAAGGGCTATTTGATCCTCAGCACGGGCCGAAGTGGGGTCAGTCGCCTCTGCTACTTCAGCACTGGTGAGGTCTTCATTCTCTTCTTGAGTGTGATCTGTCAGGGGAAAGCCGGGTTGCGTAATAAAATATATGAAATCTAAAATAAATAAATTAGGTTTCTCATAGGCGTTAGAAAAAAATTTACATCGACGATGGGTCTTGTTTTTACCATCCGATGCGTTGTCTGCATCAATCACCGGAGTAGCTGCTGCGAATTTAAAAAGAAAAGAGAGAATTACATTTTTATTTATTTTAAAATATTATTAAAATGTATTTAATAATTTATAAAAGAATAGAAAAAGATCAGGCCTCACATGTATCAGTGTCATCGAAAGCGCCGCTCTCGGAATTCGGACCTGGGGGAAAAAATCCTGTTATGAATGGAAACACTTGTAAGTCGTTTTATATGCTTGTTTGATGACACGCCTACAGACAGATGCTTTAAATAAAAAAATAAAGAAATAAAAATTAAATAAAAAATAAATGATTAAAAAATAAAATAATAATAATCATTATTTTTCAGTATGTTATATCACCCCGGAACGTAAGGAGGCACAATTTCAGCATAACATAATGTTACATCACCATGGTGCACTAGGGGGCACAATTTCATCAAAACAGATGCAGTTTTAACTACGGGTAACCAGGTGGCGGCATTTCGCCATAACAGGATGTTATATCACAACGGTGCACTAGAGGGGTCAATTTCGCCATAACAGGATGTAGTTTTAACTCCGGGTAACCAGGTGGCGCAATTTCGCCATAACAGGATGTTATATCCCAACGGTGCACTAGAGGGGACAATTTCACCATAACAGGATGTAGTTTTAACTCCGGGTAACCAGGTGGCGCCGGAGAGTTGCTTAGTTTCCGTATCAATAACATGGTGTGTTTAAGACAGTGACTAAAACAAGCTTTTTAGGTCTAAAAATAACATGCCAATATATCAAAAACAGATCGATCTGCCTTGTGAAACAGATACGTATCAAAACTAGTTATGATACATGATGTCAAAAATATTTAAGAGCAGTTAGCAACGTAGCACGCGCTGCTAAGCTAAACCATGCATTTCTAACATGAGCGGTGCTAAGCTATGGCATGCCTAATAACCGGGAGCGCGGCGCTGTCATAGTAAATAGATAACAAAACAACGCAATGGCAAAACATCGATTTAATGCAAACAGAAATGATACATAGCAAAAAACAGAATCACAGCATAGCTGCTAGCTAAGCAAACACCGGACACTTCCTGTTAGAAAAGCCTAGTCTTTTCATAATAAAAGTCACTCAATGGTGAAAAAAGCACAGCATTATAATTTATGTTTTCTGAAGCTTAAACGGTCGAAAACCCATATTAATATAGCGATATCAATATCATAATGCATGTGTGTTTAAAACTAATAAACAGTTTTTAAAAATTAAAAATAATTAAATAAAGGCAATAGCACATTGCATGATTGATACACCATAGGAATGAAAACCACCACGTTAAAAATCATATTATTATAACAGATAAAACCCCATAGTCCAATGAAACTTTAAAACGGTATAACAGTTTTTTTTTTAAAAATCATAGTTTTATGATAAAAAAAATACCAACATCAACAGATAAACATTAAACAGATAGCATAATGGAGATTTGAGTTACAGTAGATAAACATAAAGCAGTTGAGACTTCAATAGCACAATGCATCCATGTTTAAAACAATAATGTATAAACAATCATATTAAACTAATACCAATTTTGCATAGTGCAGATGGTGGAACAAAATTATATTATTATAACAGATAAAATATAGAGAAAATAAATACTCACAGTTTTGCATTTTGATGACCAAGAAGAGATGATTGAGCTGAGTCAGGAAAAGAAGTTTCTGATGATTTTTGGCCTGAGGACATCTGTATTTATATTTGGATATGGAGAAAAAACAGTGTTCCGTGTCCACTAGATGTCGCCATTGCACCGCGCATGTTAGCGTCTTATCTCGCGACTCCGTCCCTGACCCAAAATCACCGTCTCATACAGACAAAGCATGTATTTCATGTCGAACAGACGCATCCCTAACTGGTTACGGGCCAAAAAGATTATAATTGGAGATACATTTCAGAGAGATCCGGCTCTAGCGTGTGATTTTTCTTCAGTTCTGTAAAAACATGTAAGATTATTTTATTTCATCTAAACAGACAGATAAGTGCACTCGGCGCATCCTTTTACTGCCTTGACAAAGACACACATACATAGACGCTCACTCTCTATGTTTTTGAGACAGTGTGATATCATTCATACATTGGATTGTTTGCAATATTTTTGTGACTTCATTTTATTTAAACTTTTTGTGTGAGGTTTTATTTTATATTCTTTTAAAGATCAGATAAACGTCCACCATTTAATTTAAACTGAAATGCTTGCTTCAGTGAATAGTTCTAAATTTATTTTACACTTTTTGTGTAAGGTTTTATTTTATATTCTTTTACAGAACAGATAAACTTCCAACTTCCATTTTACTTTAAATGGAAGTTCCATAAACTTCCATTTTTTCTTATCACTTTCACAGCTGCCCTTGATAAGGCTCAGGAATGCAGGGGCGGTGACTAAACACCAACTTCAAACAATCAAACTAACTGTCACCATCAAAGCCAATACATCTCAAACTAACTATCACACTTTTTGCTTGATCAAACTAACTGTCACATCACTTTGTAACTGTAACATCAAAGCTTATGTTAACATCAAAGCCCAATACCTCCCTTTTCTTGATCAAATGAACTTCAAACGATCAAACTAACTGTCACCATCCATCATTTTGACAGAAGCTGTAACCGCAAGGGGCGGAACTAGGTCAAAGGTAACCATCCATCATTTTGACAGAAAGTGTAACCGGAAGGGGCGGAACTAGGTCAAAGGTAACCATCCATCATTTTGACAGAAAGTGTAACCGGAAGGGGCGGAAACTAGGGCCGTTTCTCAAAACCAAGAATGCAAAGAACGGACTTGTGTTCTTGGGGAGAACGCTCTTGCTAGTTGTTATTGGAAGAATGAACTTACAAGGTGACGAGCACACAGAACGCTGCTGACAGTTTGAGGCGATGTGTTCTTGCTGGTATTGCGCAATACCCCCACACAGCGCCGTCTTCAGTACCCAAACATAACAAGAATTATTGATGATAACAGCCAGGTTTTTAGCATGACTGGCCGGTTGGCTTGCTAGCTACACCCGCGTGCGCTTATGGAGATTCTTCACTACCGAAGATGTTTGAGCATATTTTCGATTCGCCATAAATTTTCGTAAAAATGGCAATATTTGAAATCTACACAGTATATTTCTCGCCTCAAATGCTATCAGAAGTGAATTTAGTGATGAAATAGCATACGAAATTGTAGAAAAACGACTTACTGTTGTTCTGCCTTTCTGCTCCACGCTCCTTCCTTGAATGCCGAAATGAATGCTGGGATATATCTGCCGTCAAGTTCACACAAGTTACCAACCGATGCATCCTCGGTAAAATGGGCGTGTCAAGAACACTTCCGGGATTTTTAACCGTTCTTGCCAAAATGCAAACTTGTGTATTGAGACAGTACTTGGGCCACAAGAACACACAAGTCCACAAGAACACAAGTACAGACAAGAACGCATATTGAGAAACGGCCTAGGTCAAAGGTAACCGGAAGGGGCGGAACTAGGTTAAAGGTAACAGGAAGGGGCGGAACTAGGTTAAAGGTAACAAGAAGGGGCGGAACTAGGTCAAAGGTAACAGGAAGGGGCGGGACCGGAAGGGACGGGACAATGGGCAGGACAGGAAGGGGAGGAACCGTAAGGGGCGGGGGAAGATCAAAGGATAGCCACGCCCACCTGTTCAATTTCACCTTTCTTTCTAACTAATCTTTTTCATGAATTTGAACTTATGAACTCATGAATACATACACTTATACATTTTCCTTAATTCATACACTTATGAACTTTTAAATTCATCAATAGTTCACCATAGCAACAACCCAGAACACCCTAGCAACCGCCTAGCAACCACCCAGAACACCCTAGCAACCATACAAAATACCTTAAAACACCCTAGCAACACCATAGCAACCACCCAAAATAGCATAGAAAACCCTAGCAACACCATAGCATCCACCCGGAACACCCTAGCAACCACCCAAAATACCTTAAAACACCCTAGCAAAACCACAGCAACCACGCAAAATAGCCTAGAACACCCTAGCAACACCATAGCAACCACCCAGAAAACCATAGCAACCACAAAAAATACCTTAAAACACCCTAGCAACAGCATAGCAACCACCCAAAATACCCTAGAACACCTTAGCAACAACATAGCAACCACCCAGAACACCCTAGCAACCACTCAAAATACCTTAGCAACCGCCTCACAACCACTCAGAACACCTTAGCAACCCACTAGAAACACCCTAGCAACTTTAAAATACTTCAAACTATACTTTAAACTTTAAGCTACTTTAAACTTTAAACTATTTTAAACTTTAAACTAATTTATACTTCAAACTACTTTAAAATTCAAACTAATTTAACTTTAAACTAATTTAAGATTTAAACTACTTTAAACTTTAAACTTCAAACTACTTTAACATTCAAACTAATTTAAACTTTATACTAATTTAAACTTTCTGGTCAAAACTTTCACAAGCCAACTTAAAGTTTGTCTCAACAAACTTTTTCTAGTTAGGTTGGCTTGTGAAAGCCAACTTACTGAAATCCTATTTAAACTTATTATTATTAAGTTGGCTTGTGAGAGCCAACTTATTGAAATCCTATTTAAACTTATTAAGTTGGCTTGTGAGAGCCAACTTACTGAAATCCTATTTAAACTTAAGTTGGCTTGAGAAAGCCAACTTACTAAAATCCTATTTAAACTTATTAAGTTGGCCTGTGAGAGCCAACTTACTGAAATCCTATTTAAACTTATTAAGTTGGCTTGTGAGAGCACAGACACTCAAACTGTTCTGACTCGGTATGCTATATCTTTTCTAACTGATCGGACTTACAGTTTTCCTAAAAATTACGATCAAACTCGAAAAAAACTCCCATTGACTTAACATTGCGGAATGTTCAGATTTTCAAACTCCCCAACTGTCAAAAATTCAAATTTAAATACCTTGAAGCCCTAGACTCAATCAAACTGCCATTCTATACACTATATGAGCCATTGAGACTCATTTAAACTAATAAACTCATCTAACTATTGCACTTATCTATCTAATCTTAGGCCATGTCCACACGGACACGGGTATTTTTATAACCGGAGTTTTTCCTACAGCGTTTTAAAAAAAAATCCCGTCCACACATGCTCGGTCTCCGTCTACATGAAAACGTAAAAACACGCAATCAAGCGCGGTCAAGAGCATGCCACGCCAGCAGGCGGTGATATAAACCTTAACCCTAAAGCCACGTTGGCCAATCAGAAGCGCAAATCTGATGTCAAACACAGCTGATAACGGCGCACACTCTGACGTCGCAAGGCAAAAACCCCGGTTTCACTGTCTACACGACAACACTGTAACCGGCGTTTCTGAAAATCCTCACCCTGGCAGGGGTTTTCAAAAATGTTCGGTTTCAGTGCGTTTTCGTGTGGACGAACGGCCGAACCGCGTAAAAAAAGTCACGGTTATAAAAATACCCGTGTCCGTGTGGACAGGGCCTGAAACTCACAATAAATTAATAAACTCTAAACTTGAACTCTTAGACTCATTTAAACTTATAAACTCTAAACTCATAAACTTGTACACTTATAAACTCATACACTTATAAACTCATGAATTCAAACTCTTATGAAATCAAACTCATAAACTAATAAACTCTGAACTCTTACTCATTTAAACTCACAAAACTTATGAACTCATGAATTCATACACTTATGAACTCATGAATTCATAAACTTATAAACTCATACACACATATAAACTCATGAATTCATACACTTATGAAATCAAACTCATAAATGAATAAACTCTGAACTCTTACTCATTTAAACTTATAAACTCTAAACTCATACACTTATAAACTCATGAATTCATAAACTTTAGGAACTCATGAAATCATATAATCATAAACTCGTACACTTATAAACTCATGAATTCATACACTTATGAACTCATAAATTCATAAACTTATAAACTCATACATTTATGAACTCATGAATTCATACACTTATGAACACAAACTCATGAATGAATAAACTCTGAACTCTTACTCATTTAAACTTATAAACTCTTAACTTATAAACTCTAAACTCATAAACTCGTACACTTATAAACTCATGAATTCATAAACTTATGAACTCATGAAATCATAAACTCAAACTCGTACACTTATAAACTCATGAATTCATACACTTATGAACTCAAACTCATAAATTAATAAACTCTGAACTCTTACTCATTTAAACTTATAAACTGTAAACTCATAAACTCGTACACATAAACTCATAAACTTATAAACTCATGAATTCATACACTTATGAATTTTCATAAATTAATACACTTATGAACTTTTAAATTCATAAATAGTTCACCATAGCAACCACCCATAACACCCTAGCAACCACCCAAAATGCCTTAAAACACCCTAGCAACACCCTAGCAACCATTCTAAATAGCGTAGAACACCCTAGCAACTGCCTAGCAACCACCCAGAACACCCTAGCAAACAACCAAAATACCTTAAAACACCCTAGCAACACCATAACAACCACCCAAATAATACCCTAGAACACCCTAGCAACTGCCTAGCAACCACCCAGAACACCCTAACAACCACCCAAAAAACCTTAAAACACCCTAGCAACACCATAGCAACCACCCAAAATACCCTAGAACACCCTAGCAACTGCCTAGCAACCCCCAGAACACCCTAGCATCTGCCTAGCAACCACCAAGAAAACCCTAGCAACCACCCAAAATACCTTAAATCACCCTAGCAACACCATAGCAACCACCCAAAATACCCTAGAACACCCTAGCAACATCCTAGCAACCACCCAGAACACCCTAGCAACCACCCAAAATACCTTAAATCACCCTAGCAACACCATAACAACCACCCAAAATACCCTAGAACACCCTAGCAACACCATAGCAACCACCCAGAACACCCTAGCAACTGCCTAGCAACCACCCAGAACACCCTAGCAACCACCCAAAATACCTTAAAACATCATAGCAACACCATAGCAACCACCCAGAATACTCTAGAACACCCTAGAACACCCTAGCAACCACCAGAACACCCTAGCAACTGCCTAGCAACAACCCAGAACACCCTAGCAACCACCCAAAATACCTAAAAACACCCTAGCAACACCATAGCAACCACCCAGCACACTCTAGCAACTGCCTAGCAACCACCCATAACACCCTAGCAACCACCCAAAATACCTTAAAACACCCTAGCAACATCATAGCAACCACCCAAAAAAGCCTAGAACACCCTAGCAACACCATAGCAACCACACAGAAAACCCTAGCAACTGCCTAGCAACCACCCAGAACACCCTGGCAACCACCCAAAATACCTTAAATCACCCTAGCAACACCATAACAACCACCCAAAAAAGCCTAGAACACCATAGCAACCACCCAGAACACCCTAGCAACTGCCTAGCAACCACCCAGAACACCCTAGCAACCACCCAAAAGGCGTTAGAACACCCTAGCAACACCATAGCAACCACCCAGAACACCCTGGCAACTGCCTAGCAACCACCAGGAACACCCTGGCAACCACCAAAATACCTTAAATCACCCTAGCAACACCATAGCAACCACCCAAAATATCCTAGAACATCCTAGCAACACCATAGCAACCACCCAGAACACCCTAGCAACCACCTAAAATACCTTAAAACACCCTAGCAACACCATAGCAACCACCCAGAACACCCTAGCAACTAATATAAACTTCAAACTACTTTAAAATTTAAACTAATTTAAACTTTAAACTAATTTAAACTATAAACTAATTTAAACTTCAAACTATTTCAAACTTCAAACTACTTTAAGCTTCAAACTAATTTAAACTTCTAACTACTTTTAACTTTAAACTAATTTAAACTTATTTAAACTTTAAACTAATTTAAACTATAAACTAATTTAAACTTCAAACTACTTTATACTTCTTCAAACTTTCTGGTCCAAACTTTCACAAGCCAACTTAAAGTTTGTCTCGACGAACTTTTTCTAGTTATTATTATTATTCTTCTGAGCGCAAAAATTTACAACTCTAACTCCTCCTAGAGCTTTAACTCCACATACTCCAAACTCGGCTCAGCCACTCAAACTGTTCTGACTCGGTGTGCTATATCTTTTCAGACTGATCGGACTTACGGTTTTCCTAAAAATGACGTTCAAAACCCCCAAAAAACACCCATTGACTTAACATTGCGGAATGTTCAGATTTTCAAACTCCTCAACTGCCAAAAATTCAAATCTAAACTCCTTGAAGCCCTAGACTGAATCAAACTGCCATTCTATATACTATATGAGCCATTGAGACTCATTTAAACTAATAAACTCATATATCTATGACACTTATCTATCTACACTTAAACTCTTAAACTCATAATAAATTAATAAACTCTAGACTTGAACTCTTAGACTCATTTAAACTTATAAACTCTAAACTCATAAACTCGTACACTTATAAACTCCTACACTTATAAACTCATAAATACATACACTTATGAACTCTTAAACTCATAAATTAACTCATAAACTCTGAACTCTTACTCATTTAAACTTATAAACTCTAAACTCATAAACTCGTACACTTATAAACTCATGAATTCATACACTTATGAACTCACGAATTCATACACTTATAAACTCAGAGCTCATAAACTCATACACTTATAAACTCATGAATTCATACACTTATGAACTCTTAAACTCATAAATTAATAGACTGAACTCTTACTCATTTAAACTTATAAACTCTAAACTCATAAACTTTGACACTTATGAACTCATGAATTCATACACTTATGAACTCATGAATTCATACACTTATGAACTCAGAGCTCATAAACTCGTACACTTATAAACTCATGAATTCATACACTTATGAACTCTTAAACTCATAAATTAATAAACTCTGAACTCTTACTCATTTAAACTTATAAACTCTAAACTCATAAACTTTGACACTTATGAACTCATGAAATCATACACTTATAAACTCATAAACTTATAAACTCATGAATTCATACACTTATGAACTTTCATGAATTCATACACTTATGAACTTTTAAACTCATAAATAGTTCACCATAGCAACCACCCAGAACACCCTAGCAACCACCCAAAAAACCTTGGAACACCCTAGCAACTGCCTAACAACCCCGCAGACACCCTAGCAACCACTCAAAATACCTTAAAAAAGCCTAGCAACACCATAGCAACCATCCAAAATACCATAGAATACCCTAGCAACATCATAGCAACCACCCAGAACACCCTAGCAACTGCCTAGCAACCACCCAAAATACCTTAAAACACCCTAGCAACACCATAGCAACCACCCAAAATACCCTAGAAACACCATAGCAACCACCCAGAACACCCTAGCAACTGCCTAGCAACCACCCATAACACCATAGCAACCACCCAAAATAGCCTAGAACAACCTAGCAACACCATAGCAACTACCCAGAACACCCTAGCAACTGCCTAGCAACCACCCAGAACACCCTAGCAACCACCCAAAATACCTTAAATCACCCTAGCAACACCATAGAAACCACCCAAAATACCCTAGCAACCACTAGAACACCCTAGCAACTGCCTAGCAACCACCCAGAACACCCTAGCAACCACCCAAAATACCCTAGAACACCTTAGCAACACCATAGCAACCACCCAGAACACCTTAGCAACCACCCAAAATACCTTAAAACATCCTAGCAACACCATAGCAACCACCCAAAAAAGCCTAGAACACCCTAGCAACACCATAGCAACCACCCAGAACACCCTAGCAACTGCCTAGCAACCACCCTGAACACCCTAGCAACCACCCTGAACACCCTGGCAACCACCCTGAACACCCTGGCAACCACCCAAAATACCTTAAATCACCCTAGCAACACCATAGCAACCACCCAAAATACCCTAGAACACCCTAGCAACACCATAGCAACCACCCAGAACACCCTAGCAACCACCCAAAATACCTTAAAACACCCTAGCAACACCATAGCAACCACCCAAAATACCTTACAACACCCTAGCAACACCATAGCTACCACCCAGAACACCCTAGCAACTGCCTCGCAACCACCCAGAACACCCTATCAACCACCCAGAACACCCTAGCAACTAATATAAACTTCAAACTACTTTAAAATTCAAACTAATTTAAACTTTAAACTTATTTAAAATTTAAACTAATTTAAACTATAAACTAATTTAAACTTCAAACTACTTTATACTTCTTCAAACTTTCTGGTCCAAACTTTCACAAGCCAACTTAAAGTTTGTCTCGACGAACTTTTTCTAGTTAAGTTGGCTTGTGAGAGCCAACTTACTGAAATCCTATTTAAACTTATTATTACTATTATTCTTTTTATTACCACTAAAATTTTTGACTCTAACTCCTCCTAGAGCTTTAACTCTACAAACTCCAAACTCGGCTCAGACACTCAGACTGTTCTGACTTAGTGTGCTATATCTTTTCTAACTGATCGGGCTTACGGTTTTCCTAAAAATGACGATCAAACTCGGAAAAAACTCCCATTGACTTAACATTGCGGAATGTTCAGATTTTCAAACTCCCCAACTGTCAAAAATTCAAATCTAAATACCTTGAAGCCCTAGACTGAATCAAACTGCCATTCTATATACTATGAGCCATTGAGACTCATTTAAACTAATAAACTCATATATCTATGACACTTATCTATCTACACTTAAACTCTTTAACTCATAATAAATTAATAAACTCTAAACTTGAACTCTTAGACTAATTTAAAATTATAAACTCTAAACTCATAAACTCATACACTTATAAACTCATACACTTATAAACTCATGAATTCAAACTCTTATGAACTCAAACTCATAAATTAATAAACTCTGAACTCTTACTCATTTAAACTTATAAACTCTAAACTCATAAACTCGTACACTTATAAACTCATGAATTCATACACTTATGAACTCAAACTGATAAATTAATAAACTCTGAACTCTTACTCATTTAAACTTATAAACTCTAAACTCATAAACTCGTACACATAAACTCATAAACTTATAAACTCATGAATTCATACACTTATGAATTTTCATAAATTCATTAAATTCATAAATAGTTCACCATAGCGACCACCCAGAACACCCTATCAACTGCCTAGCAACCACCCAAAATACCATACAACACCCAGAACACCCTAGCAACCAACAAAAATACCTTAAAAAACCCTAGCAACACCATAGCAACCACCCAAAATACCCTAGAACACCCTAGCAACTGCCTAGCAACCACCCAGAACACCCTAACAACCACCCAAAATACCTTAAAACACCCTAGCAACACCATAGCAACCACCCAAAATACCCTAGAACACCCTAGCAACTGCCTAGCAACCCCCAGAACACCCTAGCAACTGCCTAGCAACCACCCAGAACACCCTAGCAACCACCCAAAATACCTTAAATCACCCTAGCAACACCATAGCAACCACCCAAAATACCCTAGAACACCCTAGCAACACCCTAGCAACTACCAGAAAACCCTAGCAACTGCCTAGCAACCACCCAGAACACCCTAGCAACCACCCAAAATACCTTAAACATCCTAGCAACACCATAACAACCACATAAAAAACCTAGAACACCCTAGCAACACCCTAGCAACCACCAGAACACCCAAAATACCTTAAAACACCTTAGCAACACCATAGCAACCACACAAAATACCTTAGAACACCCTAGCAAAACCATAGCAACCACCCAAAATACCTTAAATCACCCTAGCAACACCATAGCAACCACCCAAAATACCCTAGAACACCCTAGCAACCACCCAGAACATCCTAGCAACCACCCAAAATACCTTAAAACACCCTAGCAACACCCTAGCAACCACCCAGGACACCCTAGCAACCACCCAAAATACCTTAGAACACCCTAGCAACACCATAGCAACCACCCACAATACCTTAGGACACCCTAGCAACACCATAGCAACCACCCAGAACGCCCTAGCAACAGCCTAGCAACCACCTAAAATACCCTAAAACACCCTAGCAACACTATAGCAACCACCCAAAATATCCTAGAACCACCTAGCAACACCATAGCAACCACCCAAAATACCTCAGAACACCCTAGAAACACTCTAGCAACCCCAGAACACCCTAGCAACTGCCTAGCACACCATTCTATATACTATATGAGCCATTGAGACTCATTTAAACTAATAAACTCATCTATGACACTCATCTCTCTATGTATCTATCTATCTATCTATCTATCTATCAATCTATCTATCTATCTACCCATTCTTTTTTTAAAATCTTTCTTTCTCTCTCTTTTTCTTTCTCTCTTTCTTTCATTCTTACTAATCTTTCTATCATCTAACTATTTCTATCTATCTATCATCTGACTATTTTATCTATCTATCTATCTATCTATCATCTGATTATTTTATCTATCTATCGATCTTTTTCTTTCTTTCTAACTAATCTATATTTTGTTCTTTTTTTCTAACTAATCCTTCTTTCTTTCTTACTAATCTTTCTTTCTTTCTAACTAATCTATCTTTCTTTCTATCTTTCTTTATTTTAACTAATCTATCTTTCTTTCTTTTCTAACTAATCTATCTTTCTTTCTTTCTTTCTTTTCTAACTAATCTATTTCTTTCTAACTAATCTTTCTTTCTTTCTTTCTTTCTTTCTTTCTTTCTAACTAATCTTTCTTTCTTTCTTTCTTTCTTTCTTTCTTTCTAACTAATCTTTCTTTCTAACTAATCTTTCTATCTTTCTTTCTTTCTTTGTTTCTAATCTTTCTTTCTAACTTTCTTTCTTTCTAACTAATCTTTCTTTCTTTCTCTTTCTTTCTAACTAATCTTTCTTTCTAACTAATCTTTATTTCTTTCTAATCTTTCTTTCTAACTTTCTTTCTTTCTTTCTAACTAATCTTTCTTTCTAACTAATCTTTCTTTCTTTCTTTTCTAACTAATCTATTTTTTTCTTACTAATCTTTCTTTCTAACTAATTTTCTTTCTTTCTTTCTAACTAATCTTTCTTTCTAACTAATCTTTCTATCTTTCTTTCTTTCTAATCTTTCTTTCTTACTTCCTTTCTTTCTTTCTAACTAATCTTTCTTTCTCTCTTTCTCTCTTTCTAATCTTTCTTTCTAACTAATCTTTCTTTCTTTCTTTTCTAACTAATCTATTTCTTTCTAACTAATCTTTCTTTCTAACTAATCTTTCTTTCTTTCTAATCTTTCTTTCTAACTTCCTTTCTTTCTTTCTTTTCTAACTAATCTATTTCTTTCTAACTAATCTTTCTTTTTCTAACTAATCTTTCTAACTAATCTTTCTATCTATCTTTCTCTCTTTCTTTCTAATCTTTCTTTCTTTCTTTCTAACTAATTTTACTTTCTATCTTTCTTTCTAACTAATCTTTCTTTCTAACTAATCTTTCTTTCTTTCTAACTAATCTTTCTATCTTTCTAACTAATCTTTCTATCTTTCTTTCTTTCTCTCTTTCTAATCTTTCTTTCTAACTAATCTTTCTTTCTTTCTTTCTTTTCTAACTAATCTATTTCTTTCTAACTAATCTTTCTTTCTTTCTTTCTAACTAATCTTTCTATCTTTCTTTCTTTCTAATCTTTCTTTCAATCTTTCTTTCTTTCTTTCTAACTAATCTTCCTTTCTAACTTTCTTTCATTCTAACTAATCTTTCTTTCTAACTAATATTTCTTTCTTTCTAACTAATCTTTCTCTCTTTCTTTCTTTCTCTCTTTCTTTCTAACTAATCTTTCTATCTATCTTTCTCTCTTTCTTTCTAACTAATCTTTCTATCTATCATTCTTTCTTTTTAGCAACCACCCAAAATACCTTAAAACACCCTAGCAACACCATAGCAACCACCCAAAATACCCTAGAACACCCTAGCAACCCCCAGAACACCCTAGCAACTGCCTAGCAACCACCCAGAACACCCTAGCAACCACCCAAAATACCCTAAATCACCCTAGCAACACCATAGCAACCACCCAAAATACCCTAGAACACCCTAGCAACACCATAGCAACCACCCAGAACACCCTAGCAACCACCCAAAATACCTTAGAACATCCTAGCAACATCATAGCAACCACCTAAAATACCTTAGAACACCCTAGCAACACCATAGCAACCCCCAGAACACCCTAGCAACTGCCTAGCAACCACCCAGAACACCCTAGCAACCACCCAAAATACCTTAAATCACCCTATCGACACCATATCGACCACCCAAAATACCCTAGAACACCCTAGCAACACCATAGCAACCACCCTGAACACCCTAGCAACCACCCAAAATACCTTAGAACACCCTAGCAACATCATAGCAACCACCTAAAATACCTTAGAACACCCTAGCAACACCATAGCAACCACCCAGAACACCCTAGCAACCACTCAAAATACCTTAGGTATTTTGGGATGACTGGCAGGATGACTTCCTGCTCAGCTACTGTTCGGACGCTCTCGCTTACTGCTCCGCACTTTGCTCTATCGCTTTTATATTTCTATATTTTATCTCCTTTTATCACCTAATTTTAACTTTTTAACAGCAAATCAGCACAGTGCTCAAATGCTTGGATTACTACAAAAAAAAGCAGAATTATTTTATTCGACCAGCCTCCCACTGAAAGCTTACATTCCGGGGAAGAGAAAACACAACTGCCTACATTCATAAGGATAAGAAAATGCCTCCTCTGGCTGCTCCAACTGCCACAGACTTTTACAAAGGATTGCAATTCTTGAAACAAAGTTAATTGCGGGACCACCAAACCAAACGGAACACACAACAGAGCTTCGTCATGGATGTCCTCAGCATACAGCCGGTGAGTCCCATGAATCTAGTGCTTCTCGACAGGCCATACTGAGTGTAGAGAAACAAGCCAATCGACTTACTAATCGATGGCACAAACAGGGTGCGAGACCCAAAGGCACTCGAGACATCAGATTGTCACGAGCATCACATATTACTGCAGTAGCATCCTCTACCCCAGATACGGCTCTGACAAGGACTGCAAACACTGGTCTCCTACCACCGCCTATACATCTTGAGAACAGATTTGAAGTATTAATGAATGAGGAATCCCCAAATTTGATGAATGTGATCGAACACAGACTGAATCAGCCAGTAGCTAACACTGATGCTAACTGGGGCTCAAGGTCGAGCAGACAGCGGCACTCAGCTCAGAGCGCAGCCGGGCCCAGGACTCTGATAGTGGGCGAAACATTAATCAGAAACATTAATAGCAGGGATACAACAACGTGCTGCCTTCCACAAGCAACAACATCTGATGTAAACAGAGAACTTCAGAACATTTTGATGAAACATAAGACTGCAAATCGACTCATCATTCATGTGGGGAAGAATGATATTCATAAAGAGCAGTCGGAACTTCTTAAAAAGGATTTCAATGAACTTTTTGAAACACTTAAAAGACTGAAAGTTCAGACATTCATCAGTGGACCACTCCCAGCAAGAGGAACAAACAGGTTTTCACGGTTGCTTGGGCTTAATACATGGCTGCAAAAAACTGCAATATAAAAGGAGTGAACTTTATTGACAACTTCAATCTTTTCTGGAGTCAGAGGCAACTGTTTCAACAGGATGGCCACCACCCAAACAAACTTGGTTCAAGAGTGCTAAAGGACAATATCTACTTCTCCCTCCGTCATCCTTCTGCAATGTGTGCCAATCCACTCAACCTGAATGGCACACACACACCTGGATACAGTATGAATGACCACAGGATTTCACTTCAGCACCTGAATGGACATGCGGTTGACACATCACACAAGGACAGTGATAACACCACTCAGCCACAACAACCTCTGCTCACGGACACAATCTCAGCTGAGCCCTGCCCACAGAGCTCACCACAGACAGACTGTGACTTACTAGCACTTCTCCAAGATACAGCACCCAAGGACGACTTTCTGGAAAACACCCAGGGAAACCAGGACAGCATATTACAGCCTCATATTACAGCCTCCAATAACACCAGAGCAAACACCCCACTCACCGGAAACGTTATCTCTCTCTCCAGCATCTCCACTTCTGTGCTTCTCAGAGAAAATGGAACAACTAGTGCATGCTGGAACTAGACTATCCCACTCTTTTGCTGCGAGCCCCCAGATACCAACCAAAAAACGTCAGGCCCCACAACCACCAAAGCCTGCGGGCCCAGCTCGCCCTCCCCCTCCTCCTGTGAGAGCTCTTCGGCCTCTGCCACAGCGCCAGGGCCCACACCCTCCTCCGGCGGCTCGAGGTGAACCAAAAACAACTGATACCAGCTCTCAGTGATATGTGTCGGGTCCCCGCTATGATAACAATAACTTTCTCAAATGTTTACAGAACAAGCGGGAACCCAGTGTGCCTGTATCTTTTTATTGCTGTTCGATTACATGATAGAAAGTCTAAGGCCTTCAAAAGCCGTACAGCAAACCCATCTAATCTGGTGCCTATTACACGACATACTAAGATTGCTGTGGGGACAAAAAGTAAGACTGTTAAGTTAGCACTTTTAAACATCCGCTCACTTAAAAATAAATCACTTATAGTCAACGACTTAATAACCACATACAACCTGGATTTTATGTTGCTAAATGAAACTTGGCTAGAAGAAAGTTGCAGTGCAACAGTCCTCAATGAAACAGCCCCTCCTAACTTTACTTTTATGAGTGTCTGCAGAGCTGTCAGAAGAGGCGGAGGTTTAGCTGCTCTTTATAAAGATGTCTATCAATGTAAGCAAATATCATTTGGGAAATACCCGTCTTTCGAATATCTGGGTATTGTGTTAAAAGGTGCTCCACGCATTTTACTTATCATTGTTTACAGGCCTCCAAAATACTCTCCAGCTTTTGCTGAGAACTTAACAGAACTGCTATCAACAATTTCCTCAGAGTTTGACTGCTTTGCCATTGCTGGAGATTTTAACATTCACATAGATAATCCAGAAAACAATATGGCAAAAGAAATCAAAACTGTTTTAAAAACGTTTGATCTGACTCAGCATGTACATGGACCCACACATAATCGTGGACACACTCTAGATTTACTTATCAGTAAGGGTCTGAACATTTCATCAATTGTTATTAAGGATGTAGCACTGTCTGATCATTTCTGTATTTTCTTTGATATATTGATCTCTCCTGCCATTGAAGCTAGATCTGTGTCTGTCAAGAAGAGATGCTTAAATGAGAACACTAGTGTACTATTTATGAAGGCTATATCTTTAACACCAAGCTTATCTGCTGACTCTGTTGATTTTCTCCTTGATTCTTTTAACTCAAAAGTTAAGAGTGTAATTGATGATATTGCTCCTGTGAAAGTCAGGAAGAAGAGTGGCAGACAAAAAGCACCTTGGAGAAACTCAACAGCAGTGCAAAATATGAAAAGACAATGCAGAAAAGTAGAGCGCATGTGGCGGAAGACAAAACTTGTAGTCCATTATAACATCTACAAAGACAGCATCCATGCTTTCAATAAGGAACTAGGCAAAGCTAGACAGACTTTCTTCTCGAATATTATAAACAGCAATAAAAACAACGCGCGCACTCTTTTTGCTACTGTAGAGAGACTGACAAACCCCCCAAGCCAGATTCCCAGTGAAATGCTCTCAGTGAGAAAGTGCAGTGAGTTTGCTTCTTTCTTCTCTGAGAAAATCAATAATATCAGAAAGGTGATCAGCTCATCCTTGAGTTGCGCTGGGGTCAGGCAGATCAGACAACAGCCTGAGAAAGTAGCCACTATGTCTGATTTCGAAGAAATTGATGGCAAAATTTTGAAAGAAACCGTACAGCACCTAAAAACATCAACCTGCGCCCTTGACACACTTCCCACATCTTTTTTCAAAAATGTGTTACACAGCTTAGAAGCAGATCTCCTAGAAGTGGTAAATGCCTCACTTCTCTCTGGGAGTTTTCCGACCTTCCTGAAAACTGCTGTTGTCAAGCCCCTCCTTAAAAAGAGCAATCTGGATAAGACCATATTAAACAATGTAAGGAACTCAGCTTTTTGGAAATATTAATAATCAATAATATCTTGTTATTATTAATTATAAATATTTGGGTCAGTTAATTGGATTAACTTGATGTGGCTGAATTAATATTACAATCAATTAATCAGTTCTTCCAACGAACTCATTTGATTTATTAATTTATTCTAATAAAGGGTATCTTCCATGGCCACCGAAGAATAATTATTTCTTCGCCTGTACAGTACTTTGAGCCAGTAGCAAAAACCGTGATCGTAAAGTGACTTGTATTGCAAACAAAACAGAACCAAATACATATTATGTACAAGTTTTATTAACTAAATATAGATATTTATATGAATATAAATAAACTAAACAACATACACACATGAATACATAAATAGGTTAGTGATAGGATGAAATTGGAAACCGGAAGAGGGTCTATGAGAAGAACCATCAGAATTTCATTTTCACATTTCATTGAATTGAATACTTACATTTGTAATGGGAACAATTCTTGAAGTTGTTGAAAATTGAAGTCGTTGATGGTTCCGGCAGCGTCAAGTGGAAGTTGGTTGAGCGTTCTCTTTCTCCAGGAACGCATGATTGGAAGTGAGGAAGTCAAAAGGATGGGTGATTGGAGTCGTTGTTGGTTGGAGTCTTTGTTCCAAACTCCTGAGATTGTCCTTGGTTCTTTGTGAGAGAGTCTTCTCTCTCCTGCCTGAGCCCACCTCTGGTTGGAATCGAGGCCTGCTGGGCCCTTGGGGCCCCGTGGAGGGGGAGGGGGCTCCCCAGTCTCACCAGAACAGTGTTGCGGCTGGATGAAAAAACTAAGAGAGGGAGGTCACATGTGGACTGTCTCTAATAAGGCCTGGAGAAGATCCTCCCCTAAGGGTTGAACTCGACCAATCAGAAAGGGGACATGTCTGAGAGGGAAAGTGGCTCTTAGTTGATTTACGGATCTTTGTCCCATAATATGATTATACCTTCATTAATGCTAAAATAGCTATAACACATCCACACTGCATTCTAGAAGAAGGTGATGTACATCAAAGTGTGAGTCATTAAATGAGGATTATTTAGGTAGGAGGCATTATACAGGTGAGGTTACAGTGATCGTTAGTTGGTTGTATACCAGGATACATACCATAATATATACCTAATAGTACACGAGACAGTAAACCATTTACACTGTTTCTTTCACAGTTTTATGCATGTTCATTCATAGATCAGTTAGTCTATGATTAACGCAGCAAAGTCTGTTTTAAAGAGGGTTTCTGTTTCATAGTCTCTCTCTTGAGTATGTGGCCACATTCCTCGGAGGTCGTAAAATCTCCTTATCATGCCCTGTAACATGACACTGTTTCTTTCACTGTGTTTGTTCATTTGGGCTGTGTGAGGAGTTTCATAAACCTTTGTATATAATGAATAAATAGTATTTGTCTGATTGGTCCATACCCTACAACAACTATAGACCGATCTCAAATCTTCCTTTCATAGGCAAGATCATTGAAAAAGTTGTCTTCAATCAGCTGAACAAATTCTTAAGCTCGAATGGATACTTTGACCATTTTCAATCTGATTTCCGACCGCACCACAGTACAGAGACAGCGCTCATAAAGATAATAAATGATATTCGCTTAAATACTGATACAGGCAAATTATCAGTGCTGGTACTACTCGACCTCAGTGCTGCATTTGACACTGTCGATCACAAAATACTTCTTGACAGGCTGGAAAACTGGGTCGGGCTTTCTGGGATAGTCCTAAAATGGTTCAGGTCATACTTAGGAGGCAGAGGTTATTATGTGAGTATAGGAGACCATAAGTCTGAGTGGACATCCATGACATGCGGAGTCCCTCAAGGCTCAATTCTAGCGCCACTCCTATTCAACCTGTACATGCTCCCAATGAGCCAAATAATGAGAAGGAACCAAATCGCTTACCATAGCTATGCAGACGACACACAGCTCTACTTATCCCTATCGCCTAACAATTACAGCCCCATTGACTCCCTTTGCCAATGCATTGATGAAGTAAACAATTGGATGTGCCAAAACTTTCTCCAGTTAAACAAAGACAAAACTGAAGTCATTGCGTTTGGAAACAAAGATGAAGTTCTCAAGGTGAACGCATACCTTCATTCTAGGGGTCAAACAACTAAAAATCAAGTCAGGAATCTGGGTGTGTCTCTAGAGTCAGACCTTAGTTTCAGTAGTCATGTCAAAGCAATAACTAAATCAGCATACTATCACCTGAAAAACATTGCAAGAATTAGATGCTTTGTTTCCAGTCAAGACTTAGAAAAACTTGTGCATGCTTTCATCACCAGTAGGGTGGATTATTGTAATGGACTTCTCACTGGCCTTCCCAAAAAGACCATAAGACAGTTGCAGCTCATACAGAACGCTGCTGCTAGGATTCTGAGCAGAACCAGAAAATATGAACACATCACACCAGTACTCAGGTCTTTACACTGGCTGCCAGTTACATTTAGGATTGATTTTAAAGTATTATTACTGGTATATAAATCATTCAATGGCCTAGGACCTAAATACATTGCAGATATGCTCACTGAATATAAACCCAACAGATCACTCAGATCATTAGGATCACATCGGCTAGAAATACCAAGGGTTCACTCTAAGCATGGCGAGTCTGCTTTTAGCTATTATGCCAGCCGCAGCTGGAACCAGCTTCCAGAAGAGATTAGATGTGCTCCTACAGTAGTCACATTCAAATCCAGACTCAAAACACATCTGTTTAGCTGTGCATTTACTGAATGAGCACTGTGCCACTGTTCGTCCGACTGTTTGCACTGTATTTTATTTTATGTTTTAATTACTCTGATTTCATGTGATTATTTCTGTATTTTATCTTTTATTCTAAACTGTTTTAAGTATTCTGATTTCTTTTGATTATTTTAATTTCTTCTATGTAAAGCACTTTGAATTACCATTGTGTATGAAATGTGCTATATAAATAAACTTGCCTTGCCTTGCCTTGCCTTAGAACACCCTAGCAACACAATAGAAACCACCTAAAATACCTTAGAACACCCTAGCAACCACCCAAAACACCATAGCAACCACCCAGAACACCCTAGCAACCACTCAAAATACCTTAGCATCCGCCTAGCGACCACCCATAACACCCTGGGGACCCAATAACAACCACCCAAAATACCATAGAATACCCTAGCAACACCATAGCAACCACCCAGCACACCCTAGCAACTGCCTAGCAACCACCCATAACACCCTAGCAACCACCCAAAATACCTTAAATCACCCTAGCAACACCATAGCAACCACCCACAATACCCTAGAACACCATAGCAACACCCTAGCAACTGCCTAGCAACCACCCAGAACACCCTAGCAACCACCCAAATTACCTTAAATCACCCTAGCAACACCATAGCAACCACCCAGAACACCCTAGCAACCACCCAAAATACCTTAAAACATCCTAGCAACACCATAGCAACCACCCAAAAAAGCCTAGAACACCATAGCAACCATCCAGAACACCCTAGCAACTGCCTAGCAACAACCCAGAACACCCTAGAAACCACCCAAAAAACAGCCTAGCAACACCATAGCAACCACCCAGAACACCCTAGCAACTGCCTAGCAACCACCCAGGACACCCTGGCAACCACCCAAAATACCTTAAATCACCCTAGCAACACCATAGCAACCACCCAAAATACCCTAGAACACCCTAGCAACCACCCATAACACCCTAGCAACCACCCAAAATACCTTAAAACACCCTAGCATCACCATAGAAACCACCCAAAATTCCTTACAACACCCTAGCAACACCATAGCAACCACCCAGAACACCCTAGCAACTGCCTGGCAACCACCCAGAACACCCTAGCAACCACCCAGAACACCCTAGCAACTAATATAAACTTCAAACTAATTTAAACTATAAACTAATTTAAACTTCAAACTACTTCAAACTTCAAACTACTTTAAACTTCAAACTACTTTAAACTTCAAACTACTTTAAACTTCAAACTACTTTAAACTTTAAACTAATTTAAACTTCTAACTACTTTTAACTTTAAACTAATTTAAACTTATTTAAACTTTAAACTAATTTAAACTATAAACTAATTTAAACTTCAAACTACTTTAAACTAATTTCAACTTCAAACTACTTTAAAATTCAAACTAATTTAAACTTTAAACTAATTTAAACTTCTTCAAACTTATTGGTCCAAACTTTCACAAGCCAACTTAAAGTTTGTCTCGACGAACTTTTTCTAGTTATTATTATTCTTCGGAGCGGAAAAAAATCTGACTCTAACTCCTCCTAGAGCTTTAACTCCACATACTCCAAACTCGGCTCAGACACTCAAACTGTTCTGACTCGAGTTGCTATATCTTTTCTAACTGATCGGACTAACGGTTTTCTTAAAAATTCATATTAAAACTCATAAAAATCCCATTGACTTTCATTGCAACAGTTCAAATTGAGCCAAGACTACGGTGGCCCAGTAGTGCACAACAAATAAACTCAAATCTAAACTCCTTGAAACCCTAGACTCAATTAAACTACCATTCTATATGTACTAATAGATCTATCTATCTATCTATCTATCTATCTATGTAATAATCTATCTTTCTTTCTAACTAATCTTTCTTTCTTTCTTTCTAACTAATCTATCTTTCTTTCTTTCTAACTAATCTATCTTTCCTTCTTTCTTTCTAACTTATCTTTCTTTTTTCTTTCTAAATAATCTTTCTTTCTAACTATTCTTTCTTTCATTCTAACTAAACTTTCTTTCTTTCTTTTTCTTTCTAATTAATCGAACTAATCCATTTTTCTTTCTTTCTAACTTATCCATCTTCCTTTCTTTCTAACTTATCCATCTTTCTTTCTTTCTAACTTATCCATCTTTCTTTCTTTCTAACTAATCCTTCTTTCTGTCTTTCTTTCTACCTAATCTTTCTTTCTACCTAATCTTTCTATCTTTCTTTCTCTCTAACTAATCTTTATTTCTTTCTAACTAATCTTTTTCATGAATTTGAACTTATGAACTCATGAATTTATACAATTATGAATTTTCCTAAATTCATACACTTATGAACTTTTAAATTCATAAATAGTTCACCATAGCAACCACCCAGAACACCCTAGCAACCACCCAAAATACCTTACAACACCCTAGCAACACCATAGCAACCACCCAGAACACCCTAGCAACCACCCAAAACACCCTAGCAACCACCCAGAACACATTAAAACACCCTAGCAACACCATAGCAACCACCCAGAACACCCTAGCAATCGCCTAGCAACCACACAGAACACCCTAGCAACCATCCAGAACACCCTAGCAACTGCCTAGCAACCACCCAAAATACCTTACAACACCATAGCAACCACCCAAACTACCATAGAACACCCTAGCAACACCATAGCAACCACCCAAAACACCATAGCAACTGCCTAGCAACGGCACAAAATACCTTAAAACACCCTAGCAACACCATAGCAACCACCCAAAATAGCCTAGAACACCATAGCAACACCATAGCAACCACCAAGAACACCATAGAACACCCAAGCAACCATCTAGAACACCCTAAAAACCGCCTAAGAACTACCCAGAACACCCTAGCAACTGCTTAGCAACTACCCAGAACACCTTAAAACACCCTAGCAACACCATAGCAACCACCCAGAACACCCTAGCAACTGCCTGGCAACCACCCAGAACACCCTAGCAACCACCCAAAATACCTCAAAACACCCTAGCAACACCATAGCAACCACCCAAAATAGCCTAGAACACCCTAGCAACACCATAGCAACCACCCAGAACACCCTAGCAACCACCCAAAATACCTTAAAACACCCTATTAACACCCTAGCAACCACCCAAAATAGCCTTAAGCACACTAAGAACACCATAGCACCCCCCAGAACACCCTAGCAACTGCCTAGTAACCTCCCAGAACGCCCTAGCAACCACCCAAAATACCTTAAAACACCCTAGCAACACCCTAGCAACCAAGCAAAATACTCTAGAACACCATAGCAACCACCCAAAATACCTTACAACACCCTAGCAACTGCCTAGCAACCACCTAGAACACCCTAGCAACCACCCAAAATGCCTTAGCAACCACCCAGCAACCACCAGAACACCTTGGCAGCCCACTAGAAACACCTTAGCAACCTTAAATTACTTTAAACTACTTTAAACTACTTTAAACTTTAAACTATTTAAAACTTTAAACTACGTTAAACTACTTTAAACTAATTTAAACTTTAAACTATTTTAAACTTTAAAATAATTTAAACTTCAAACTACTTTAAAATTCAAACTAATTTAAACTTCAAACTACTTTAAACTTCTTCAAACTTTCTGGTCAAAACTTCAAACTACTTTAAAATTCAAACTAATTTAAACTTCAAACTACTTTAAACTTCTTCAAACTTTCTGGTCAAAACTTTCAAAAGTCAACTTAAAAAAAAATTCTGACTCTAACTCCTCCTAGAGCTTTAACTCCACATACTCCAAACTCGGCTCAGACACTCAAACTGTTCTGACTCGAGTTGCTATATCTTTTCTAACTGATCGGACTAACGGTTTTCTTAAAAATTAATATTAAAACTCATAACAATCCCATTGACTTTCATTGCAACAGTTCAAATTGAGCCAAGACTACGGTGGCCCAGTAGTGCACAACAAATAAACTCAAATCTAAACTCCTTGAAACCCTAGACTCAATTAAACTACCATTCTATATGTACTAATGAACTTATCTATCTATCTAATAATCTATCTTTCTTTCTAACTAATCTTTCTTTCATTCTTTCTAACTAATCTATCTTTCTTTCTAACTAATCTATCTTTCCTTCTTTCTTTCTAACTTATCTTTCTTTCTTTTTTCTTTCTAAATAATCTTTCTTTCTTTCTAACTATTCTTTCTTTCATTCTAACTAAACTTTCTTTCTTTCTTTTTCTTTCTAATTAATCTAACTAATCCATTTTTCTTTCTTTCTAATTTATCCATCTTCCTTTCTTTCTAACTTATCCATCTTTCTTTATTCTAACTTATCCATCTTTCTTTCTTTCTAACTAATCCTTCTTTCTGTCTTTCTTTCTTTCTTTCTTTCTTTCTACCTAATCTTTCTTTCTAACCTCTCTATCTTTCTTTCTCTCTAACTAATCTTTATTTCTTTCTAACTAATCTTTTTCATGAATTTGAACTTATGAACTCATGAATTTATACAATTATGAATTTTTCTAAATTCATTCACTTATGAACTTTTAAATTCATAAATAGTTCACCATAGCAACCACTCAGAACACCCTAGCAACCACCCAAAATACCTTACAACACCCTAGCAACACCATAGCAACCACCCAGAACACCCTAGCAACCACCCAAAACACCCTAGCAACCACCCAGAACACATTAAAACACCCTAGCAACACCATAGCAACCACCCAGAACACCCTAGCAATCGCCTAGCAACCACACAGAACACCCTAGCAACCATCCAGAACACCCTAGCAACTGCCTAGCAACCACCCAAAATACCTTACAACACCATAGCAACCACCCAAACTACCATAGAACACCCTAGCAACACCATAGCAACCACCCAAAACACCATAGCAACTGCCTAGCAACGGCACAAAATACCTTAAAACACCCTAGCAACACCATAGCAACCACCCAAAATAGCCTAGAACACCATAGCAACACCATAGCAACGACCAAGAACACCATAGAACACCCAAGCAACCATCTAGAACACCCTAGCAACCGCCTAAGAACTACCCAGAACACCCTAGCAACTGCCTAGCAACTACCCAGAACACCTTAAAACACCCTAGCAACACCATAGCAACCACCCAGAACACCCTAGCAACTGCCTGGCAACCACCCAGAACACCCTAGCAACCACCCAAAATACCTCAAAACACCCTAGCAACACCATAGCAACCACCCAAAATAGCCTAAAACACCCTAGCAACACCATAGCAACCACCCAGAACACCCTAGCAACCACCCAAAATACCTTAAAACACCCTATTAACACCCTAGCAACCACCCAAAATAGCCTTAAGCACACTAATAACACCATAGCAACCCCCAGAACACCCTAGCAACTGCCTAGCAACCTCCCAGAACGCCCTAGCAACCACCCAAAATACCTTAAAACACCCTAGCAACACCCTAGCAACCAAGCAAAATACTCTAGAACACCATAGCAACCACCCAAAATACCTTACAACACCCTAGCAACTGCCTAGCAACCACCTAGAACACCCTAGCAACCACCCAAAATGCCTTAGCAACCACCCAGCAACCACCAGAACACCTTGGCAGCCCACTAGAAACACCTTCGCAACCTTAAATTACTTTAAACTACTTTAAACTACTTTAAACTTTAAACTATTTAAAACTTTAAACTACGTTAAACTACTTTAAACTAATTTAAACTTTAAACTAATTTAAACTTTAAAATAATTTAAACTTCAAACTACTTTAAAATTCAAACTAATTTAAACTTCAAACTACTTTAAACTTCTTCAAACTTTCTGGTCAAAACTTTCAAAAGTCAACTTAAAGTTTGTCTCGACAAACTTTTTCAAGTTAGTGGTGCTTGCCAAAGGCAAGGCATCACTATTGTTATTGTGCATACTTATTATTCTTCTCATTATTATTCTGGACAAAGTTTGGCGCGTAACTCGTCCCGCAAATTTTGTCACAGACCCCTGAGTGAGGCGTCAAATCGTGCGGCTCATTGAGGAGAGGTGTGCTATGACTTTTCTAAGCGATCGGGTGTACGATGTTCGCACAGCGGACGAAAAAGCGGCCAAAGAAAAACCAATTAACTTAACATTGCGGAATGTTCAGAATTACAAATCCCAACCGACTTTTTCACACACAGACACAAAGGGCCTGACACCCCTGCATTTCTCTGCCTCTCTCTCCATCAGAGGATTTATATTATCAAGCAGCCAATAAGTAATGGTCTAAAATCCTCATAGCCTCAATCTAGCAACCAATTACAGCACCCTAGCAACCTTAGGCCATACCAAAGGCACTTTTTAATAAAGATTTTAAGAACTCTATAATAACTCTATAATAACTATCTTTTACTATGTTATAATAAATACATGCTGACATCACAGACCCCTGAGAAAGGTGTCAAATCGTGCGGCTTATTGAGGAGAGGTGTGCTACATCTTTTCTAAGAGATCGGGGGTACGGTAATTGCCCCAGGGGCAAAAAAGCGCCCATAAAAATCCCATAGACTTAACATTGCAACAAACTTTGACGAGTCATAGCTCAGAAATCAGATTTCACAGAAACGTGTGATTTGCCACATTTGAAGAGGCTGACAGGCTCTGTAAGAACATACCTCAAAATGGGGTAAAAGTTGCACCATTGGGGGCAGGAGCTGCTCAAAGATGCCCCATTGACTTACTATGGTGTAGGACGGCCCATGAAATGGGCCGTTCTACACATTGCATAGGGATTTTGTATTGAACATAGCTCTGGATCACAGTGTCATAGAGACAAGGGGACGGGCTCATTTTACTCAAATGACCAATCAGTCTCTCAGGATCATTGTGAAGCTATTAAGCCACGCCCTAGCAACCATATAGAGCACCTTAGCAACAAGTTCCATAGACTTCTATTGAAAGAGATCAAAAGGATATCTCCGGATAGAAGTGTCATAGAAACACAAGGGTGGACTCGTTTGACTCGGGGCAGTAAACAACCAATAATGAATCACCGCAACACTACGTAGCCCCTCCCTAGCAACCATTGTCGAGCACCTTAGCAACCAAAATCCATAGAGGGATATCTTCCATTCTGAATGTCACAGAGGCATGGGAGTTGGTTGGTTTATATCATTCACACTGACAATCAGCCTTTTCAGTTTCATGACTGGCAGCTACCAAGCCACTCCCTAGCAACCAAACAGAGCACCCTAGCAACCATTTTGCAAGACCTATATCTCTGCATCAGAACATTGTATAGAGATGGGGGTTGGTTCTTTTGACTCATGCTAGCAAACAGGACTTCCAACATGCTACACATGCTAGCTGTGAATAGCTACATGCTAATAGCAATTAGGTAAGTGCTAAATCATGCCAAGAAAATGCTAAGAACTCCAATAGTAACCATCTGTGACAACTACCAACCACCTAGTAACATCATAGCAACCACCTAGAATACCTTAGCAACTGCCCAGAACACCCTAGCAACCACCCAATATACCCTAGCAACTGCCTAGCAACACCATAGCAACCACCCAGAATATCCTAGCAACCACCTAGCAACATCATAGCAACCACCCAGAACACCCTAGCAACCACCCAGATCACCCTAGCAACCACCTAGCAACCTCATAGCAACCACCTAGCAACCTCATAGTAACCACTCAGAACACCCTATCAACCACCCAGAATACCCTAGCAACCGCTTAGCAACACCATAACAACCACTCAAAACACCCTAGCAACCGCCTAGCAACCACCCAGAACACCCTAGCAACGCCCCAGCAACCACCCAGAATACCCTAGCAACCACCCAAAACACCTTAGCAACCGCATAGCAGCCACTCAGAACACCCTAGCAACCACCTGAACAACATGAATAAGCCATATCTCAGCACCAGAACATAGTACAGACATGTTTGTTGGCTCGTATGCAATCATGTACCACACCCTAGCAACCGAGTGGCGATTTTTGCCACTGCAAGCACCACTTCACATTTTCTTCTGGAAATGTACATTCTAGTTATTATTATTATTCTGAGCGGAAAAAATTCTGACTCTAACTCCTTCTAGAGCTTTAACTCCACATACTCCAAACTCGGCTCAGACACTCAAACTGTTCTGACTCGAGTTGCTATATCTTTTCAGACTGATCGGACTTACGGTTTTCCTAAAAATGACGATCAAAGTCGGAAAAAACTCCAATTGACTTTCATTGCGGAATGTTCAGATTTTCAAACTGGCCAACTGTCAAAAATTCAAATCTAAACTCCTTGAAGCCCTAGACTGAATCAAACTGCCATTCTATATACTATATGAGCCATTGAGACTCATTTAAACTAATAAACTCATCTATCTATGACACTTATCTATCTACACTTAAACTCTTAAACTCATAATAAATTAATAAACTCTAAACTTGAACTCTTAGACTCATTTAAACTTATAAACTCTAAACTCATAAACTCATACACTTATAAACTCATGAATTCAAACTCTTATGAACTCAAACTCATAAATTAATAAACTCTGAACTCTTACTCATTTAAACTTATAAACTCTATACTCATAAACTTGTACACTTATAAACTCATGAATTCATACACTTATGAACTCATGAATTCATAAACGTATAAACTCATACACTTATTAACTCATGAATTCATACACTTATGATGAACTCTTAAACTCATAAATTAATAAACTGAACTCTTACTTAAACTCTTAAACTCATAATAAATTAATAAACTCTAAACTTGAAGTCTTAGACTCATTTAAACTTATGAACTCTAAACTCATAAACTCATACACTTATAAACTCATACACTTATAAACTCATGAATTCAAACTCTTATGAACTCAAACTCATAAATTAATAAACTCTGAACTCTTACTCATTTAAACTTATAAACTCTATACTCATAAACTTGTACACTTATAAACTCATGAATTCATACACTTATGAACTCATGAATTCATAAACTTATAAACTCATACACTTATAAACTCATGAAATCATACACTTATGAACTCAAACTCATAAATTAATAAACTCTGAACTCTTACTCATTTAAACTTATAAACTCATAAACATATAAACATATAAACTACTGCATGGGGATTTTCCTGGTTATAGTTTCCCCCAGACTGCTCTGTTACCTAGCCTTAAATACCCAGACCAGAACAAAAGGGTTGCACCAATATTTTTTTAGAGTTTGCTTTGGGTCAATTCCTGTACCCCAGGGGGTAGCACCTGGTCTCGGGGAGAGGGGAGATATCTTGAAAGACATCATCAATGGAGGAGAACAGGATTCTCTTAAGTTCTCTTAAGTTCTCTCAATGTTTCTTATAATATCGATTACTGCAATGAAATTAAGACCATTTTACCAATCGCACTGAGACATTTAAAATAAAACCAAACATGAAAAGGAAAAACAATAGATTCACAAGATACATCATGTTACATGTGCATGTATTTCTGATTCATTCGTTCTATGTTATTATTTGTTTGTCCTCTAGGGGGCGAGTATGTTCTTGTTTGTGTCTTTCTTTATTAGGGACTGATGGCCGGCACCTGTGGATCATGTACGTTTGGCATGACAAGTTCTAGCGGCCAAATCTGTTCGGCGGGCGTGGTGTTCGGTGTGCTCTCTTGTTGTGTCTTACTCCGGTTCATTTTCCTTTCGTGTTGTCGACATCACTTTTTGTAATAAATCCCCTATAGAATGAGCTGTGTTGTGATGTCTTCACTTGTGTTACGGTTGCGGCCGTAACATAATTGGGGGCTCGTCCGAAACTATTATGTTTTTTGTTTTGTTTTTGTGTAGGCTTAGTTGAGGAAAATGTGTGACGTATTTTGCCCGTCCTGGAAAGTGTTTGGTGTAACTACTGTGGTCCCACGTGAGTATTTGCCCTGTATTTTTGTAGTCGTCGGGTAGGTTGGACCAGCTACTTTGTTGTTTTGCTTTTTTTATTTTTAGTGGTTATTCGGAGTGGGGGTACGTTTCAGTTCGCGTGCGGCTGATCTTGTTAATGGGATCGGTGCGCAGGTGAGTTTAGCGTTTAAAGTCGCCCCGAGCCCCTAACCCTACTGAAGACTAGATGTAAAAAAAAAAAGATTTGGTTATAGGGTAAATACAGTTTTTGTGTGGGATCGCTGTTAGTTACAATTAGTTTCCTGTTGTGAAAAGACTCCTGTCTGAGAAGACTGCTACTGGTACTTTTGCTCTAGTTCGCGGTTTGGGAGTTATAAAAGTTCCGTTACACAGTGTTAACCTGAAGTCTGAATTGGTGTCGGGGAACGTGATAGTTGGTGTTCGTTCGTCTCTGCCAATTCCTGACGTATCTTTCGTCCTAGGAAACGATATAGCTGGAGGCAGTGTGTGGAGTTGTTCAAATGTGCCACCTGAAGTTGTAACGTCACCTCTCGCTGCTACGGCCAATGATTGTGCTGTGAAGCACCCTGATGTGTTTTCGGCATGTGCGGTTACACGCTCTATGGTTAAACCTGATAATGTTCACGTCTCGGAGGGGGTGGATTTAAGTGATACATGGTTTGAAAGTCCTGATTTAACCAATTTGTCTTCTGTTGCTCCACAGGAGGAACTAGATCCACATCCTCTGAGAGCTGAAGAAGTTTTTGACTATTCTAGTGATCCGTCTTTGTCTTCTGATAAACCAATTGCCACTCAAAGGTCAGATCCTACTCTTGTGTCATTGTTTGAATTGGTTCATACAGAGCAGATGAGTGGGAATGCACCCCAAAGTTACTTTCTCAGAGATGGGATATTGATGAGAAAGTGGGTGCCTTCTAACTCTTCTGATTTCTGGAATGTTGTTGATCAAATTGTGATTCCAGTGGCTTATGGGGACATGATATTGAGTGTGGCTCATGATGGTACGGCTGGTCATTTGGGTGTAAGAAAAACAAACCAGCGAGTTTTGCGTAATTTTTACTGGCCAGGTTTGAAGAAAGATGTTCCCGCTATTGTCAAACTTGCCATGTGTGTCAATTGGTTGGGAAGCCTAATCAAACTATTCCTCCAGCTCCGTTGTTTCCGGTTCCCGTGGTGACTGAACCTTTTGAACACATAATCATTGATTGTGTTGGGCCTCTTCCCCATTCAAAATGTGGTTGTAAATACTTGCTGACCATCATGTGTGCGACTACACGTTTTCCTGAGGCAGTCCCTTTACGTACTATAACGTTGAGAACGATATCTAAAGCACTAAGTTCTTTACACTGTTCGGTTTACCGAAATTAATCCAGAGCGATCAAGGTAGTAATTTTACATCTCGTATATTTTCGCAAGTGCTTAAACGTCTTCACATTAAGCATAATTTTTATCTGCTTATCATCCTGAAGGTCAGGGTGCATTAGAAAGGTTTCACCAGACCTTGAAATCTATGCTTCGCGCTTATTGTTTCGAGCTAGAACAAGATTGGGAGGAGGGGATTCCGTGGCTACTTTTTGCTTCACGCGAGGTAGTGCAGGAATCACTCGGGTTTAGTCCCGCTGAACTGGTCTTTGGCCATACTCCGCGTGGACCTTTGACGGTGTTGAAAGAAAATTGGCTATCCGATCAAAAATGTAAATCCCTTCCTGAGTATGTTACTGATTTTCGTACCCATCTTCGTAGAGTCCGTGAATTGGCTAAACAAAATCTTGAGAAAACGCAGGGTAAAATGAAGGTCTGGTATGATAAGAAAGCTAAAGAACGAAGTTTTAGTCCGGGTGACAAAGTGTTGGTTTTGTTACCTGTGTTGGGAGGGAGGCTGCAAGCCAGGTATAGTGGTCCTTATGTTATGTAGTGGAAAAGAAACTTTCTGACCGTGATTATGTTATTCATGTCCCAGATCGCCGTAAAACTTCCAAAGTTTATCATATTAATATGATAAAGGCCTATCATGAGAGGGAGACGAGTATTGAGAAGCCTGAGAAATGTGTTTCTTCCAGCATAAAACCACCTGACATGACTGCTGCTCTTTGCTTGGCTGCACAGGAACCGTTGTATGAAGAGGTGGGACCTTCTAGATGTGTGGTTGAAGGTCGGTTGAGAAATTCTAAACTGCTATTAACCTTGCCTAGTCAGATATCCTTTTACATTATATCTAAAATTCTGGATATTTATGCAGAATCACAGTTATGCTGCAACCAACAACATAAATCAAAAACATAAAGTCCAAATGATGATTGTCATAAAATGACCAACACCATCAGATCACTTTTTTTCTTTGTTCATCTGGCAGTTATGACTCAAATACAGCAGCCAAACAAAATCTAAAGTTAATAATATAAGGGTCAAGAGCCCAACTAAAGCAAACACTTATCGCCATAAGGGTGGCTTACAATTTGTGATTTTCTCCTTCAGTGATTCTGCTTGTTAACATCAGGTGTCTTCAATAGTGGTCAATCATCACTCAATCAATCACTTAATTATCTCATTAACTTTAACACTATTTAGTGTTAATTTAACACTCATTTTAACACTTTAACACTCTTGAGTCTGGAGCCAAATGAACTCTTAGGAAAGTTAATTTAACACTGAAGTTTTTGTTGTGTGAGTTCATGGGTGGAATAAAAATATGGCAGGACTTTTACTTTCTGACCTTTTACTTTCTGAAAGCATACTTTCATGCAATTTCAAGTATGCTAAGAGTCTCAAAAGCATCAAAAAATAATCTTAAAGTTTGATGCGTTACCACGGCAACAGTATCTAAGATATCAATAATCCTTTCACAGGTCTACATCTGCCGTGTGTTTACATTATACACATAAAGTTTTAAGCAAATCGGGTAAAAATAAGAGGGTGATTTAAAAGCATTTTGAAAGTGACACACTTCCTGCTGCCAGTTGGTGGTGCTATAACTTTGAATCACAATAGTCACATCCATGTGATCGGCCTCTTACAGCGAACACACTGCTGAAGTTTCATCAAGATCAGTCAATGTATGCAGAAGTTATAACACACTTCCTGTTTCCATTATTCGCCTTAAATTCGTTTCCTCGCCACGGCCAAACCGTTCGAGATATCAAAAATCCCCTGTCAATTTTTCATCCTCAATGTCTTGACTTCATGCACAGCGAGTTTGGGCGACGATCGGGTGAATTCCCTAGGAGAAGTGTTTCAAATTCATGAGCATGAGTTTCCAAACAACCCATAATAGCCGACTTCCTGTTGGGCTGACGTAAAAAGTAAGAGTACGAAGGATATATGAAACGATGAGATCTATATGTGTACCGATTTTCATATTAATTCATGCAAGCGTGTTTGATAAATGGACATGTTTTCGAATCCCGTTCCAGGGGGCGCTGTCGAGCACCCCTGCCACGCCCGGGTATCATCTTCCGTCCAGCCCTGATGGCCGCGGGTTCTGACCCGTGTGCAAAGTTTCAAGAGTTTTTGAGCACGTTAAGGCCCCCAAAAGTGCCCAAAAGGTAGTAAAATAATAATAATAATAAATATAGCTGCGAGCAGCGATTACGGGCCCAAGCCGGTGGCACCGCAACCCCGGTGCCTTTAGTTACGTAAAGGCACCGGAGTGGCGGTGCCGCCGGCTTTGGCCCTTCATCGCTGCTCGCAGCTATATTTATATATATATATATATATATATATATATATATAAACAAGCCGGTGGCACCGCCACCCCGGTGCCTTTGGGGTTACTGTGCATGACGGGCAATAACGTAACCCCGCTTTGACCTTTGAGAAGATGTGTGCTGTAGAGCTTGCATTGGTGTGGGCTCTGCAAAAGTGTGCATTGAGGGCACATATCAACCACAAAGTATGCGTGAGCAACCTTCTGAAACCTAAAATGAAAAATGAGACACCCTACGGTCTCATGGACTTAATGGACACATGAAATAAGTACACAAGTTTGAAAGTTATATGAAGTGTGCCAAGACAGAATATTTGCCTGATCTGATTAGAAAAATAGTTTGTGTGTGTGTGTGTGTGAGGCGTGATTGAACAATGTAGCCATAAAAACATACTCCGTCCTTTTGTTCATACAGGACATTATTCAAACTGCAAAGTGTTTACTTATATTTGTGTACAATCGCAATAAAACACAACATTGTGCTTTTGTCAAACTGTACTGCTAAACTACAACTGTCACCCAACCAAAATCTCTTACACACACACACACACACACACACACACACACACACACACACACACACACACACACACACACACACACACACACACATAGTTTAAAAGCGAAAAAATCTTTTGGACATTCATCATATTGCATTGGTTTTCATTTCTTGTCCTCGAACAGAGCCCTAATCTGTTTATTTTTTCAGTTACACATTCTACATTGATTAAAAAAGAAAAATCAAATGTGTTTTTATTTTATACATAAATAAATAATCTATCATTCAGATGAGAATAAAGTTAGTGTTAGTTCAAATTTTAAGGAAAACAAATATATGATCTGAAATATAGCACATTCATTTAAAATTCATTCAGGTTCAATTACCAAACATACAAATCTCAATGTAATTTAAAGCAAACAATACATTTAAAATATATGGGTTGTATGCTATTTTTTTTATATAAAAAGATATATATCCAAAAAGACAAGGCCTAAACTTTAACAAGGGTTAAACAATCACTGTAACAGACACAATCACACACACACACACACACACACACACACACACACACACACACACACACACACACACACACACACACACACACACACACACACGTCAAATCACTTACATTTTAGATGCAATATTGACTTTTTTTCTGTTTCAGCAGCGAAAATAGTTAAACAAAGATCACAGCAGAACCATCGAGGATCTCACAGCAACGCCTTCTCATTACTGAATGATTCAGCATTTTGAACGAATCGGTTGACTCAAAGATTCAACGACCAATCCATAATCTGTCTCATTCATGAATGACTCAGCCGTTCGAACGAATCGTTTGAACGAATGAATCAATGACTCGCTCATTAAGACGGTCGCCTGGCGACACCTAATGACGGTTTAGTGATATGTTTAAAAGTATCATTCTTTCCAACGATTGTTAATTAACTCACATTTGAAACATAAGCTATATATATATATATATATATATATATATATATATATATATATATATATATATATATATATATATATATACACACACATGTATACACAAAAATAAAATAAAAACACATTTGAAGCGTGTTTGCTTACTAAATTGTGAGCTGAACGAAAGTTGCAGCAAAGATCAGCAACAGGAGTCAAAATTCATTAATCACGAGAGTGAAGAGCTGACTGAAAAAAATGATGACGGAATATTTTGTGTAAAAGTGCCTATTTAAGCGAATCTGTCATTTACTCATTTGTTGTTGTGTTTTACCTGAAAACCGGAAACAATCGGCCCCCGATATGGCGCTAATTTTAAAGTGACACTAAAAAGTATGCGGCTGCACTGGCATTCATAACGGTGCGCGTCCATGGCGACGAGCGAGCAGAACAGAGCGAACGTTTTTTCATTTCTACTTCCATAGAAATTCATTCGAGCGCACTGCGAGCGCCACCACTATAAATGTCCGTGCGGACGTCCTTATACTTTACTTTCACTTTTATATTAGCGATTTAAAAGGCCTCGCTGGTGTCTAACGTCGATTAACCGGTGGGAAAAGATCCTCACAGCCACATACCTAATATATTTATATTTAATTACAATAGCCATACCTGATAAAAAAGTTTTATGTACTGAGTTGATATCAGTTTGGACACAAGAGGGCAGTATAGCCCTTTGTATTACTTGATGTATTTATTTTTTAACTGAATAGCACATTCTGGCTGTTTTTAAACTTGTACATTATTCTTAAATTGAAAACAAGAATAAAATGGGTTTAGTTCTGATATTTGTGTAATTTTATCTAGAAATAAATGGTGTATAATTAATTTTTTAGAAGATATGAGGCTTTTAGTGTTTACTTTTTTGACATGACTTTAATCCCTCGCCATAGCAAAACAATTTGAGATATTCAATAGCCATTCACAATTTAGCTTCTTTAATGTATTTTCATCATGTTGAAAAAGTTTGGTGGGAATTGAATAAACCAGTTAAGGGGAGTGGGTAAAAAATCAGAGGCTGATTTTGCCAAAAATCCACATTAAGACCAAAATAGCCCACTTCCTGTTGGGCTGGCTTAAAGTTGTTTGGCCCGATGAGATCTATATGAGTAAAATTTTCTGACCAAGTTTATGGACCAAGTTAATTTAATTAATAAACTAATTATATAAAACTATTTTCAATGCACTACAATTCAACTGGTTATATGCCTTTACTTATTAATACAACTTATTTAAAAAATACAAGGCGTAAGACATTTATTTTCTTTTTTAATGCAGGCCAGACCAAACAGCAGTGAAATGGTTAATCTAGCCCCCCTCCCCCTCCCCACACTCACAGACACACACACACACAGAGACGTAGGCTCAGAGAGAGAGAGAGACATAAAATGACAATTTTCAAACCAAAATATCTGACTTCCTGTTGGTTGGAGCTATTGAGTGTAAATTAGAAAGTTGTCTGGCTGGAGGAGAACAATACACATACCGATTTTTATTACTGTAGATAAAATGAATCCCCCCACTTTTGACAAAAGGTGGCGCTACTGAGCCCCTCACCACGCCCGTTTCTGAAACTTTGCACATGTCTACTGGCTAATAAATGTGATCTGTCTGTCGAGTTTCATGCAATTTCAAGTATGCTAAGAGTCTCAAAAGCATAAAAAAAGAATATTAAAGTTTGATGCGTTGCCACGACAACAGTATCTAAGATATCAAGAATCCATTCACAGGTCTACATCTGCCGTGTGTTTACATTATAGTAGTGAAGTTTGAAGCAAATCGGGTTAAAATAAGAGGGTGATTTCAAAGCATTTTGAAAGTGAGACACTTCCTTCTGCCAGTTGGTGGCGCTATAACTTTGACTCACAAGAGTCACATCCATGTGATCGGCCTCTTACAACGAACACACTACTGAAGTTTCATCAAGATCAGTTAATGTATGAAGAAGTTATAACCAAGGTTATTATAGTTTTGCATTTTTCATTAGTTTTTATTTTTATTTCGTTTTGAATTTTTGTTTTCAAATTCAGTTTAGTTTTAATTAGTTTTTAAAGTTGGTTTGCTAGTTTAGTTTAGTTTTTATTTTTTGAAAATGCTTAGTTTTAGTTTAGTTTTTATTAGTTTTAATGTTAGTTTTAGTCTTTTTTTGGATTTTGGGTTATTTGTCAGGGGCAAGATTCAAAAAGGTCAGAAAAAGAATTGTGTAATAATAACTCAACGAAAACATCATACAATTTTAGAAATATCTATTCAACAATAAAACCAGTACATAAAATGTACATATGGGCACAAATATGTAAACAGTCTGCACAAGACTCCGCAGTAAAGTGCAAAATGTGTAAGTGACGTGTGCCAGGAAAAAAAGCTAAATAGCAAATAGACTAAAGACGACATAAACTGCATTTCTAAATAAGTAAGAAATATTGTGTATTGCCTATCTTGCTAGGTAAGTCTTGCTAGTCTTTGTCCTATTTAAAGTAGGCTAATACTGAACGTGAAACAAAATCTGAAACAAAAAAGTGGATTAACAGTTTTCTAGCAATATTAATTATTAACATTAAGCACAAAAAAAGAGTTCATACCCAAACAGAGTATTAAAAACCTCCTTGCAAGGTAAGTATTGCTAGTCTTTGTCCGATTTAAAGTAATACTGAATATGAAAATAAAAATTAAAAAAATCTGGAACAAAAAAGTAGATTAAAAATGTATTAAAACAAAAATAATACTCATGAGTATTAAAAAACTCAAAATACATGGAGAAAATCATTGAGCAAATACAGGCTATTTCTCATTAAAGAGCAGTGAATTCTTTTCTCTTTTTATTTTGTTGTTTGATTGATATTAAGTGCACAGACGGCATTAGGTTTATTACGCACTGTCACTTTAAGACCGAGTGCAGATCCAATTGCACTGATGCACATCCGATATTCTCACAACTGTATGTTCTGTAAAGACATAACTGACTGTGTTTGCATGAATACTCTCCAAAACGGACATTTATACATAATGCTGTGTATTTGTCCATTCAGACGCGAAAGAGAGCTCAATTCAGTCCTCGCGCGCTGTATAGCTGTCTATCATTTGTCATATAGTAATAACACCTTGTTTTATTTTATTTTTTATAAGTTATGAGCTATAAATAATTAAATTGTGATATTTAAATTACGCAATTGAAAGTGCGCAGCTCTGAATGCACGAGCTCTGCCTAGCACACACAAACTGACAGCTTTACCGCTTGTTTCGCTATTTGTTGCGCTTATCAAGTTAATGGTTACATTTCGGAGATATCAAGTAGCTATATAAAGCTAAATTAAACATTCCACACACATCGCAATGACGATGATAAATGTTATTTTTTATTAATTGACCCACGGATTATCCAAAGCGTCCGACTCCGCGGTATTAAACATATAGGCTACATATACGGCACACTGTCTAACATTCGCACAACCTTTGAACTAAAAATAAAATAAAAAGTGCATTCATCTTTTGCATGACGCGGGCCATAAAATTAATGTCGGACCGGCTACTCATCTGTATTGAATAATGACATAACATTAATTAATATTTGAATCACAGCTTATATATTTGACATCGACAACCCAAGTGCATTTTACCTCAAATTTGCGACTAGTTAACTTTCTAAAGAAGGCGCAATCGCTTCTCGGGTCGACATTAACACACAGACAATAATGTATTCAGAATTAAAAATATTTTTGCACCACTTTTTAATGTGTGATTGTGTAAAGGTGTTCACGAGATACCAACCTTTCGCGAACTTGCTTTCAACGTCGAACCCTCGTTTTCATGGAGACGCGGTGTGCACGGAGGGGAGGGGCTGTGTCTGTGTGTGTGTGTGTGTGTGCGCGCGTGCATGTGACAGAGAGACGGAGGGAGAGCAGGGAAAGGAAATGCAGCTGAACGAATACACTGCGTGTTTTAAATAGCGTTAAAAATTAAAGACATTGACAAAGACGAAAACTAAGGACATTTACTCTATTATTTTATTTTATTTTAGTTAGTTTTGCCAAACACACATTACAGTTTTAGTTAGTTATCGTTTTTTTGTAATGCCTCGTTTTTATTTTTATTTTAGTTAACGACAATGTTTTTTCCCACCTAGTTTTCGTTTTTTCGTTCGTTTTCGTTAACGATTATAACCTTGGTTATAACACACTTCCTGTTTCCATTATTCGCCATAATTTCGTTTCCTCGCCACGGCCAAACCGTTCGAGATATCAAAAATCCGCTGGCAATTTTTCATCCTCAATTGCTTGACTTCATGCACACCGAGTTTGGTGGTGATTGGACGAATTTCCTAGGAGAAGTGTTTCGAATTCCATTGCATGCGTTTCCAAACAAACCATAATAGCCGACTTCCTGTTGGGCTGGGGTAAAAAGTAAAAGTACAAAGGATATATAAACCGATGAGATCTATATGTGTACAGAGTTTCATATTATTACATGCAAGCGTGTTTGATTTATGGACCAAGTTTTCGGACCCCGTTCCAGGGGGCGCTGTCGAGCCCCCCTGCCACGCCCGGGTACCATCTTCAGCCCGGCCCTGATGGCCGCGGGTTCTGACCTGTGTGCAAAATTTCAAGAGTTTTCGTGCACGTTAAGAGCCCCAAAAGTGCCCGAATAGTCGTTAGAATAATAATAATAATAATAAATATAGCTGCGAGCAGCGATTACGGGCCCAAGCCGGTGGCACCGCAACCCCGGTGCCTTTAGTTACCTAAAGGCACCGGGGTGGCGGTACCGCCGTCTTTGGCCCTTCATCGCTGCTCGCAGCTATATTTATATATATATATATATATAAAAAGCCGGTGGCACCGCCACCCTGGTGCCTTTAGGGTTATTGTGCACGACATGACACAAAATATCTGCTGGCTATCTGCCGAACGGCTCTGGTAGTTCCGCTTCAGCACTGATGATATTGTAGAAATAGTGCGCTCTGGTTGGTCTGGATTATTCGGGATTTTTTATTTTATACAGAAATAAGTTTTTTATAATTCAGATGAGAATAAAGTTAGTGTTGATTAAAATGAAGGAAAACAAATATATTGATCTGAAATATAGCACATTAATTTTAATTTTATTTAGGTTCAATTACCAAACATACAATCTTAATTTAATTTAAAGCAAACAATACATTTAAAAGATAAGGGTTGTATGCACTTTTTTAAATAAAAAAAGATATATATCCAAAAAACAAGGCCTTAAAGGGTTAAACTCTTGTCACTGTAACAGACACAATCTCTCTCTCTCTCTCTCTCTCTCTCTCTCTCACACACACACACACACACGTCAAGTCACTTCCATTTTAGATGCAATATTGAATAAGCAGAAAATTTGGATTTTCTGCTCTGAAAATATAAATAAGCATAAAAATTGAATAAGCACTTTTAATATTCTAAACAGAATAAGCACTAGTCGCTAATGAATAAGTACTAGTACTTAATGGAATAGATACTAGTATCTAAAAAATAAGTACTAGTAGCATGAAAATAGAGACTAGTGGGTTAAAATGATAAAATGTTAAAACGGCTTGCCATATTGGCTCAGAGAGAGAGAGAGAGAAAATGACCTTTTAGATACTAGTACCTATTAATAGATACTAGTATTTATTCAATAAATACTAGTACTAAGTCATTAGATACTAGTACCTATTAAATAGATACCAGTACTTATTCATTAGCTACTAATACGTATTCAAAAGAATATCTAAAGAATAAGCACTAGTATCTAAAGAATAGGCACTATTACTAAAGAATAAGCACTAGTCGCTAATGAATAAGTACTAGTACTTAATGGAATAGATACTAGTATCTAAAAAATAAGTACTAGAAGCATGAAAATAGAGACTAGTAGGTTAAAATGATTAAATGTTAAAACGGCTTGCCATATTGGCTCAGAGAGAGAGAGAGAGAGAGAGAAAATGACCATATTCAGACCAAAATATCTGACTTCCTCTTGGTCTGAGCTAATGACAGTTAATTAGAAAGTTGTCCGGCTTGATCTGAACAATATGCGTACCGAGTTTTATGATTGTAGGTAAAACTATAAAACTAACCCCCCAACTTTTGTCAAAAGGTGGCGCTACTGAGTCCCTGCACCACGCCCGTTTCTGAAACTTTGCACATGTCTACTGGCTAATAAATGTGATCTGTCTGTCGAGTTTCATGCAATTTCAGGCATGCTAAGAGTCTCAAAAGCATCCAAAAAGAATTTTAAAGTTTGATGCGTTGCCACGGCAACAGTATCAAAGATATCAATAATCCTTTCACAGGTCTACATCTGCCATGTATTTACATTATACAGATGAAGTTTGAAGCAAATCGGGTTAAAATAAGAGGGTGATTTCAAAGTATTTTGAAAGTGACACTTCCTGCTGCCAGTTGGTGGCGCTATAACTTTGACTCACAATAGTCACATCCATGTGATCGGCCTCTTACAACGAACACACTACTGAAGTTTCATTAAGATCAGCTAATGTATGCTGAAGTTATAACACACTTCCTGTTTCACGTTTCTCGCCATAAATTCGTTTCCTCGCCACGGCCAAACCGTTCGAGATATCAAAAATCCCCTGGCAATTTTTCATCCTCAATGTCTTGACTTCATGCTGACCGAGTTTCGTGGCATTTCTTTGAATTCTCTAGGAGAAGTACTTTAAATTCCATTGCATGCGTTTTACAAACAACCCTAAATAGCCGACTTCCTGTTGGGCTGGGGTAAAAAGTAAGAGCATGAAGTATATATGAACCGATGAGATCTATATGTGTACCGAGTTTCATATTATTACATGCAAGCGTGTTTGATTTATGGACCAAGTTTTCGGACACCGTTCCAGGGGGCGCTGTCGAGCCCCCCTGCCACGCCCGGGTACCACCTTCAGCCCGGCCCTGATGGCCGCGGGTTCTGACCTGTGTGCAAAGTTTCAAGAGTTTTCGTGCACGTTAAGAGCCCCAAAAGTGCCCGAATAGTCGTTAGAATAATAATAATAATAATAATAATAATCCTTAGGAAAACAATAGGGCCTTCACCTTTTCAAGGCTTGGGCCCTAATAATAATAATAATAATAATAATAATCCTTAGGAAAACAATAGGGCCTTCGCCTTTTCAAGGCTTGGGCCCTAATAATAATAATAAATAATCCTAAGGAAAACAATAGGGCCTTCGCCTTTTCAAGGCTTGGGCTCTAATAATAATAATAATAAAATATAGCTGCGAGCAGCGATATAGCCCAGCGATATAGCTAGCAGCTATATTTATATAAAAATATATATATGTATATATATATATATATATATATATATATATATATATATATATATAAAAACAAGCCGCCACCCCGGTGCCTTTAGGGTTATTGTGCACGACGTGCAAAAACGTAACCCCGCTTTGACTGTTGAAAAGAAGTGTGCTGTAGAGCTTGCATCAGTGTGGGCTCTGCAAAAGTGCGCATCGAGGGCACATATCAACCACAAAGTATGCGTGAGCCAGAGATGGGAGTAAGTCAAGTCTCAAGTCCCTACCATCAAGCAGAGGTGGAAAGTCCAGGGGTCAGAAAGTAAAAGTCCTGCCATATTTTTATTCCACCCATGAACTCACACAGCAAAAACTTAAGTGTTAAATTAACTTTCCTAAGAGTTCATTTGGCTCCAGACTCAAGAGTGTTAAAGTGTTAAAATGAGTGTTAAATTAACACTCAATAGTGTTAAAGTTAATGAGCTAATTAAGTGATTGATTGAGTGATGATTGACCACTATTGAAGACACCTGATGTTAACAAGCAGAATCACTGAAGGAGAAAATCACAAATTGTAAGCCACCGTTATGGCGATAAGTGTTTGCTTTAGTTGGTCTCTTAAACCTTATACATTCACTTTAAATTTGTTTTTCTGCTGTTATTTTTTTAAAACAGTCAAATGAACAAAGAAAAGTGTGATCTGATAGTGTTGGTTGTGTTATGGCATAATCGTGTTGTGATCTGAAAATTAAACTTATTGAGATAGATTGGTTTAACTTACTATAAACAGTTCTGTGATTCTACAGCACTTATCTGCAATGCAACAAACTGACATCTTGGGATTAGTGAAGAACTTCTCTATATTGTTTAGTGACATCCCTAGTCAAAAGTCTGTTATAAAGCACGATGTAGATGAGGGACTTGACACTCGACCCATAAAACAACATCCATATCGTGTGAGTCCGATAAAAAGATCTCTTTTGAATAAGGAAGTTCAGTATATGCTAGAGAATCGAATTGCAGAGCCTAGTATCAGCCCCTGGAGTTCACCGTGTTTGCTGGTGGGGAAGTCTGATGGTAGCTATCGATTCTGCACTGACTATTGGCGAGTAAATACTGTTACTAAGGCTGATTGTTATCCATTGCCAAGAGTGGATGACTGTGTAAATCGAGCAGGTTCAGCTACATATGTCTCAAAACTGGACTTGTTAAAAGGATACTGGCAGGTAACTTTAACGGAACGTGCTAAGGAGATTTCAGCTTTCGTAACTCCTGATGCGTTCCTTAATTATCGGGTAATGGCTTTCGGAATGTGAAATGCTCCTAGCACATTCCAGAGATTAGTGAACACTGTTTTGGTAGGCGTATCTGGTTGTGAAGCCTATCTAGACGACCTAGTTTTATACAGTTCTTCCTGGGATGAGCATGTGAACTTACGGAGGTTTTTTTTCGTTTGGCAAATGCTAAGCTGACTGTCAATTTAAGTGAATTTGGTAAGGCCACCCTAATTTATTTAGGTAAAGTGATTGGTGGCGGGCAGGTTCGCCCAGTTGTGGCAAAGGTTTCCGCAATTTGTGATTTTCCACCACCTGTTGATCGAAAACAATTGCGACGTTTTCTTGGGATGGTCGGTTATTATCGAGCGTTCTGTAGAAATTTTGCAACTGTGGTATCACCCCTTACCGATTTGCTAAGTCCTAAGCCGTTGTTTCACTGGTCAGACTCGCGTCAGAGTGCTTTTGAGAATGTTAAGTCCTTGTTGATTTCAGCGCCTGTCTTGATGACACCGGATCACTTAAGACCTTTTAGCCTTGCAGTGGATGCGAGTGACGTGGGTGCGGGAGCTGTTCTTCAGCAGAGGGGTTCTGATGAGGTGGAACACCCTGTGTGTTACTTTACAAAGAAGTTCATTGCTGCCCAAAGGAATTATTCTACTATTGAGAAAGAGGCTTTATCTTTAGTCCTCGCTATCTGTGATTTTGATGTCTATTTGACTTGTTCTCGTCCTATTGTTGTGTATTGCGATCATAATCCTCTCCTTTTCTTGAATTCAATGTGCAACACTAATCAGCGTCTTATGCGTTGGAGTCTGACGTTACAACCATATGACCTCGATATCAAACACGTTCGAGGTAAGGATAATGTTGTAGCTGGAGCCCTGTCCCGGGTGGGTTAGGGGCGTGAACTTGGTAGGTAATGAAAAAGTTGAAGGTTCACTTTTGGGGGGTGAAGGTGTTACATGTGCATGTATTTCTGATTCATTTGTTCTATGTTATGATTTGTTTGTCTTCTAGGGGGCGAGTATGTTCTTGTTTGTGTATTTCTTCATTAGGGACTGATGGCCGGCACCTGTGGATCATGTACGTTTGGCATGAGAAGTTCAAGCGGCCAAATCTGTTCGGCGTGATCTCTTGTTGTGTCTTACTCCGGTTCATTTTCGTGTTGTCGACATCACTTTTTGTAATAAATCCCCTATAGAATGAGCTGTGTTGTGATGTCTTCACTTGTGTTACGGTTGCGGCCGTAACACATCATATGTGATATATATGCATTCTCAGTGAACTTTTGGTGACTTGAATCAGGGGGTAAGGTAGGGAGGAGGGAGAGGGGGATGCAAAGATAAGGAAGGAGAAACGTTTGGACAGGACAATGTCCTGTGTTCTTTCTTTGCAATCTTCTGTGGACAGGACAATGTCCTGTGTTCTTTCTTTGCAATCTTCTGTCCAGGGTGCATTTTATTGCTCTATTTGCAGGAGTTTTATCTCAGTTTTTGTTTTAGCAGGAAAATCAATTCTTACATTTGATATCTCGAAAGGTTTGGCCGTGGCGAGGAAACAAATTTATGGCGAATAATGGAAACAGGAAGTGTGTTATAACTTCTTTATACATTAATTGATCTTGACTTCAGAAACTTCAGCTGTGTGTTCGTTGTCAGAGGCCGATCACATGGATGTGACTATTGTGAGTCAAAGTTGTAGCGCCACCAACTGGCAGCAGGAAGTGTGTCACTTTCAAAATGCTTTTAAATCACCCTCTTATTTTTACCCGATTTCCTTCAAACTTTGTGTATAATGTTAACACATGCCAGATCTAGACCTGTGAAAGGATTATTGATATCTTAAATACTGTTGCCATGGCAACACATTAAACTTTAATATTCTTTTTGAGTGCTTTTGAGGCTCTTAACATTCTTCAAATTGCATGAAACTCGACAGACAGATCACGTTTATTAGCCACTAAACATGTGCAAAGTTTCAGAAATGGGCGTGGTGAGGGCTCAGTAGCGCCACCTTTTGACAAAAGTGGGGGGGGGGGGGGTAGTTTTATCTACAGTAACAAAACTCGGTATGTATATTGTACTCAAGCCGGACAACTTTCTAATTTACAGTCATTAGCTCTGACCAACAGGAAGTCAAATATTTTGGTTTGCATGTGGATTTTTCTGAGCATTTTCTCTCTCTCTCTGTCTCTCTCTGCCTCTGTGTCTCTGTGTGTGTGTGGGTGAGAATTGATTTTCTTCTTGTTTTTCAAGGTTTCGGGGGCTTTTGGGGCCCTTAGCATGCTCAAACTCTTCAAACTTTGCACACAGGTCAGAACCCGTGGCCATCAGGGACGGGCTGAAGCTGGTACCCGGGCGTGGCAGGGGGGCTCAACAGCGCCCCCTGGAACGGGATTGAAAACTTGGTCCATATAACAAACACGCTTGCCTGTAATAATATGAAACTCGTTACCGATAGATCTCATCGGGCCGAACAACTTTCTTGCTCTATGTTTCATGCCAGCCCAACAGGAAATCGGCTGTTTTGGTTTGAGTTTTTACCTACTGCTCCAAATTGGTTTATTTTATTTACACCAAACTTTTTCAACATGATTAAAATACTTTAAAGATGCTAAATTGTGAATGGATATTTAACAACTCAAACGGTTTTGCTGTGGTGAGGGATTAAAGTAAACTAAAAAAAAAGTCAAGTCAAGTCACCTTTATTTATATAGCGCTTTTACAATACAAATTATTTCAAAGCAGCTTTACAGAGATAACAGGAAAGTAAAGTTGTAATAGTATTGTTAAATTCAAAATTAAATGTTAAATGTCCCCAACTAAGCAAGCCAAAAGCCAATGGCGAATGAAGGCGACAGTGGCAAGGAACCAAAACTCCATCAGGTGACAGAATGGAGAAAAAAACCTTGGGAGAACCCAGGCTCAGTCGCGGGGCCAGTCCTCCTTTGGCCAACAAACGAACAGTGTATGATTATGATTTAGGCGGAATAATAGGTCAGAAGTCAGATTGGATCAGAACTTTCACAATATTTATCCAGTTCATCTGGTTAGGGGTCGGAGTCATCAGGCCGGTATGGAGATGAGTTTGTTGAGGTGTCCATGAGGCCGTCACAGTGTTGATAAGGCTGGCACTTCAGGGATGCGTTGTCGTCGTGTCCATGTGATGGTCCTTCACATCCGGCGGACTGCGGTAAACCTCGGGATAAACAGAGAGACTAATATTAGCATAGACGCCATCCTTCTTATGATGTACAAAGTACATCAGGATTTATGGGAAGTGTTCCAGGTTCCGGCTGATCTAAACTATGCAGCCTAAAATTGAATTATAGCAATCTATAATGTGTTATGTGTATGCTAAGCCAAAGAGATGTGTTTTTAGTCTAGATTTGAACTGACAGACTGTGTCTGCTTCCCGGACAATGTTAGGAAGATTGTTCCAAAGTTTTGGTGCTAAAAAGGAAAAGGATCTACCGCCAGCAGTTGATTATGATATTCTAGGTATTATCAACTGGCCAGAATTTTGAGATTGCAATAGATGTGAACGACTATAATGGGTTAAGAGCTCGCTCAAGTACTGCGGAGCTAAACCATTTAGTGCTTTGTGTCACGGTGAGATGTGGAGATAAACCCAAACGCAGACAGTATAAAATAAGACACGGTTTAATGACAAAAACAGGAAAACAAAACCCACGAGGGGGCAAAACAGATGGAACACAGAATACCAGACTGACTAGACTAAACTGGGAAACAAATGAACAAGAAAACAAACAAGACTTCAAGAGATGCTAACAATGACTAGATGTACACAGGGTACTCACGATCAACGTATAACAATGAACCGACACAAGACAGCAAACACAAGGGGATTAAATAGGAAGACTAATCAAACATAACAGGTGACACGGGTGAAACACTAATGACAGAATCAGGATAACAAGGGGGCGGGGTAACGAGACGAGACAACACAAGCACATGACCAAAACACAAGGCCATGTGCTTGCACACAGAACATGGGTCTGTCATGATCCTGCCAAAATACTAGAACTCACAGACCTGATGGCAGAATCATGACACTTTGTAAGTAATCAGCAATATTTTAAAATGTATACGATGTTTAATAGGGAGCCAATGCAGTGTTGACAGAACCGGGCTAATATGGTCATACTTCCTGGTTCTGGTAAGAACTCTAGCGGCTGCGTTTTGGACCAGCTGTAGTTTGTTTATTAAGCGTGCAGGGCAACCACCCAGTAGAGCATTACAATAATCTAGCCTTGAGGTCATGAATGCATGAACTAATTGTTCCGCATTTGTCAATGAGAGCATATGACGTAATTTAGATATATTTTTAAGATGGAAAAATGCGCTTTTACAGATACTAGACACGTGACTTTCAAATGAGAGATTGGTATCAAAGAGCACACCCAGTTTCCTAACTGACGACGAAGACTTGACAGAGCAGCCATCAAGTGTTAAACAGTATTCTAGGTTATTGCGTGTGGAAGTTTTTTGTCCAATAATTAGAATCTCTGTTTTTTCAGAATTTAGTAGAAGGAAATGACTAGTCATGCAATTATTTATATCAGCTATGCATTCCGTTAATTTTGTGAATTGGTAAGTTTCGTTAGGTTTTGAGGAAATATAGAGCTGAGTATCATCAGCATAACAGTGAAAACTAATTCCATGTTTCCTAATGAAATCTCCTAACGGTAGCATGTACAGAGTGAACAGCAGCGGTCCTAGTAATGAGCCTTGTGGTACGCCATACTGGACTTTTGACCGATAAGACATCTCTTCATTTACTGCTACAAACTGATAACGGTCAGATAAGTATGATTTAAACCATGCTAGTGCAATTCCACTAATGCCAACATAGTTTTCTAGTCTATTTAATAGAATGTTGTGGTCAATGGTGTCAAATGCAGCACTAAGATCAAGTAACACTAATAGAGAGATACAACCACGATCGGATGATAAGAGCAAATCATTTGTGACTTTAATGAGAGCAGTCTCAGTACTATGGTACGGTCTAAATACTGACTGAAAATCCTCGCAGATAGCATTTCCTCAAGAAAGGAACACAGTTGTGAGGATACTGCCTTTTCTATGATCTTTGACAGAAAAGGCAAATTCGAAAGCGGTTTAATCATAGCCAGCTTAAAGGGTTTTGGTACGTATCCTAGAGACAAAGACAAATTAATGATATTGAGAAGAGGATCTATGACCTCTGGAAGCATCTCTTTCAATAGTTTAGTCGGTATAGGGTCTAACATACAAGTTGTCGATTTAGATGAGTTAACGATTTGCAAAATTCTTCTTCTCCTATAGCAACAAATGAATCAAAATTTTCCTCAGGGAGACTACAATGCACTCCCTGATGCAATACTGTAGTAGACGGTTGCATAGTTATAATTTTGTCCCTGAGATTATCGATCTTATAAGTGAAGAAGTTCATAAAGTCATTACTGCTGTGTTACTTGGAAACTTCTGGGCTTGAAGCTTTCTTTTTCGTTAGTTTAGCCACTTTTTCAAATAAATACCTATGATTATGTTTATTTTCTTCTAATAGGGTTGAAAAATAAGCAGATCTAGCAGCTTTTAAAGCCTCTCTGTAAGCAATCGAGCTCTCCTTCCATGCAATCTGAAATACCTCTAGTTTTGTTTTCTTCCACTTGCGCTCCATTTTTCTGGCTGTTCTCTTAAGGGCCCGGATGTGCTCGATCTACCACGACGTTGGAATATTTTCTTTAATCTTCTTTAAGTGCAGCGGAGCAACTGCGTCTAAAGTTCTGGAAAAGAGAGAGTTAAAAGTTTCTGTTGCAATATCGAGTTCTTCTAAGCTATCTGGGATGCTGAGATGATGAAACTGATCAGGAAGATTATTGATAAAGCAATCTTTCGTGGCAGAAGTGATAGGTCTAACATATTTATAACACGGAGTCGGCTTTGCAGCCTCGGCTAAATATAATTTACATGAGACTAGATAATGATCCAAGATGTCGTCGCTCTGCTGCAGTATTTCAACAGCATCAGCAAATGTTTCCTGAGCAGCAAATCAGCATGAATTATCATCATGACTGAAGTAATGATGTCGAAAAGTCAGCTTTAATCACATGAATAAATTACAGTTTACTATGACATAGAAAACAGGTAGCCTATGTTAAATTGTAATATTACAGTTTTTACTGTATTTTTGATCAAATAAATGCAGAAGAGAATTAAAAATCTTACAGACCCCAAACTCTTGAACAGTAGGCTAGTGTACAATAGTATACATTTACTATAATTAGGGTAGTTTTGTAAAAGTCACTGACTAATTACAGGCGAGTTGAGAGCACAAATCACAAAATATTTAGTAGTCTTGAAAACGTATTCAGATTTAGCATATTAATGATGCATTCACCTCATAAATCATGACACACTGCTCTAGCACAGGAAAGTGCATACAAGTTCAAGTACATGCTTTTAAAATTAAAACGTATTGGTATCGGTATTGATATCGGCGATACTGGCCCTGTATTTACTTGGTATCGGATTTATACCGAAATTTGAAGTATCGCCCACCCCTAGTGAACAACCAGCGCCTATTCTTCATTTGTTTTCCTCTGTGAACATGCACTCATGGATGTCTGACAATATCGTTGCTTTTTGGAGTTCAGATTTAAAAACGTCTAAGATATAGAGGCCACACTCATTCTGCTGTACCGTTGATCTTCTGTGTGACCGTTGATTCGTCCCTTAAATGAGCGCGTATTTCTAGTGCATTTACTTGAACTTCTTAGGTAATATCTATCAGAATTTAAAATGGACTGAATAAAACTCTCTACGAACTTGACGTGCGGTGCCGCGCTGACTGACATGTATGCGCATCACTGTCACACACACGCTCAGGGCAAATATTGTTAGTTACTGCATGAGAATAATAATGCATCACAATAACATAGTCTCACGGGTAGTTATGTCTTTTAACTATTATAGTATTTCAAAGGGTAAAAACATGAACTTTAACAATTGGCTTTAGGTGTACTTCAAGTGAGCTGTCACTTTAGCGTGAGGCCAGTAGCACATTAGCTCTTAGCCTGAGCAAACTCGAGCAAGGCGGGCGTAGTTTCAGCATCCAGGCAACTCCACCCACGTCCCGCCTTTTTGCCCATTTTCGTTTATCCGGGAGTGACGCACTGTGACGCGCTTCCAAGATGGCGACGAGCGACTCCGCCAGCTTTAGGCTTCAAAAACGCTCTTCAGAAACCTACGGGTGACGTCATGGACACTACGTCCATATTTTTTTACAGTCTATGCTATATACATATACTGTATGTTATGTGTGAATATTCCCAAACTCTCAGACAGTGCGATCTCTATGGGTTATGCAATGTCATTATATATATATATATATATATATATATATATATATATATATATATATATATATATAAACACATAACCTATGTCTGTATTAAAGAAAAAATGATTGATAAACACTTATTTGGAATGGAATTAAATAACAAGTAGGCTACTTTGGGTGTCTTGTTCATTATATTTATTTTCATATAAAAGCAACAGAACTTAAATTACATCCAGTTTATTAGCAACACTGTGCAAGAGCGTGAATCCCGCGATATCCATCATTGATCTCGCAGGTGTCAGATCCAATGCGAGAAGCGAGAACTGTCCAGCTTGCCTGCGCTTTTTTCACTCCTCCCCTCACTGCAGCCGCCTACTCTCGCCTATATTTAAGGCGAGGCAAGGCGCATCTCTTTTCTTTTTTTTTCTTTTTTTTATTGAATATGGATCAAATAACAAGCATGTATAAAGTACAGAACACATAGAACTTCTACATGAATCAAATTATATCAAGTATATATAAAGCTTCACATATATAAAAATAAATAAAAATAATAAGAAGAAATAAATAAATAAAATAAAAGACATACACAGAGGAAACATTATGCATCAGTGGTAATATGAAAAATATCATCATAATTATTATTTCAAGAATTTATAATATTTCAAGAATCTGTCACTTTTCTTGTTTTTAATCAACCTTAGAGACTTCAGAGATGTATCAATTCCGATTAACAAATGTGGAAAAGTAGGCTGTGATTTAGAGATTTTTGCTTGTAAATAAAAAAAATTCCAAACAATATAAAAAAATTAACAATGTAACTAATTGAAGTACTAGCTTTATCTTCTTTATAGTAACAAATTATATCCTTTAATTGAAAGGATTTGGAAGAATCAAGGTGCTTGCCAATATGAAGATATAATCTTTTCCAGAAGTTTTTAGTTTTTTCACATTGGAAAAATAAATGGATCAGCGTTTCATCCTTATTCCCACAAAATGAGCAAGAACTGTCAACATCCATATATTTTGCAACAGTATCATTCACTGGGTATATTTTATGCAAGATCTTGAAATGAACTTCCTTAATCTTATTTGAAATACAATACTTATGAGGTAACAACCAGGCTTCCTTCCAGTCTATACGTTCAATAAAAGAGGCCCAATAAAATTTGCCTTTAGCAACATTATATTTTTTACTCTGAAAAATATGTTGAATATGCTTATTATTACATTTCTTACTAAGTATGTTTATACCATCTAAGATCAAATCAGGTTCTTTGGTGACACTCTTACTGAAGGTTAGATGACATTTAACAAGATGACTTAGACCAGAAGGAATTGCTTTAAGCACTGCATTATATTCTTTAAATGGTAAAGGGAAATCATGAACAGACATAAATTCTTCATAAGATAAGAAATTACTAGATTTATCAAAAATTGAGAGAATACCAATTGCATTCCTGTTAAACCATGTAGAGAAAAAAAACAGATTTATTCCTAATCCTTATATTAGAGTTGTTCCATAGAAAGGTTTTATGAGGTGAAAAATTGTGGGTGTAGCATAACTTCCAAGCAAGAGGGGCCTGCTGATGAAATTTAGAAAGTGCAACTAGCAATCTGTTCGGCAAGTAGTTACATTTCAATATAAAGGGGAGGCCACCAATTTTGGTAAAGATATGATTCGGGATAAAAAAACATATAATTAGGATTTGTTAAGCATTTTTTGATCCAATTTATCCTAAAGGTGTTCACTGTATCACTAAAATCTAACACTTCAAGTCCACCTTTTTTCGACAATTTGAAAGGACTGTTTTTTTTTGCTTATGAGGTTTGTTTTTCCATATGAAGTCAAGAAAAATTTGTTAATTCCTTTAGCGGTAGAGTCATTGACAAAAAGAGAAAGAGAAGGATATACAAAACGAGATAATCCTTCTGCTTTGGACAAAAGAACCCTCCCATAAAGGGGAAAGGTCTCTTTGGAGCCAAAGATTAAAGATGGTTTTGGTTTTCTTGACCCGTCCAGAAAAATTTAGCTGTTGTCGAGCTGTTAAATTTTTTGTTAAATAAATACCAAGATACTTTACTGTCTCCTTAACAGAGATACCATCGATTGAAGAATCGTCATTTTTATAGAGCGTCATTACCTCACACTTGGACATATTCAGTTTCAATCCAGAAGCACATGAAAACTGCTCAATTACATTTATAGCCTTGGTTAATTGACTCTTATCTTTTAAAAAGAGAGTTGTGTCATCAGCCAACTGGGAGATTTTAATTTCTCTATCAAAGATGGATATACCTTCCAAGCTTTGTTCATGGATAATACTTAATGATAAAAGTTCTGTAACTAAAATAAACAAAAAGGGGGAAATAGGACAGCCCTGTCTGACACCACGGGTAATGAAAAATCTCTTAGAAGTATTAAAACCAATTAAGACAGAGCTGCTAATGTCTTTATAAAACATTTCAATAATATTTACAAAAAAGTCACCAAAACCAAATAACTTGAGAGTCTGCAAAAGAAATTCATGCTCCAGGGTGTCAAAAGCTTTATAAAAGTCTAGGAAAAGAATCCTGGCTTTAGAATGTATAAAATCCGTATAGTCCAAAAGATCTAAAATAAGTCTTATGTTGTTACTGATATGCCTATCTTTTATAAAACCTGATTGTGTCTCTACAACAAACTGATTAAGTTTGACCTTTAATCTATTAGCAAAAACCAAGGCTAAAATTTTATAATCGATAGTTAGGAGCGTAATTGGTCGCCAATTATCTATTAAAAGAGTGTCCTTGCTTGGTTTGGGGACAAGGGAGATAATGCCTTGTTTCATTGAAGCTGTCATTTCTTTTGAATCAACACATTCTTTATACATACAAAGAAATGGTTGTTTGATTAACTCCCAAAAATGAATATAATAACTGTTAATCCATCATTGCCTTGAGATTTTTCTTTCTTCATTGAGTGAAGCGCTATTTGAATCTCCTCAATAGTCAAATCAGAATCAAAGACGGTTTTAAAGTCAATATCAATAACTGGAACATGAGCTTGAACTTTCTTAATAAAATTGTTGCAATTGTGACTATCAAACACAGATGTGTAAATGTTTTTGTAGAAGTCTGTGACAAAATTAAATATCAAATTAGGATCTGTGCTGTTGACACCATTAATATTAAAAACAGTCAAAGAATTTTGTTTGCAGTTCCTCTTCTCTAAAGCGAAAAAATAACTAGAATTTACTTCTTCTTCCAGCCATTTAGCCCTGGACCTAACAAAGGCACCTTTGGCAATATCTAGATATGCTTGATTCATTTGTAGATGTAATTGTTTTAATTCTAAATCCTCTTCCTGAGATAGATTACCTATCAATAAAGAATTTATTCTTTCCATTTGTTCAGTTATTTTTTTATGTTTTTAAATCTTTACTTCTTTTTATAGCTATTTGTCTAGCTCTGTATTTAAAAAAATCCCAATTGGCTCTGTACTCATTATGAATTTTATCAGAAAACATATGGTTAATTAATTTGTTTATATTGTCATTGAAGATATTATCATTTAAAAGACAGTTATTAAATTTCCAATAACCACGTAACTTCCGACTGTCATTATTACAGCCTAATTTTAAGATGATTTGTTTGTGATCAGAAAGGGGAGCATACGAATGAGATACACTTTTAACAAATTGCAGGGCTGAAGATGAAACTAAAAAGAAATCAATTCTAGATTTTAAAGACATTTTACCATTTGACCAAGTAAAGTCCTGTGTGTCAGGATGAAAAAAACGTCAAGGATCTGTTAGGGAGAGAGAAGAACATATTGATAAAATATTATTAGAATTATGATTAATATTGAGACCTTCATTACTTCTAGGAGGAAATCTGTCCAGTGTATTATCTAAACATTCATTAAAATCACCGCCTAAGATTAGAAAGGAGCCCGGGTATTTATTCAGCAATTCTGTCAATTTACAAGTAATTTGAGAAAATAATATTTTGTTAGAAGAGAAGGAGTTACAGCCATATAAATTGCAAATAATAAAAGTTGAATTATCTTGCTCTAACGTCATAATAATCCATCTACCTTCACTTGAAGTCATTACCTCCAGAATTTGTCCCTTAAATTTGTGCAGAAGAATTGAAACCCCAGCTGAGTGATTAGAACCATGACTATAATAAATTAAATTACCCCATTGATTCTTCCAGAATTTAACATCCAATTCACAAGAGTGCGTTTCCTGAAGAAAAATTGAATCAGTTTCGCAGCTTTTACAAAATAAATAAAAAAAGCTTTCCCCTTTACCACATCACGCATACCTCTTACATTTAAGGACATAATAGAAAATGAACTGAACTTGATATCCATAACAAGTAGGGAAAAAAAAGAAAAAAAAAAGAAAAATAAAGTATGTACTACCAACGACTGAAGAAACTGTACGGAAACCTTACCTTAAAGGAAGGAATAATATACAACCTACTGAGGTCATAGAACAAACAAAATGACTTAGCTTTAACTTAGTTAATCACTTCTTAAATATGACTCCCCCACCCCGGGGAAAATAAAATAAAAAATGGCAAATGAACTGGCAAACTGTGTAAACATATTAATCAGTGCTAACAAAAATCAAAACAAGACAAGAGTCAAGTTTAGAAATGAGTATTAACATTGGAACATTAATAAATCAGTCTTTGACCAAACATATGAGGCATTCATTTACCAGGGTATTCAGCTAAAATACAATAGCTTAACACCACCTCAACCCAGAAAGAACGGAAGAATGCAATGCAAACTACTTCACATTGGCGAAATCAAATCTCTTCCCGTCAATTAGAGCAAACGATCCATGGAAAGAGGCCTTTTTCCCTTCGTCTCGGGCTTTCTTTACCAAGGGCCAAAGTTTTTCTCTTGCCACCCTGTCCTCTGGGGATAAGGCCTCAGTGAGTCGCAGCTTGTTGTCGCGGAGGAATTTGCAACCTCTGGCACCTTGCCAGACAGCATCCCTGTAACGACGAAGAGCAAATAGGATAATAATAGATCTGTGTGCACCATCATTTCTTCGCGGGCCGAGACGACGGGCGATATCCACTGCATCCTCCATCCTCTCACTGATTCCAGGAACCACTTTGCCAAGGATATTAATTGCAACACGCCGGCTATCCTCTCCATCTTTTTCCTGCACCCCGTGCACCTTCAACGTCCACCTTCAACTGTACCGCTTGCAGTCTCCAACCTCTTCTTTCAAAGTTGTGTTCACCTGTTTAAGATTCTGGATCTCAGCAGACACGACTTTCAGGCCCTCCTTGTGACTAGTCACCTCAGTAACAAGCTGATGTACGGTCGAAGACAAACTTTCAATCTGCGTTGCAGTAACGGCGGTTGTCTTGTCGATTGTTGAAATTTTTTTAATCATCTCATCGCGAAACTCGCGAATAGCCGCCAAAATTTCTGCAGACGTGTCATAGTTCTCACTGTGCTCGCGCTTAGACTTTTTCAAACTTGGCTTAATGGGGGTGTCAGGAAGAGGAGTAGCAAGGATATCACAAAGTTTGGGTTGAGAGTCAAACCATTTGTTCGTTGTCTCTTCCATCTTCGATTCGTTTTTGTTCTCTGATGAAAAGGTAGCTTCCAGGGTAACATTACATGCACTTTGAACATGATCCATCTTTGACTCACGTGCAGGCACTGACACGGTAGCAACTGGAGCTTGTTTATGTTTTCTTCTGCACATAAATTTGCTTCAAAGTGAGAGATTAATCACCAATCTCATGTATTTGTTCATTCATATAAAATATATACACTATGTTGGTTGTAATATCATCCAACCTAAAACTTTCCGGACAACACTTCAGAAAGACTTCCTACCTCGACGCCATCTTGGCCCCGCAAGGCGCATCTCAAACAAGCCTATACTTGCGTCCTGTCGTCATCATCTATGTGGGCAGCATCTTGACATTGATTGGTTTGTAAATGGACGTGCTTCTGACGTCAGCGTGTTCGGCGGGCAACTTTAACAACATGAATGAACAGACGCATATTGTTGCAACTGTATTGTTATTTTTATGGCATAATTACCTGCAGGACCAACTATACACAAGGCTAGTTCAAATTCGCCAAATGAACGTCCTCGTCGTGCGAACATTTTATTGTCGCCGGCAGGAAAGGAGGAGAAAACTGCAAGCAATCATGTGAGCTCCTTTTTTGTGCGTTTTTTCCAGTTGACTTCTTATTAACTGTTTTGTCATCAGACCATACTTCAATTAAAAACCTTAGGCTTGTTTGAGATGCGCCTTGCCTCTCCTGAAATGTAGTCGAGAGTAGGAGGCTGCAGTGAGAGGAGGAGTGAAAAAAGCGCAGGCAAGCCGGACAGTTCTCTCTTCTCGCAGTGGATCTGACACCTGCGAGATCAATGATGGATATTGCGGGATTAACGCGATAATAAACTGTTGCTAATAAACTGGATGTAATTTAAGTTCTGTTGCTTTTATATGAAAATAAATATAATGAACAAGACACCCAAAGTACTTATTATTTAAAGGAGAACTCCGGGCAATTTTTAAGTTAATCTTGATCGTTAGACCTTTGTGAGTACTGACTATAGAAAAAAAAAACGAACCGGATTGGTGCTTGCTACGCGGAGCTGCGACCACGAATGCCCAGAGCTCCCCCTCAGCTAAAACGGCAGCTATGGGGGCATGGACATAAAGAGCGTTTTTGAGCCTCTTAACAGACACAAAATGCAATTAAAATGTCTGTCCAACATGAACAGGGACCCTACATGTGACCCTACATGTGAACAAGATGCGTTTAGCAACTTAGCCATTGTTTCAACTCACCTAAATAGTCTTTTAGACGGCAAGCTGTAGTCTCGCGCTGCAGTCCCATGCTGTAGCCGGAAATAAACAATGTCCAGGTGAAGTTTACCCTGAAGTCCTGGAGAGTTTCCTTTGTTTCTGTTTGTTCCTGTAAGTTGACTTTGTAAATAAATCAACTATACTTCAGTTCCCGTGTCCTCGTCTTCAGCTACCTGCAACAACCCTGACAGAATGACCAACCTACCTTTACAAATAAAAAAATTAAAAGAAAAGATGAGCCGAAGGAGGAAGAACAAGAAGGTGAGCCCCATTGAAACACCTATCCTCTTCCAAGAAGAGCGCTCACTAGAAGAGTATGCGGGGCTTTACCTATATCTGTATGAGGATGTGACGTTGGGGGAAGAGGAACTGACAAGGAGTTTCTGGGGTGGTCTGAAGGACCCGCTTGCCCAGATACTTCTGGTGAAGGACCTCAATATGTCCTTTTTGGAGTTTGTGGATCACTGTTGGCGTGTGGATCCGACTATCTCGTGGAGAATCTACCAATCCAACCAGTTCCTAGTCTGGTATGTCCTGAACCAATCGCCTGCCCGCCAGGGCCTGAGCACACCACACGTGAGTCCACACGAGAAGACACAGCGCTGATTGTGATGTCTGTGGCGATTCTGTGTGTGTGGGCTACACGCACATCAGCTGTGGCCCATGAGTCCAGTTCCGAGTCCCATGATGTGCTGGTCCCGTCCAGTTCCGAGTCCCATGATGTGCTGGCCCCGTCCAGTTCCGAGTCCCATGATGTGCTGGTCCCGTCCAGTCCTGCGCCAGAGCCCGTTGGTCCTGCGCCAGAGCCCGTTGGTCCTGCGCCAGAGCCCGTTGGTCCTGCGCCAGAGCCCCGTTGGTCCTGCGCCAGAGCCCCGTTGGTCCTGCGCCAGAGCCCGTTGGTCCTGCGCCAGAGCCCGTTGGTCCTGCGCCAGGGCCCGTTGGTCCTGCGCCAGAGCCCGTTGGTCCTGCGCCAGGGCCCGTTGGTCCTGCACCAGATGCACCAGAGCCCATTGATCCTGCGCCAGAGCCCGTTGATCCTGCGCCAGAGCCCGTTGATTCTGCACCAGAGCCCACTGATCCTGCACCAGAGCCCACTGCCACTGATCCTGCACCAGAGCCCACTGATCCTGCACCAGAGCCCACTGATCCTGCACCAGCGCCCACTGATCCTGCACCAGAGCCCACTGATTCTGCGTCAGTCCTGTCCAACCCAGTGTTTCCTTTGCCGCTGGTCCTGCTTAGCTCAAAGCCCTCTTCACCGCTGGTCCTGCCCAGCCCAAGACCCCCTTTGCTGCCGGATCCCCCCTTTCCTGTCAATTTCCCCATTAAAATTTTGGGGGAGCGCCCACCCGAAGGGTCCTCACCACCATGGCCACCCGAAGGGTCCTCACCGCCATGGCCGCCCAAAGGGTGCTCACCGCCATGGCCGCCCGAAGGGTCCTCACCGCCATGGCCGCCCGAAGGGTCCTCACCGCCATGGCCGCCCGAAGGGTCCTCACCGCCATGGACGCCCGAGGGTCCCACAGATCCGCCCTGGACGCCCGAGGGTCCCACAGCTCCGCCCTGGACGCCCGAGGGTCCCACAGCTCCGCCCTGGACGCCCGAGGGTCCCACAGCTCCGCCCTGGACGCCCGAAGGTCCCACAGCTCCGCCCTGGCCACACCCACAGCCTGCTCCGCCATGGCCACGCCCACAGCCTGCTCCGCCCTGGCCACGCCCACAGCCTGCTCCGCCCTGGCCACGCCGACAGCCTGCTCCGCCGGGGCCACGCCCACAGCCTGCTCCGCCCGGGCCACGCCCACAGCCTGCTGCGCCTGGACCGTCCTGGAGTCCAGGTTGCCCACCCTCCCACCCCTTTGGATGTTATGCGGCGCAAGGACGCGCCTTCGGGGAGGGGCGTACGTTTCAGTATGTTTGAGTTTTGTTTTGTGATCTTGTTTTCCCCAGTGTTTGTGATTTTTGGTTCAGTCCTGTTAGTTTTCCCGCTCTGTCTGATTAGTAATTCCCTTCACCTGTGTTCTGTTAATTATCATTTTAGTCCCTGTTCATTTAAGCCTTGTGTTTTCCCTCAGTGTTGGTTGGTCGTCGTCCGTGTATGGTTGTTTACCCTGAAGTCCTGGAGAGTTTCCTTTGTTTCTGTCTGTTCCTGTAAGTTGACTTTGTAAATAAATCAACTATACTTCAGTTCCCCTGTCCTCGTCTTCAGCTACCTGCAACAACCCTGACAGTTCCTTTCTTGAAAGAAATATCTGCGAGGATTTTCAGTCTGTATTTAGACCGTATCATAGTACTGAGACTGCTCTCATTAGAGTCACAGATGATTTGCTCCTATCATCTGATCGTGGTTGTATCTCTCTATTAGTGTTACTCGATCTTAGTGCTGCATTTGACACCACTGACCACAACGTTCATTTAAATAGACTAGAAAACTATGTTGGCATTAGTGGAATTGCACTAGCATGGTTTAAATCATACTTATCTGACCGCTACCAGTTTGTAGCAGTAAATGAAGAGATGTCTTATCGATCACAAGTTCAGTATGGCGTACCACAAGGCTCAGCACTAGCACCGCTGCTGTTCACTCTGTACATGCTACCTTTAGGAGATATCATTAGGAAACATGGAATTAGCTTTCAATGTTATGATGATGATACTCAGCTGTATATTTCTTCAAAACCTAACGAAACTTACCAATTCACAAAATTATTGGAATGCATAGTTGATAGAAATAATTGGATGACTAGTAATTTCCTACTACTAAATTCTGAAAAAACATAGATTCTAATTATTGGACAAAAACTTCCACACGTAATAACCTAGAATACCGTCTAACACTTGATGGCTGCCCTGTTAAGTCTTCGTCGTCAGTTAGGAACCTGGGTGTGCTCTTTGATACCAATCTTTCATTTGAAAGTCACGTGTCTAGTATCTGTAAAACCACATTTTTCCATCTTAAAAATATATCTAAATTACGTCATATTCTCTCATTGACAAATGCGGAACAACTAGTTCATGCGTTCATGACATCAAGGCTAGATATTGTAATGCTCTACTGGGTGGTTTCCCTGCACGCTTAATAAACAAACTACAGCTAGTTCAAAACGCCGCAGCTCGAGTTCTTACCAGAACCAGGAAGTATGACCATATTAGCCCGGTTCTGTCAACACTGCATTGGCTCCCTATTAAACATCGTATACATTTTAAAATATTGCTGATTACTTACAAAGCACTAAATGGTTTAGCTCCGCAGTACTTGAGGAAGCTCTTAACGCATTATAGTCCTTCACTTCTATTGCGATCTCAAAGTTCCGGCCAGTTGATAATACCTAGAATATCCAAATCGACTGCTGGCGGTAGATCCTTTTCCTATTTAGCACCAAAACTTTGGAACAATCTTCCTAACATTGTCCGGGAAGCAGACACAGTCTCAGTTCAAAGCTAGATTAAAAACACATCTCTTTGACCTAGCATTCACATAACACACTATAGACTTCTATAATTCAATATTAGGCTGCATAGATTAGGTCAGCCGGAACTGGGAACACTTCCCTTAAATCCTGATGTACTCGTTACATCATAAGAAGAATGGCATCTACGCTAATTTTAGTTTCTTTGTTTATCACGAGGTCCCTGCTGGATCCAGGCCGTTTCCAGATCTGACGAAGGACCTTCGCCTGGACCCGATGACAATGTAGTGCTGAAGTGCCAACTAGCCTCTCCCTATGGAGGATCCCTATACCACTATACAGATAAAGCGTTGTGGAATTTTTCGGTTTGCATACCTACCCAAAGTGATAAAATAAAATTCTGCATCAAAATTGATTACAAAAGAAAAGTCAAATGTGTTTTTAGTGGTAGTATTATTTTATAGAGAAATAAATTATTTATAATTTAGATGAGAATAAAGTTAGTTAAAATTTTAAGGAGAACAAATATTGATATGAAATATTGCACATTGATTTTAAATTAATTCAGGTTCAATTACCAAACATACAATCTTAATTTAATTTAAAGCAAACACCACATTTGATATATATGGGTTATATGCATATTTTGTAATTAAAAAAAGATATATATCAAAAAATACAAGGCCTTAAACTTTATCAAGGGTTAAACTCGTCACTGTAACAGACAACACACACACACACACACACACACACACACACACACACACACACACACACACACACACACACACACACACACACACACACACACACACACACACACACACACACACACACACAGAGTGAAACTGGTGGAGGGAGGGTAAGGACAGACAGAGGGAGACAGAGAACTTTTTTTTTTTTAAACCTAGAAAGTAGACTGTGATCATGTTTAAATATACAGGGAAATGCAGTGATAAATGCAGATATAAAGATTGAAAACAGAAAGCAATACGGAGCTTACAGACGCAAACCACTCAGCAGCAAGGTAGACAGGAGCAATCGATTATACCATTTCATTATAATTTGGATATTAATATACACTAAAGAGTTGATAGTTAAAGCCCGTTCAAATGAGCGCGCCCGTTCAATTGAGCGCTGGATGATTCATTTGTTCGGCTGTAACATAAGTGCTTCTTTCAAAATTCCCTATAAATTATTAATAATTCCATTTGAGCTAAATTTACCTATTTCCCTAACATATTATTACTGAAATCTTAATAATTAGTTATACTACTAGTTACTGCAAAAAGTAATATTACTGTAATGGATTACTAGTAATGGATTACTGACCAACACTAGATGTCCGAGACAGATTTTTTCAAGAATCCCCAAATCAGTTACTTGTTCCAAATACATTTTATTGATCATAATTTATTCTAAATATTTCATTTTTGTGCTAATATTTATCTTTACATCAAAGATTGATTGTTTGAATCTAAATTCAGAAAACATGAGATTTAATTAATAGTCATGGCATGAACTCACAGGAAATTACCAAATGCACACCTGCAGGTAACCGATAGAGAGAAGAACAAAAAAAGTAAAACATCTAAAAAACAAAAAGGAATTCCTGCACACTATCAATACTTGCAAAAACAATGCTAGATGGATTACGATAATCAAACATCGTTCAACTGCATAATACTATATCATAATTCAGAATTATGGCATATGCCTGATGAAGGTCATGAGACCGAAACGTTGCTAATAAATATTTTGTGAAACTTTTTGCAAATATTGATAGTGTGCGGGATTTCCTTTTTATTTTATTTTTATGAATTTATAGTAAAAAGATATTCAAGAAAGAACAATTCAACATTTAGTTTGATGTAAACACCAAAACAATCATGATTAGTGTTATTACAAGACACTAGTTCACACACACACTAACTAGCACATTTAAGGTGAACGGTTTCTCAAGATTAAGGTCAATAAAGTGGAAGACTATATCAGCAGTGGAAGTGTAACTAAAACGTTTAGCAAGAAAAGCAAGACTGCAAATGTTGTCCTATAGACAAGTTTAAAGTCCAAAAAACCTTCCACTGTAAACTGCACAGGATATAAAGTGGAAGACTATATCAGCAGTGGAAGTGTAACTAAAACGTTTAGCAAGAAAAGCAAGACTGCAAATGTTGTCCTATAGACAAGTTTAAATTCCAAAAAACCTTCCACTGTAAACTGGTCAAACTTGATACTGACTTATGTCTTTCTTAATGCCAGTACTTCAGGTGCAACATTAGGTGTTCTTAAAAAAATACAAAAACAAAGCAACAATACTACAGTAATGCTAATGTTTTCCAAGAACAATGCAAGTACATCTCAAACGGTGTACACATTAAATTTCATCTACTTTTTTTAAGGTACCTTTCTAAAGATTAGTATGTAAGAGAGATGCATTGGGAATCAGTATCCATCACAGCTTAATTGGCTAGCGATCACTGCAGTCATCTGGTAGTGTACTGGAAAGATGCCATCTGTACATGTTTCCGTAAGCGTTCAACTTCCAAGTCTCTGAAATAATTATTTTCGTCATTCTGAATAATGATCTTCTGCAGCTCGCCAATCTCTTTCTCCATCTTACTCCTTAACTCCCTTTTCTTTTTCTGCAGAGCCTGTTGGAAATGCATACGATTAGAACAAATTATTTAGGAGGAATACATTTATTGATTGATGAAGTCAGCATAATTTGCAAGCAGTATAATAAATACTACCATTCCCATACATGCGGTAAAAAAAAATCTGTATATATATATATATGACATTTTATACAGTATATAGGATCTCTCTCACACACACACACACACACACACACACAAAATGATTAGCCCCGTATTTTTTTTTTCTTCAACAGCATTTCTATTTAGGAAACTTGGAGTGTTTATTATACAAATAGAAAAACAAATTATAAAAGTCTACTGGTCAAAATTAGCCCTCTGATGTTAATGGTGTGTCGCTCTTGTTTGATAACAGCCTTTAGTGGCATGGACTCTGGTCTTCAGTGCGCCCCACGGATTTTCTATTGGATTCAAGTCTGGGCTTTGTGCAGGCCCTCGTTTGGAGGTTGTTCTTCACCAGAAGTGAGGTATGCTTTGGGTCGTTATCATGCTGGAAGACAAAACGTCGACCCAAACCATGCACATTTTTGTTACCAACCATTTTTGTTACAGATTGCCTGAGGTTGTCTTTCAAAATTCTCGTAGTCTTCCTTTTTCCTCTTCCTTCCTTCGACCCTGAAAAGATTCCCAATTCCAAATGCGCTGAAACATCCCCACAGCATTATACTACCAACATTGTATTTCACTGTGAGAATGGTGTTCTTTGGGTTGAGTGCCTCTCCCTTCTTTCTCCAAACATAGGCAACATCTCTATGGCAAAAGAGCTCTAGTTTTGTCTCATCTGACCAAAGGGCACGTTTCCAGTATGCATAATTTTTCTTCAGATTGTCCAGGGCAAACTTCAGTCTAACTTGAAGGCATCTATAGACGTGGAGTTTTTCTTGGTCGCTAACCTCGCAGTCCATTCCTGTGCAGGGCTCTAGTTGACCGACTTCGTTGAGATATCAATCTCAGACTTGGCTAAATTTTCACTAGTGTCTTGGCAGTTGTTCTTGGGTCTTTAGAAACCTCTCTCACTAGTTTTCTTTCCAGTTTTCTCGGGCAGTCTGCTTCTCCACTATGTGGATCTCTTCAAACTTCTTGATAATCCTTCTCACGGCAGTTCTTGACACTTGAAAACGCTTTGATGTGTATATCCTTCTCATCCTCTGTGAGCATTAACAATTCTTTTTCTCAAGTCTAAACTAATTTCTTTTGTCTTTGCCATGATGGCAATACAAATTATTTTACTAGCTATTTCGCAAGATACTAATCCTAAACTTAAAGTGCAATTTAAAGGCTTGTTGGTTTAATTAGGTTAATTAAGCAAATCATTGATAACAGTGGTTTGTTCCATAGCCAATCAAACAGATAATTTCTTAAGAGGGCTAATAATATTGACCGGTTTTTCAAATAATTATTTTTATTCCAGGCAAATTTAAATAAATAAGGGTTTCTCCAGAGTAAAAAATATAATAAGAAATACTGTGTTAAAATTCCCTTGCTCTGTTATGCTGCTTTCACACCAAACGCGAATAAAGCATCTGGCACGAGTGATTTCCATGTTAAGTTCCATGTTAAAGAAGTGTTTATGTGCATCTAGAGGTCCTGCGGTACAAATGAAATGGCCATTCACTGCCATTATAAACCTTGGAAGAGCCAAGACATTTTGTAATATAACTCCAATTGTATTGCTCTGAAAGAAGAATGATATATACACCTAAGATGACGTCAGGGTGAGTAAATAATGAGCTAATTTTCTGTGAACTTTTTGGGTGAACTATCCCTTTAACTGTAGGCAGTGTTCTTTTCAGCGTATGCTTCATTCTTTATCCTTCACAGAACAGAATAGAATCGCAAAACTTCTCTGGCTTATTTATATGATTTTGATCATATTGGAGCCAACTTTTCTTGTGCTTTTGGACCAGTAGTGCTGTATGTCTTGGAGTTCTGGCATTGAGACGGACCACAATAGAATAGTTGCGCTATTCTAATAGTTGCGCTAAAATATACATATTGCTAAAATATTTTTTGTTGGAGACAATAAATGTGCCATATGTGGAATTTTAAACCTACCCCATTATAATGGTAACTTTCATAAAAACCTACTTGTAATCAAATGCAGGCTAATATAATTAGTTTGTGCTTTTGTTTTTATTTTCATTTTTATTTTAGCGTTTAGCCATTTTAAAAACAAAAGCATTATTTTTGTTTTTAGATTGTAATGTTACAATGCTAGAATGTAATGTGTTTTTAACCACCTTTTTGCACATAATATATTGCATAGCCTACATTACATTCCCTATATTTGTTTCCATATCCTTCAATATCAACATTGTTTTGTTCTTCATTGACTTCATTGCCATTCATGATGTTAAACGAATGACGCAAATAATCAAGGAAACTAATATACTTTTGTCTAATTTCATCCATTTTGAAGTGAAAATAGGCCTATGTAACGTTACTCATCAATCATGTAATGTAATAATTAGTTTACTGTCATTGTGAGGGGACAATAAAAATTAGTCCTAATGTATACAATAAATACAGTTTAATGGAAAGGTGCTTTTCCTTATATTTCTTTAATGGCCAGTAAAAATATAGAAGGGGCCAGCAAACCTCTGATCTACTGTGGAATTATTTTTTTATGTTGAGCCCTGCCACCAAGTCTTGCGGGTATTTATACTCTTATATACAGTCACCGTGACAGTAACAGGTTAAGAATTGGCTAAAAGTGATAACTGGTTTTAGACAGGACTTAAGGCACACACACATACATATAAAATTATTTCTTTAGAAATAAAAATATAACATAAAATGTGTTCTGTTGCAAGTTCACATACTAGTTATGTTTTATTGTGATGTCATGTCTTGAAATCATTTAAATATGTCCCTTATTTTGCCACATTGAAGGTGGCAACCCTAGTATATGTATGCATGCATGTATATATACGGATATTATATATACATAAATATTATACAGGTACAGTACCTGTCAAAGGTTACAAACATTAAAATCTTTTAATGGTTTTGAAAAAAAGTCTTATGCTCACCGAGGCTACATTTGTTTAATAAAAAATACAAATGTAAAAACAGTAATATTACAAGCCATACAGACATTTTACAATTTAAAATAATTGTTTACTATTTTAATACATTTAATTTTTTTTCTTTTTTCGGTGATGACAAAGCTGAATTTTCAGCAGCCATTACTTTCATTCCTCACTTTCACATGGTCCTTCAGAAATCGTTCCAATATGCTGATTTGCTGCTAAAGAAACATTTATAATTATCATTATCAATGTTGAAAACAGTTTTTGCTGCTTCTGATTTTGGAAACAATGATACAATTTAAAGACTTGTGGTAAGATAAAAAAAAAGAAGAAAAATTAATACTTTTATTCATCAAGAATGCATTAAATAGATCAAAAGTGACAATGAAGACATTTATAATGTTACAAAAGATTTCTATTTAATAAATGCTTTAATAAATGTAATAAATACATTTAATACATGCAAATAATTGCTGTTCATTGAACTTTCTATTTATCAAAGAATCCTGAAAAAATGATCGCCATTTTCACAAAAATGTTACGCAGAACTACTTTCAAAATTGATAATAATAATAATAATAAATATAGCTGCGAGCAAGCCGGTGGCTTTAGTTACCTAAAGGCACCGGGGTGGCGGTGCCGCCGGCTTTGGCCCGCAATCGCTGCTAGCAGCTATATATATATATAATAACAAGCCAGTGGCACCGCCACCCTGGTGCCTTTAGGGTTATTGTGCACGACGTTTAAAAACGTAACCCTGCTTTGACTGTCGAAAAGAAGTGTGCTGTAGAGCTTGCATCAGTGTGGGCTCTTCAAAAGTGCGTCTCGAGGGCACATATTAACCACGAAGTATGCGTGAGCAAACTTCTGAAACCTAAAATGAGACACCCTACGGCCTCATGGATTTAACGGACACATGAAATAAGTACACAAGACCGAAAATTCATATGAAGTGTGCTATTTGGGACTAGGCCTATGATCGTGAACCACAATAGCCACATTTATGAGATAATTTAAATATAGAATAATTTTTAATGTCATAGGATGTCATAGCTCAATATGTTTTGCAGCACTTAAATGTGTAAATATAGAAGCCCAGTATTTATCTGGAGGTCTTTGTACAGGTTTATTAATGTAATTTTATTTTACGTTTATGTGTTCTATGATATGCAATGGAAGTAAATTTTAATGTTTAACATGGGTGTATTCACAACACATAGCAAACGATATAATATCTTAAGATTATTGTTTTGAAATGGTGTTGGATAAATATGTTTTGCTTTTAAAACAGTGTGCGTGTGTGTGTGTTTTTGGTTGGGTGACAGTTGTAGGTTACAGTTTGACAAGAGTTTAGAGTGTGACAAAAGCAAAATGTTGTGTTTTATTGCGAGTGTACACAAATATAAGTAAACAATTTGCAGTTTGAATGATGTCCGGTATGAACAAAATGACGGAGTATGTTTTTGTTTCCACTGTTCGATCGCGCCCGCGTCTCTCTCTCTCTCACTCACACACACACACACACACAGTTCGATCGCGCCCGTGCCTCTCTCTCTCTCTCTCTCTCTCTCTCTCTCTCTCTCACACACACACACAGTTCGATCGCGCCCGCGCCTCTCTCTCTTTCTCACACACACACACACTTTGCAATCTTGACATCGCAACCAGTTCATTATGCTGCAATATACAATATACACGCCAAGTTTTGTAACTGTAGGTAAAACTAAGTTATAACAAACTTTATGTGTCCTTTTATAGTCATAAATTAATTTCCTTGCCACGGCCAAACCGTTCGAGATATTAAAAATCTGTCCGCAATTTAGCATCCTCAATGTCTTGACTTCATGCTGACCGAGTTTGGTGACAATTGAATGAATTGCCTTGGAGGAGAAGTTAAAATTCCAGAGCAAGCGTTCTCCAAACAACCCATAATAGCCGACTTCCTGTTGGGCTGACGTAAAGCTTGACCGAGGGAAAGTTGTTCGGCCTGATGAGATCTATGCGTGTACTGAGTTTCATATTAATTAATGCAAGCGTTTTTGATATATGGACCAAACTGTTGAGCCCCCCTGCCACGCCCGGGTACCAGCTTCAGCCCGGCCCTGATGGCCGTGGGCT